>NC_064457.1:2678404-3051284 GCF_023343835.1 Lagopus muta | reverse complement strand
CCAGCGGAAGGATGCATCCTGTGGAGCAAGCAGGAGGGCGATGCTCAGCATCAGGACCACAGACACAGGAAATCACACCCTCTGTGCCATGAACCACCGGTGGTACAGGCATTGCAGGAGCTCCAGCAGCACCTTGACTGTGTCTCCTGTAAAACTGGTCAGCTCAGGACCTGATGTGTGCAAAGGGCTGTGCATGCTCAGAGCATCTCAGTTGGTTTCTGCTGGTTTGCAGGCAAAGCAGCAATGTGCAATCCCAGCTGTATGGACTCCCTGAATTAGCAGCCACTGTCTGCCCTTTGGGAGATGCTCTCCTCACTCCTTCTCTGCCTTTGCATTTCCCCAGTCACGAATCAGAGTCCCCAGAGCAGACCCAGAGCAAAGGCTGGCTGAGATTTGACAAGTTTTATAAGGTGCATTAATAGCACAAAACTGGAGGCTGTTCTGCTGGAGGGCTTTGGCAATTCATGGCCCAGCTGAAATTATTCAAAAAGTGCAGGAGATTCTCTTGCATTCAGCTTGAGATTTCAGAAGGAAATAGCTTGCAGGAGACCCACACAAAGCAAATCATGGCAGGGTGACTTAGAACCGTTTGCCTTTTGGATTATATTGAAGTGGAAGCATTTCCTTGGAACAGCCTGGATTCATGGGGAGACTTTCCCAACTGGGCAGAGGGAGCACATCTAAAGGAAAAGGGGAAAAAATGGGGGAGGGACATGAAGAAAAGGTTGGGTGTTTTGACACAGCCAAGGTGACAACTCTGCTTTGTAAGAAGCTCTTTTGATGTCATGTTGCAGTAAATGGAGGCTAAAAGAAGCAAAAAAAAAATAAAACAACTGTGAAATGGCAGTGACATGTGGCAGCTGGACTATGGCAGAGCGAGCTGAGCTTTATCACAGGATTTTAGTGTTTTGTCTCTGTGCTTATTTCCCAAGCTTCAAAACTATCCATCAGTGTGGGACCAAATGGAACTGAACCAGGAGACACCGGCGCACATGAAAACACTGCTGGCTTTAACCAAGGGCAATGGGGCAGGAGGCCAACCTGCCAGCACCCATCTAACCCCACTTTTTGGGGAGCTTGAGGAACACCTTTAACAATGCAACAGCTTTTCCCCCTTCCTCCTTGCAGTGGGGAGGATATATGCTGTGCTTTGGTGAAGCAAAGAACGAACTGACCAATGTGTAAATCTGTTTCTATGGTTAACTGATGGTGTTTTCTCCAGGTTGCCTGTTGTGTTTCACAGCATGACTCCTCTGTGTCTGAAGTGGGGAAGCATGAATAGACAGCAAGGGGATGGGAGATGAGGATGCTCTGTGCTGCAGCTGCCATGAGCCTTACAGCTTTTGCTGAGCAGTGGCCACAGCTGGAGGGCTCACAGGGGTGTTTGCCCTCTAACAAAGAGGGAGGCAGTGATGCTGAACCTCGTCATTGCTGTTCTTTGATTTCTCCATCCCAGCAGCCTTGGTGGATGAGTAGGGAGCTACAGCTGGGTGCATCCAGCTGCGTCCCTTTGTGCTTTTGTGCCAGGTGTTCTCAGCTGTCTGTTAGAGGATCACCAGGTACATTGCTGCAGTGGACAACAGAGCAGTTCTCCATCTGAAAGCCCTCCTGTAAGACACCTGTGGGCAGCAGGGCTGTGACAAATTCCTGAGCAGCACAGATTCCTCCCAGGTTCTCAGCTGGTGCACCTAATGCCAACAAACCAGGGATGGTTGTGGAGTGCTGGCACTCCAAGCACAGTCATTGTGTTTCCATTCAGTTGTGAAGCACGTATGGGAGAAATTGGTTCTGTCCCCAAAGCAAAGAAAAACCCCCAGTGCTTCAACCTGGGCAGATGGAAGCATGGAAAATAAAAGCTGTGAACTGCAGGAATGGTGCAAATGTGATTAGTACCTCCCTCCTCCCCAGTGATTATTACACTGCTGCACAAGGAGATGACGAGCAGTCATTGCTGAGTGAAATGTGTGCGTAATTCCTCACCCCCCCCCCCCCCTCCCCCATTTTTCCCCCCCCCCATGTCTCATTTCCCAAGGCGCTTTATAAACTCCATAATGAAATGCAGCCACCTGGCACGCAGCATGCTGCTAGCAGAGGGCGAGGAGTGGAACTTGAGCCAAGGCTGCAGAACGAGTCCAGCACTTTTCTAGGCATGATCCATCACATGCTGTGATGGAGGGAGTAGCTGTGCCTTTGTTTTGAGCTGTTCAGCTTCCCCAAGCCATCCCTGGATGCTGAGAAGACTCTGGCTGCACAAAATAGAATCATGAAGGTTGGAAAAGACCTCTAAGATCATCGAGGCCAATTCCAACCCTCCCCGCTATGCCCATAACCACGTCCCTCAGTGCCACATCTCCACTTGAACACCTCCAGGGATGGGAACTTCCCCACTGCCTGGGCAGCCTGTGCCAATGTATCACCCTATTGCAGCAGGGCAGTGAGTGGTTGTAGTCATATTCAGCTGCCAGGCTGGTGCATGTGTGGGGACAGGAGTGTTGTGGCAGCTGGCAGAGCACACACCAAGCTGGCTGGCTAGCTGTCCCGGGAATTCATTGCAACCAATTAGTCCAATTTTCAATTATCTGAAAGAACGGAGTTAGCTAATTAAAGCCTAATTACATTTTGCTCGCTTCTTCTGCTGTCTTGTCCCATTAAACCTGCATTTTGGGACTGAGTGAGGGAAGAGGGGAGTGCTCACAGCTGCACAGAAACCTGTGATGTGAACACTTGTGGGTCCTGCCAGCAAGGATGGCTCTGGATTAAACCCTGTGTGCACGAAACCTGAGCTGTGCCAGGGCAGGAATCCAGCACCCAGCACAGCCAGGCAGCTGTCGTGGAAAGGGAAGCATGCACTGAGCTTGAGTTCCTGGAAGGTGCTGTTCACCAACACCTGTATCCATCCCCACAGCTCCTCACCGGGATGGAAATCCCACCTGCAGTGATGGTGCCTTCAAAGCTCATCTCTGGGGACAGGAAGAACTCGTTCACAGAATCACAGAATCACAGAATGGCCAGGGTTGGAAGGGACCTCAAGGATCTGAAGCTCCAACCCCCTGCCACACGCAGGGCCACCAACCTCCACATTTCATAGCAGCCCACGCTGCCCAGGGCCCCATCCAACCTGGCCTTGAACACCTCCAGGGATGGACGGGGCATCACAGCCTCTGGGCAGCTGTTCCAGCCCCTCCCCGCTCTCACAGCACAGAACTTCCCCTGACATCCAACCTCCATCTGCCCTCCCTCAACTTTAAACCATTTCCCCTTGTCCTGCTGTTGTCTCCCCTTTCAAAGAGTTGATTCCCCTCCTGTTTGTAGGCTCTCTTTACCTGATTCACCTGAGCAGCACTGTTCCCATTAGCTCAAGATGAGGAAACTCAATTTAATAGCTTCACCCCAACAGAGAGCACTTTGCCATGGCCAGGGATTGTGGTCCTGAGTAGGTGGATGAGATTGCCTTCGACCCACAGCCAAACAGCCATGCAGCCTCACCTCTCTGCTTCTCGCCCTGCTGTGCTAAAATCTTTGTCATTACAAAAAAGCCCACGTTTTTGCTTTGTTGTTGATTAAGCCACCATAAATTAACGATGCAAAAACGCCTTCCACGCTAACGAGCTTCTGGGAAGGATGAGAGCTGTAAAGGCATCTCTGAAGCAGGACTTCTGTTACACTTACAACCAGAACCACATGCAGAGCAGTGTTCTTTAGATCAGAGGCAGCCACTTTACATTTCCTCATGTCTTTGAGCACTGTCAGTGCCCCTTCTTCCTTCCAGCACTTTGATGGTGATATGATATCTTCGGGGATGTGCCAAACCGTACTGATTGTTGGCAGTATTCTGATTTTCTCTGAACTTCATTTTCTATCACTGTGTCCCTATGGAATAAACAAGTCCAAGAAGACGTCTGGTTGTAAAATGAGAGGAACACAAACTTGGCCACACTGCTGGGGAATGGCCTGGCTAAGCCACCTTAATGGGGGAACTGGTGGGAACCCAAAGGTTCATCCCACACCATGAAACAGGCAATTGTCAGAGATGCTGAGGCTGTTTTGTGCTTCCCTGGCCTCAGTGTTTGTCCAAACCCTGGAGTTTCCAACCCCTCATCCATACTTGGATTCAGAAAGCCAAAAAACTGCTTTGGAGATGCCTGCATTGGCATGTGGCCCCTGCAGACCCATCAAACCTAATGAGATCCTCACTCCTCGCAGGCAGCACTGTCCAAAGCAATATGCCTGAGAGCTCTGTGCTCTGTAACTGTTCTTTTGCCACTGCCCAGGGACTGTGTGGGTCAGAGCTGCTGATGTGGATCTGAACCACCCTCACAAGTTAATAGCATCATCAGCCAAGCCCCAGTGACCAGCAGTGAGCTGTAAGGTCCATGCTTTGCACTGAGGATTCTGAATGCTTGTGCAGTCCCAGAAGGGCTCGGCTTCAGCAAAGGGCAAGAGGGAGAAACCCCTTCCAAAGCCTTCACTGCAGTGAGGCTCCTCAATTTTATCATCATTTGATCTCAGTTCTCCCTTGGGCACAGATTGCTGTGGCATCAACTTGTCCCTTCATCAGAGCTAATGAACCACGGAGGCTTTGTCTGGGGGCTGATGGCTCTCTCATAGACATTGCAAAAGAACCACGCTGGGCAGCAGTGGGGATGCAGGGACAAATGTTCCTGAGTCATTACACTGTGTATTTCAGGCCATCTCCCTGCTAAGTAAACCCTGCACACTCTGCTTCAGCCTCCTTCATAAGAACAAGGCTCCCAGAGCTGCTGGTTTGCCCAGGCTATGTTGAAATTCAATGCAAAGGGGCAGGACAAACCTGGAATACATTCCATGGAGTGGCAGCTTGGGGAGAGGAGGTGGAGGTGGCATTTGTTTGCTCACTGATAGGAGGGATGAGCACACAGATTTCCATTCCAGCTTGATGGGTGCCTCTTCAGACAGCCCACAACACCTTGCCAGAGCTCAGGGAACACGTGCTTTCCTCTTAGATGTGCCTTTGGGAGGATGCTCTGCCACCTGTTGCCAGCCCCCATGTCCCATCTTGGAGATCTTCAGTGCAAGGATGCAGGCACCAGTACTTGAAGGGAGAGTATAAACAGGAGGGGGATTGGCTGTTTATGAGGGTGGATAGTGATAGGACAAGGGGGAATGGTTTTAAACTGAGACAGGGGAGGTTTAGGTTGGATGTTAGGAGGAAGTTTTTGACATAGAAGGTGGTGAGGCACTGGCACAGGTTGCCCAAGGAGGCTGTGGATGCCCCATCCCTGCAGGCATTCAAGGCCAGGCTGGATGTGGCTCTGGGCAGCCTGGGCTGCTGGTTGGTGACCTGCACACAGCAGGGGGTTGGAACCAGATGAGCACTGTGCTCCTTTTCAACCCAGACCATTCTGTGATGCTATGATTGACCTGCAGGGAGATGGGACCACAGCATCCTTCTCTGGGCTTGGCTGGGATGGGGGCTTGTCACCTGGAGAGATGCTCGTGGACCTTCCATGTCTCTATGGGGAGACTCCTGAAGCCATGCCAGGGGCTGGGATGGAAACCAGGGGGTATCAAAGTATCCCAGATCCCCAGGGGAATGTCCCAGCCCAGCACCCAGCAGCATTCTGTTTGTGGAAACGCTCCAAGGCTTTTTTGGAAGCTGTGTAGCATCCTGGTTCCCTCCACCTACCTACAGAACAAGCCCAGAACTGTCAGACAAGAGACAGGAAACTGCTACTTATCCGATTTGATTTTATTTCACTTCTTTCTTTTGTTTTTTACTTTTTTTGGGGGGGTGGGGGGATCCTCTCAGAAAAGTGCTCCATCTGGATTGAGGTTACAACTTGAGTAATGCCTCCCTGCCTCAAAAAGAAAAAAAAAGGTGGTTGCCATGCCAACCTGACTCTGCGCTTCATTACCATGGCAATTGGCAGGAATTATTAAATACTGTGTATGTTTGGTGCACGCGCTCTGGTACATCTGGTGCCAGGTAGGGATCCTCCCTCCCCTTAATCTGTTTGTCTGTCTCATCTCGCTTAACTCTTTCGCTGCCCACAAGCTGAGCTGCTGGGGCAGGGGTTGGGAGCTGCTTTGGGTTTCTTGCACCTGCAGGCAGGATGGGATGGCCAGGGCTGCTGGTTGTCACCAGTGGGTCAAGGCATCTCTTCCTTTCTCCAATGGTGCAAACAGGTGGAGGCTTGCTGTTTGCAGGAGGAAATTCTCTCACACCTGCCTTCTTCTGATGGTTGTGTAGAAATAAGTAATTCCAGCTGGAACAGAGTCCCCAAGGTGGGGATTGCTCCTGGAGAAGGACCACGAAGGTCCAGAGCAGATTGCTTGAGGATGATGCCATTAGCAGAACTGCTTAATCACCCATGCACTGCCATTGTGGCTTTCCAGTAATTGAAGGGAACATATAAACAGGAGAGGGAACAGCTATTTATGTGAGTGGATGGTGATAGGACAAGGGGGAATGGTTTTAAACTGAGACAGGGGAGGTTTAGGTTGGATATTAGGAGGAATTTTTTCATACAAAGGGTGGTGAGGCACTGGCACAGGTTGCCCAAGGAGGCTGTGGATGCCCCATCCCTGCAGGCATTCAAGGCCAGGCTGGATGTGGCTCTGGGCAGCCTGGGCTGCTGGTTGGTGACCTGCACACAGCAGGGGGTTGGAACCAGATGAGCATTGTGCTCCTTTTCAACCCAGACCATTCTGTGATTCTATGATAAAACCCAGACTGTTCTCATCAAAAAGGTGCCAACCAGGAGAGCATGTGGCTCAGCTCTCCACTCCCACTGGTCAGTGTGGCTGTGGATTGTGTGGTAGCTTTATCACCAGGAGATGAGCTTAAATGATTCCCAATGTCTGATCCTCACTCTGCCCCCAATGTGCTGGTCCCCTCTCTCTGCTTTCCCTTGCACAGTACAGCCAGCACTGTCTTTCAGTCCTACTTGCACAGCTCCTGGCAAACCAGTGACGTTCTGGCAGCTAATGAACTGTTAAAGAAAAAATAGCAAAATAATGTTAAAATGTTCCTCTCTCAAGCAGATATAAAAATAATTTAAAAAAAAAACTTGCTTAAAAATTTCGTGGGAGTCAATACCCACTCACAAGCTTCAGCTAAATGGGTGGGCAGGGGGTAGGATGAGGAAGAAGGGTTATTTGTGGGCTGCAAGAGCGACTGTGGGCTGCCATCCTTATGCAAGCCCTGGAGCAAGCACCTCACTGTCTGGGCTTCTCCTACCTTCTTGTTTTCTCATTGCTGACATCAGTCCTTCAGAATCCCCAAATATTTCTTCCTCTTGATGGAGAGATCGTCTTTGTATTGGGAATCTCAAGGCAAGGGGATTTGCTCACAGATGCTTTCAACTCACTGTAAGCAAGACAGAACCTCAGCCACACTGTGGGGACATGTGCTGTGGGGTATGGTTGGACTTGGTGACCTCAGTGGTCTCTTCCAATCTTTCTGATTCTATGAGGATGGTAATAAGGATGGTGCCCAGCAGTGCTCCACGCTGCAGACCCTCTTCTGTTGATTCCCACCACCTGGTTGTGTAGACATAGCCCTTATGGTCAAGAAAGAGCCATGAGGATGAATAAACCAACATAGATTTGGGCTCATCCCCTGGGATTCCAAGGGAAGGTCTCCCCTCTTGGTGGGGCTTTGCTCCTCCACCTCCTGCTCCTGTGACCCTACAAAATCTGGTCCTGCTGCCACATTGCCTCTGCACATTGAGAGCAATCAGCGACAGCACTGCGTTCATCTCGCTCTGTGCCCCACCAATACCCCAAGGGAACCTTGAGGAAGGTGCTCAGCAAACACTGATTAATTACAAACCCTGCCATAATCCTGCTCCTGCAACTGGGAAAGGCAGAGAGTTGTCCTTCTGGATTCACATCCACGTCCATCAAATCAGCAGCTCCTGCTGGACCCGGGAGTGCTTTCCCACTACAGCTGCAGACCCAGCAGGGATCTTGTTGGCACAACAAAACTCACATTATTTCCATCTCACACCCACAGACAGGGCTGTAATTCCATCACAGAACAAAGGCTGGGAGTCTTCCTCCTCTCACACAATTTAGCTCTGGCAGCTCATCAGAATCAGAGGAGAAGGAGATTTCAATCAGAGTCAGAAATGATGCTTTGCAAGATGTGTTCAGCGTCCTTACGCACCTCTGTGTTTTGATGCCATGCAGGTATTTAACACACACACACAGAGCACATCGTTCCTGTCAAATTTATTTGCTCAGGAAAAGGATATTTGCCTTTGGAAAACAAAAAGCATGTTAGTTTCTGCTTGAAATAACAGCCTTTAATTGGAGTTCAGCTGGAAGGTGGGACAGCTATATTTAACCTCTGGAACTGGGGTTGAAATATCTGAGCTCTGCACACAGAAGGAAAGAAAATGAAGACAACACCAAATTCTTTTGAAACAGGTTCTTATTTTTTTTCTTTTCTTTTTTTTTCCCTTTTTCTCCCTGTCTGTTCACCAGTTCTCAAAAAAAAAAGCTACAAAAACCTCAAAGACCGTAACAACGCAGCACTTGGGGAGGAAAAAATAGCCATTACGTACAAAACAAACATGCTTTTTTGGGGAGGACGGAGTGGTTTTGGTGTTTATGGGGGTTTTCTTTTCTTCCTCTGGCACAGTGTGAAAGAGGAAATCTTCATTTTATTTGACAGGACAGTTCAGAAATCGAGGAGGAACATGCTCTCCCTGTTACAAAACCACCCAGCGGTGCATGCTTGAGGTCCGGAACACAACAGATTGACACGTTTCACAGCATGCAGACTTTGCTGTCCGACCCACACGGCCCTTCCCTTCCCCTGCCCCATGGACAAAGATGTGCTCTATGCCGTGCACTCCACTTCCCTCATCATTTCTTTCCATTCCGTAGTGAGTTCGCTTCTTTTTTTTTCCTCATTTTCTTCACTTTTTATTTTTTTAGCCCTAAATCCCAAGAGGCAGTATCCAAGGTAACAGCAGGCAAGAGTCCAGATCTGCACATTATCACCGTTTCTGCAAGTTTCATGCAAAACTTAAGCCATTTCTGCATGCAACACGATGCTGGTCGTTGCGCTTCACACAGCGCGGGGGACATCTCCCCATTCACCACGATGGAGTTTGCTCACTGGGAAGCACTGATTTGCTTTCCCATGGACACAGACACACGAAAGGACATCATCCCCCTTTCCCCACTCCCCCCAGCCACCCCGAACACATGGATACGTGCATCTCAGCACCAGCTCCAGCCACTTGCTTACACTCGCCCCACGGCATCAGTAGAGCCCCATGATCGCAGCTCCCACGTCCTTGGAAGGTCTTCGGTCCTTCACCAAAAAGTTAATCATGCTCTCCGACTTGATGAGCAAATTGCAGCCCAAAAAGAAGATGCCAAACACCACAGTCAAGGAGAGGACGCAGAGGACGGCGATCTGCACCACGCGTGTGATGTACAGGCTGCGCTCGTCGGGTGCCAGCACCGAGGAGCCACCGTCGGGTGCCAGCACCGAGCCGGTCCCATTGCAGCAGGCCAGGAGCAGTCCCAAACCCCGGGTCCTGTTGGGGTATGCTCCTTGCTCCAGGAGGCTCTGGTTGAAGAAGGATCCATTCATGGTCTATGCGAGGTCCCAACCGCTGGAGGAAGGTGGGATGGAGCTGGCGGTTCCCCCTGCTGCGCTCACATCCCGTGGGTTCCTCTGTGCCACCTCCTGTCTGTCTGCTCCCGACGTCTGGGCTGGAAGGGAAGGAAAGGTGTGCAGAGAGGGGCGGTGGGCTGCCAGATGCCACCAGCAGCTCAGCACGGTCACCCGAGCACGGAGAGGGAAGGAGAAGGGGGCACAGGGCAGAGGAAGGCAGCAGCAGGCAGCCTCATGCTCCCTGCCCTGCTGCCACCCCGAAGTAATGGGGACCCTCAGCAGGAACAGAGAGCAGATGCCTGCTAGCTGGGAGCTCCACGGATGCAAGTTCCCAGCTCAAGTCTTCCCCGTGTTCAAAGAAAAACCAGCAACTCCACCCCCTTGCAGCCTCCCCCCAGGACCGCCTTCCTCCCCCCTCCAAGCTCACCCAGGCTGCCCACCCCTTCCCCACGCTGCTGCAGCCCCTCACCCTGCTATGGGGACCCACACCCTCGTCTGTGCTACCCCCTGATTGTGCGCTGACCCCTGAGGTCCTGCCCTAACGCATCCTCTCCCCTAGACCTCCACCTGCTTCCCAGAGCAGCCCACCACATCAGTGTTGGGCCTGGGTCACCAGCAGCTCCCCTGTTCCCCCCATGCACCCTCCTGTGAGCCTCAGGTCCGTGCTGCTCTCACCGATCCCTGCTTGCTGCTCTGTGCCACCCACTCCTTCCTTAGAGCAGCGCTGGCCCAATCCAGCCCCGTCCACCCCCAGCTCTGCTCTGCTCTTCTGTCCTAAATTGACAACCAGATCATCATCCTCTGGCTGGGGGGTGTTTACACCCAGGCGCCTCCATCTCCCCCTTCCCGTGCTCCTTTATCCCCATCAGAAGGGAGCACAGTGATGCTGCACCCAGATCTCTGCATCCCACCCCCATTCCCAGCTCGGGGTCCTACAGCAGCAGCAGCCATGGTCCGTGCACCGTGTGTGGGTGCAGATGTGTTTGGGTGGTGCAGGACAAGAGATATGACACGGGGATTCTGTGCTCTGATTGATCTGTGTACGTCTCAGCTCGCTTTGCTTGCACAGCCCCCACAGGGGATTTTCATAAACCCAAATGAGAATTGATAAATTGCAGCTAAAGGCACGAGCAGGAGGCCGGCTGGCTGGGGCTGGAGGGTGGCTTGATAGGAACATGCCAATGATTTCACTATTAAACAAATGAGAGCTGAGTCCCTGTTGTGGCTTTTAGGGGCACAAAGCAGCTTGCTTTGACTTTTACTTGTTGCTTTTTCCTCCTGGTGGCACTGCTCTCCCTGCTCCATAGGGGCATTTTGCAGCAGAAGGAATGAAGCAGGAAGCCTGGATTGGACAAGGGGACCGAACCCCCAACATTCAACCCCAGAGCCAGGAAAAATCCCCCTGGGAGAGCAGAGCATCCCAGTGGCAGCTCCTTTCCCTGCTGCCTCTGGGCTGGAGGAGTTTCTGCTCCCTCTGCTGGCTCCAGTTCCAGCTCCAACCTGTTCTGTACGCTGGAACTGGGCACTGCAGCATCACACTGGGATCACAGCCACCCCTGTGGACATAGGGGCATGGGGACACTTGGCTCTTGACTGCTCTTCACCTTAATCCCAAGCAGGGCTTCACAATGCAGAGCATCCCACAACTGATTCCCCCCAGCTCAGTTTTTGTCCAGCTCTCCAGGCAGCACCCAACCCCCAGAAAGCAGCAATGAAAGCTCACGCTCTGCCCAGTGCCTCCCATCCTCATGTGCCCCACATCCCCATCACAGCAGTGCTTGCAGGACAAGCAGAACCTTCCTGCACTAGCCAGGAAAGGGTTCAAGGAGTCAAATACAAAATTTTGTATCATTTTCCTTCTTTTTAGAAGAATCAGATCCCCATTTCTGAATTTTTGGAAGCACGAGCTGGAGTATACCACTCTCTTTGCTCAAAGGGACTCTCTGTGTCCCTTTGCTAGGCCAGGCACCCAGCTGCCTGGCAGGATGGGACACCAAAAACCATGGGGATGTAGCACTGAGGCATACAGTCAGTGGGCACACTGGGGATGGGTTAGATTTGGGGATCTGAAAGGTCCAGCCCAACTTTCATGATTCTGTGACCCTAAGAGAACCTGAGGGACTGACAACTTGGTCCACTGAAGCACAGATTCAGGTTGGGCAAAGAATGGCTTGAGAGCAGCCCTGAGGAGAAGGATTTGGGGTGTTGGTTGATGAAAGACTCAATATGAGCTGGCAATCTGTGCTTGCAGCCCAGAAGGCCAACCATGGGTTGTATCAAGATCAGTATGACCAGCAGGGTGAGGGAGGTGATTCTGCCCCTCTGCTCTGCTCTCATGAGACCCCACCTGAACTACTGCATCGTTTTAGAGCTCACAGCACAAGAAGGACACGTTGGAGTTACTGAAGCGGGTCCAGAGGAGGGCCACAAAGATGATCAGAGGGCTGGCGCCTGTCCACTATGAGGACAACTGAGAGAGTTGGGGCTCTATGAGAAAGTTTTTGTCCAGCTCTCCAGGCAGCACCCAACCCCCAGAAAGCAACAATGAAAGCCCACGCTCTGCCCAGTGCCTCCCATCCTCATGTGCCCCACATCCCCATCACAGCAGTGCTTGCAGGACAAGCAGAACCTTCCTGCACCAGCCAGGAAAGGGTCTATAGCCCTTCCAGTACCTGAGGGGAGCGATGGGAAAGCTGGGTTGGGACCTTTTAGAAGGGCAGGTAGTGATGGGACAAGGGGAAGTGGTTTTAAGTTGGAAGAGGGGAGATTTAGACTAAATATTGGAAAGAAATCCTTTGCTGTGAGGGCAGTGAGACATTGGAACAGTGATGTTGTGGATGCCCCTCCCTGGAGGTGTTCAAGGCCAGGCTGGATGGGGCTGTGAGCAACGCAGTTTCAGTTGAAAAGCAGCACTTTGTCAACACGAGTGAGGATCGATGGGCTTCTCTGGGCCCCTCCATAGTAAATCCACGTCAAGGAAGCAGAGGGGAGATCCCAGGAGAATTTCCCCATAGAGCAGAGCCCCGGCGGCCGCCGGAGGGCAGCAGCACCGCAGGGCGGGAGGAGGATTTCACGGGAGGGGGGGCGGAAGAGAAAACGTTGAGAAGTTTCTTTTTTGGCCAAGAAAAGTGCCGCTCCTGTAGCAGAGAAAGCCTCGGTCCCCGTGTTATCTCCTTTGAGGGTCCGGGCAGATGCAATGAGCCCTGTGCACGCACAGCGGGGTGGGGTTGTGCGGATCTGTGCCTGCCGGCTGTGAGAGAAAACCAGCACAAGCAGCAGAGAATCAGCTCCAAATCACGCAGCCCAGCCTGAATTTCCCTCCTTTCGTGATGTCGGGTTTGTACCCGTCCTCCTGCACAGCTCCGGGACCGTTCCAGCAGCGATTTTCCCACCTGAAAGGCTGCTGAGAAGCCCCACTGTCATTGCAATACGCATGTGCTCTGTTTCCCCTTAAATCCTCACGCTCTGAAGCAGCTCAGCCTCAGCAAGTTTAAAACCCGCGCGGCCGAAAGGGTTAACGAACGGAGGGAGTGAGCGAGGTTTCGCAAGCAGTTAAACCCAGCAGAAGAGCCTATGGGAACAAGCCTGTTACAGGGGGTCAGCAGCGCCCTGTACTTTGTGCCCAGGTTCCTTAAGTCCTTTTAGGAGCCGAGAGGGGGAATAAGCAGCAGGAGCTCCGGGGGGCAGGACGGGAGGAGGCACTGCCCGACTCCAATTCGAGTGACGAAGCAGCGTAGCGTAGCTTCCTCCGGCCGGCCCGCTCCGTGTGTATGTGTGTCACACACACCCAGCGCATGATTCATCCCTTGGACGGCTCAAAACCATCCCAAAATCGCACGGCAGGGCCATCCCACACCCCTACAGCCGGGGTTCGGAGGAGGAGATGGAGGAACTCCGCGTCGCTTTCAGCATCCTGGTGCTCTGCGCTGCTGGCAGCTGGGGTAGGTGTGGGGCTGGAATGCTGGCTTTGCCCTGACGTTTGCATGCAGTGCTTGGGTTGCATGCTGTCATCCCTAAACTCTGGGATTCTCTTCTTTCCCACGCTGTTGGGAAAGTCGTTCAGAGGGGCAGTGGGCAGAGAGCGACCTCAGCACAGCTCCCCTATTCTGAATTTTCCTAATTTTCGGGGCTCCCTGCTTTGTTCTCACTTTGGGCAGAGTGATCTCAGCCCCTCTGTCTATGCAGTGCTTGGCTGTGGGGCTGGTTTGTAGAGGGAGCCTTGGGGTGGGCTCTGCCAGCAGGCAGTAATGGCAGCACGCAGGGCCAGCAGTTCCATATCCATCTCATTTCGAGGGTCAGCATTGATGTATCAGGTCCATTTTTTCTCCTGTTCTTTTGGTGCTGGTCTTTCAAAGCCCCGATTTCTGGCACCAGAACAAACACAGTTTGCTTTGTTCAGAACTTTCCATGCGTTGTGAAGGAGCAGCCCAAGGAAGGGAATGTCCTCCCCAGGTGCGTTCCTGAGCTCAAAGCTTCCAGAAAAGCAAATCCTGCAGCCACAAAGGGGTGTTGTTCAGCTCCCGGGTTGTAAATCAGCCCCATTGTTTTAGAGACCCGACCCGAGGGGATTTGGGTCAATGTTATTTTGGTTAAAGAATGCTGGATTCGGTGAGTTCCCAGGAACAGCCCGAGGCTGGGATGTGCTGAGCCAGCTGTATGGATGCGCTCAGCCCTAGGGGAGTCTGAGTTTGTAGGGTTGCACTTTTGGGGCTGTGTATTTATCCCGTCCCATAACCAGCCTGGGGCATCTCCTCTGCAGGAAGATGCTGGTAAATGAGGAAATATTCCAAGAAATGACGTAGCCCTGGATGGAGTGAGCAGGAGCGGCCAAAAAAAAGCCAAGCTCCCTATTGCTTAGTCAAGCAGAAAACCCAGAGATGATGTCAAAACAGCTTGTACCTTTACCAAGTTTTCTAAAGCATCCTTATCAAGATTTCTGCATATTAGCAGGGGGAAAAGCTGGCTCACACAGCACATGGGGTGTAGGCTGAGGGCTGAGTAATTTTTCCCAGTCAGGGAAGGGGGATGCTCAGCCACAGACGTGGGTCGGGGCATTCCAAGTGCATCACTTGCAGTGTGCTGTCTGAACACTCCTTGGCCCCGATGGTGCTTCCCATAGTGCTCGTGTCAGCACCCCGTGTTCCATGTGTTGGGATTTTTATTTTATTTTTTTTTTTATTTGAAGGCCTGAGTAATTAGGAGCAGCTCGTTATAGGAGGCCAGCTGTTTTCGTGGTAATGAAAACAAATAAATACAGCTTTTGTGCTTTGCTTGGTTTGCTTTTATGGCTGGAAAAGAAAAAAGAAAAACAAAAACAAAAACAAAAAAAAACAAGACCTAAAAATGAATGGGAAAAAAAAATAAATCAGATGCACAGAGTTTATTAGTTTAGGCTGTGCTGGAATCTTGTTAACCTGCTCACAGCCAGGCAGCACTGAGGGCTGAGAGCAGGCTGTGCTCAGCCTTCAGCATCCCCTGCTCTCCTCCAGCCCACTTTTGTGCCCACAACACCGCAGCATCTTTGCTCCTTGATGCATCCCACTGTGTTCAGCCATGCAAACAAAGCTGTAGATGACAAAATAGGGGTATTTCCCAAGGCAGGAAGTGAGGCTGGCCACCATCCCCTTCATGTTCACCTAGTGATAAGGGCCCTATGTTAAGCACTGCTGGCGCCCGGGGGGATTTGGGCTCCTCCCAGTGGGCCAGAGTTGCATCTAGTTGTGTGTTGAGCACATCGAGAATAGCTCAAAACAGTGCTGGAGGATGGGAAAAGTCCTGCATCCTCAGACACGTACCCTGGTGATGGGGCAGAGCACCCAATTTGTGGTCCTGTATGCCAAAATCAGGCAGAAAATGGGATCCCCATCATGGAGGGAGGGTCCTGGGCACCTCTCTTCCATCCCAACCAAGGGGACACAGTGCTGCTCTGTAATGTTGCTGAGGCATGGGGTTCCCCTGTGCTTTGCAGTTCAGAAGATGCTCCCAGCTTTGGGCTCAGTGGCTTTCTCATTGTGATAAGCTGCAGCTGGGGATTTTGGTGTATGCTGAGAGCTCCAGGTGTGGATACAACCCCAAAGCTGAGCAAACACGAAATGCTGCAGGGCCATGTGTCTAAGCTTGGTGGCATTCTCTGTGTCCCAGCATTGTGCTCAGCTCCCTGTGCCACCGTGTTCATGCAGGAACATGCATCCACTCTGCACAACACGCTGCATACCAGAGGGCACAGTGTATGTGGCTTTGCCCAAAGCCCAGATCTCACTGTTCTGCTGTTTCCTCTTTGTGTTTCACAATGTATTTCCTCCTACTTTTGCAGAAAACATTGTGGCTGCAAAAGGAAGGTCCTGGGCAGGGAATAGGGGAGCATGGGGGGATTGCAGCAACTCCACATTGGTACCAGGAGATCCCAGGACTACAGTGGAGGGCACGCAGCTCCCATAGGGCCCACCTGCTCCAGGGATGCTGGGGACCACTGTGTCTCAGGAGAGAGGAAGAGCTGAATGTGATGACTTCATGTCCCCTCATTGCATCAGCTGTTGGAACCAGAGAGCCATACAGTTCCCACCTCTGCCCTCCCTGCCCCAGTGGGTGCTGGTGGCTTTGGGGCCCCATGAATGGATGTGATGTCCAACTGAGGCGTGTCTCCTCACTGCCAATTCCAGTTTTACCCACAGCAGTATCACAAGCAGCTATCAGCTTCATTTTGGACAGGAACCACTTCTTTCCCCTTCTTTCCCAAGACTGGGGCAGGTGGGACAATTTGCTGCACCTGGAGCTCAACACAGCCCCCAAATGCCCACAGAGAGGCACCAGAGATGATGTCTCCCAGGGTTGCAGGGTCAAGGGCACTGTAAGGAGCTGCCACTGGGCTGCCAGGTGGGAGATGTCAGCAGGATGGAGCCCAGCTGGTGTTGGGCTGGGGGGAGGTGGCTATTAAAGGAGTAGGGAGGGAAAAATAGGATTTGGGGGCTGGGAAAGGGATGAGGGTGTGCAGGTGGGATGGAGTTTTGTCGTGATGGTGATGGTGATGGTGATGGTGATGGTGATGGTGATGGTGATGGTGATGGTGATGGTGATGGTGATGGTGATGGTGATGGTGATGGTGATGGTGATGGGCAGGCAGTGACAGCTCTCTGTTTTGGTGTTCCAAGGGAGTAACATCTGTACTACCCGAGGGGTGACCTCCTGCAAGCAGTGCCTGGCTGTCAGCCCGCTCTGTGCATGGTGCTCTGCAGAGGTGAGTGCTGGGGCTGGGCTTTGGGATGGTGTGTTGCAGCTACATCCATTTCCATCTGTTCCCACTGTGTCTAAACACAGACCTCAGTGGCATCTGGTAGCGACGATAACAGTGTGCACAGTGGAGTTCAGTCTGAGTTCCTTCTTTGGTCTCCAAATCTGCCCCTTTTCTGTGTGGGAGCTCTGGGAGGTGCTGCTTTCTTCCACTGAGAGCTCATTTTGTCTCAAACTATATGCTTGTGAAGTTGGTTCCCTTTTGGTTTGCTTCTTGAAGGGTCCTTGTAAAGTTCTGACTAAAAGGAATCTGATTCATGGAAAGGCTGGAAAGGGGATTTAGGAGAAGGAAAAATAATACTGATTAGAACTCGAGTTTGGGTTTAAATGCCTTTTTAACTGTGGGAAAATGGGGGATGGGAAGATGAGGTTCCTGTTTTAGGTTATGGAGTTAAAGGGGACGTGAGAGCAGAGCTGTGGCTCTGAAATCCAGTCTGGGTGTGGGTGAGATGTGGGAAGATGTGCCACTATGCTCTCCAAAAATGCTGCCCTTAGGGTTGGTCTATCAGGGATGTAAGAGGGGAAGTTCCCAGCAATGATGCATCTGATGAGCTGCAGATAAAGGGGACTTAAGGCTGCAGGGCTCAGTGAGGCACTGCCGTAACAATGCACTCCTTGTGCCTTGCAAGAAAGCACTAAGAAAAGACTCGTCTTTGTCTTCTGCTTCTGCAAATGTGGAATTCTCATCCACAAGTGGAGAGAAGACCAGGAATTTTATCTGAGCTGTGGGATGATCCCCCAGTTGCTGCCCACCTGTAGGTCCCAGCAGATCCCATTGCACCTCCCAGCATCTTCCCATCACAGGCTGCACAGGATGCTCATGTGGATGAGCCCCGCTTGTGTCCTGCAAGGAGTGGCTGAATTTGTGCCGTGATAAGAACTCAATCCTCCATCTGCTCCTTCCCAGCCTGGGCTGCTGGTGTGTTAACGCTGCAGTGGGCGCTGCTATGGCTTTAGCTTTTAGTTGTGCCTTTTTTTCTTTTTCTTTCTTTCCCCAGATCAGCAAAGGTTTCCAAAAAAGGCAATATTTCAGGCGCTGTTTGGGGTTGTGCTCGTGGACAGACGTGACAGGCGGTGAAGGAACATCCCACTGCCAGCAGCCGGGCTGTGCGAGCTGCTCACAGCTCTGCCTCCAACATCTGGAGAGCGTTGTCTTAATTTAGCAAACAAGGGCTTTTTTCTGAGGGTTTGTTTAATATCCCTGGGGGGGGGGGGAGGTCTCTGATTCCCCCTCCCTGTTTAAAGGGAGAGCGACCTTTCTTGTGCTCATTCCTTCCCCACTCAGGGTTAACAGTTACTCCTGCTCCGTCCTGGCTTTGGACAAGAGGGGGATTTTGTTGCTGTTTCTTGTGATCACTGAGCACTGAAGAGAGGACAGCTGACTTTTCTTCATTTCTCCTGACCACCCCTAGCAGCTAATTGATGTGCCCACCCACTCACTTTCCCTTTTGGGAAAAGCCAGCTGAGCCTTAGAGCTCTGAAATCACTTTAGAGAGTGTCATGGCAAATTTTCCAGGGTCTCACCCACCCAAAATGTCATCTGCCTCCCCCTGCTCTCTGAGGGGAAGGGAGCAGTGCTGGGCCAGGGCTTGGCTTGGAGAAACTCTGGAAGCTTTTAGCTGAATCCGCAGGGATGTCTATGCCTTGGGTCCTCCCTCCAGCTCTCCTGCAGAGAATCTCTCCTTGATTGTGGTTGCCTATGAGATGAAAACGGAGATGCCCTGGGGATGTGCAACATGCTGCAGTGGTGATGGCTGGCTCTGACAGCACCATGCCTGGCCCTGTCCTTGCTTTTGGGGTTTAGAGGTGGAGATTGGGGTGAACTCATTGGGTACCCAGTCCCAGAGAGAACTTGTGCAGGTGGGGAACTGAAACCCTGGTCAGAAAATGACAGAGTGGGTGAGGAGTTAGAAGAAGGACCTCTGGAAGTCACTGGTCCAGCTGCCCAGAAGGGATGTGAATTGGGGAGCATCTACCAGGGTCTGTGGGGGTGGTTTGTGATGGAGATGGCACCCCCTGCCCTGCAGCATCTCCTTTATGGGGAGCCCCTACTGGTGCCATCAGGGCTGTGCTGGTGGGTCTGAGCTGCCTCTGAGTCACTCCAACTGAAGTTCCTGAGAGTGCCAAGTCAACAACCTTTAGGAAAAGGAGAGGGGTGTTGTTCTGGAGTGAAAGAGCTTCTGCATGGGTATCTCTCAATAGGAATTATACCACTGATTGTGGAAGGGGATGGGTATCACCAAAGAGTCCAGAGTCCTAGTTAAAAACCTTTCTGCCCATTCTGCCTCTCAACCTCATCTCTAGTGCTTTCCCTGCTCAGGACAGGAACGTGTGTAATTACTGATGGGTTCTTTCCTGAGTCCAAAGCACTGGGAAAGCTCTTGGTGGCTATGGGGACATGGGGCTCCGGAGGTCCAATGACCTCGAGGGCTCTGTGGTCTGCAGTAGGAACCCATGGGGTGAGCTGGAGGGGTGCAAGGAGTTCATGTGGATGGATGACATGTCCTGTGCACTGCAGCATGCTGCGTGGAGAGGAGTGGGAGGCCACCAGGGAGGAACACGCCTGCTGATGTATTTTCTGGCCATTGCTTGGGCTGAGGGAGGAGAAAAAGGCAGACAAAGGCCACTGCTGCCAGGGAGGGCCTCCTGATGCTGTTTGCACTTTTCCCCTTGCTTGCATAAAGCACACAGATCAGTTCCTGGGTTCAGCCTACCTGGCTCTGGGGGAGCTGATACCCTGGGCAGGAGCTGCGGTGATGCTGGGGGGAGCAGATCTGCTTCTCTCCCCTCCCAGGACTCCAAATGGAAAAAGCTCTGTGCTGTGGGAGGGAACTGGGAGAGCCCCACTGAGGGGAGGGCAGCAGCAGAGGAATTCTTCCCTTATTAGTCTTGATGGGAAATGTCACCCATCTCTGGAACTGCCCAGACCCCTCTGCATACCCTGCAATAAGGGCAGGAAGCTTTCTAGGAAATTCGGGGGGGGGAGGAGGGGGTTGGAGCCCTGCTGTGACTTCACACTTTCCGTTTCCTGCATCTGACGGACCTTTGACTGCCTCTCCCACAGCCTGGTCGACTTTTTGCTCCTTCTCTCCTTATTTGGATCTCTTTCCCTCCTGCTGGGCTCCAGCAGGAAGCTGGGGAGCTGCTGATAAGCTGAACGGATAGGAGCACTGGGTTCTCCTGCAGCAGAACTGAGTTTGCTCACAGCAAAATTCTGACGATTGCATTGAGCACTGGGGAGAAGTTGGGTCATCTTTTCACAACGTTTGGAAAAGATAACAATAAAAAAACCCCAAAAGACATTCAGTTGCCTGTGCTTTTGCTCTGCTTCACCCTCTTTGTGCACACACACAATTAGAGTGATTTCCCTCTTAGCTTTGCCAGAACCCAAATACGAGGCTCCAGCTCCTGAATCTCAGCAGGGTTTTGGCTCGGAGGAGTTGTCCATCTCTCCTGACCGTGTCCTGTCCCACAGGTGATGGCACAGTCATCCCCACGTTGCGACCTGCTCACCAACCTCCTGCAGAATGGCTGTGGGAAGGACTTCATCGAGTTCCCCAGGAGCAGTGTTACAGTCCTGGAGGAGCGACCCCTCAGTGATAAGGGCTCAGGGGGGTCCACCACCACCCAAATGAGCCCCCAGAGGATTCAGCTGAACCTGCGGCCGGGTAAGAGTCTGTATGATGCTGTGGGAGAAACCCAGAGAGGTCAAATAATGGGTGAACCATCACCATGGCCTTCCAGCTGAGGTTGTCTCACAGCCATTGATGGCAGTGCCAGACTGGAGCTGTGACAAACCCCCAGCAGTGTCCCCACTTGGGCAGTCTGGAGGCTGATGGGTGCCATTCATTCTCTTGTCTCAATCCTGCAGGGCCCCGGGGGGTAGGATGGGATGAGGCTTCAACATCTCGTGGGCTTGTTTTATGAAGCTATTTAAACCTTAGCTACTGACTTCTTGGTGCCAAAAAGCTGACACAGAACTTTGACATAAGACCTACATAAAGGGGCTTTGAAATAAATGTTCATGTTTTACTCCCCCTGTTTGATGTCCCCTCTGGTGTCACCCACCAGGGGTTTGGGGGAAATGGAGAAAAATGGTGCCTTTGCTGTGACTGTGCTCTTCAACACACATAACCCAGCCCTGCCCTTATTATCCATCCACTCATGGATGTCCTAGCAAGAGCACATTTTGGATCTGTGAGCTCCTTCAAGCCCCAGGATCAGCTGTTAGTGGCAACATCCTTAGTGTTGGCCAAGGGGGGATCCTGAAATGAGTGACAGCAGCTCTGATGTGTCCTTCTCCCCACCCAGTGTGGATGTGTAGCTGCTGAGTGGCTGTTGCTGTCTTTAGGTCTAAAGGCATTTGGCATGAGATAATGTGCTGCTCTAGGGAGAAACAGCCTTCAGCTTGAGAGTGAAGACCAGATGCTGAGGGTTGTAACTGGGGCACATCCCACAACCTCAGTCCTCATAGTTTTAGCTCAGTGAGGAAGAATGGATGTTCTGTGGGGACAAAGTTGGGACTTCTGCCTGCATGGGGGTACAGACAGGTTGGGGCTGGGGTTTAGGCTCTCCTTCATTTTGAAAGCACCTTTTCCATCCTGAAGATCAAAATCTCAGATGCGCAGATTGAGAAGGAAAGATGAAAAGAATAATTAAAGTTGATTAAAGCTTTTTTCTTGACATGAGAGGTGGTTTGAGAAGGCAGCAGCTGTGTCCCAGTTTACATTTCAAAGAAGCACTTTCGAAGAACAAGAAAAAAGCTTTGTCTCTTCTAAAAAGCAGAAAGAAAAGGCCAGCACTAACTGTTTCCGTGTTTTTATTTTTATTTTTCAAAGTGTAGAAGTCATTGAAGCTGGCCTGTTCCGCAGAAAGTTCTGTGTAAGGAGGTTTTTGTTTCGATGGGAAATGTTTCATCAAAAACCTTGGTAGCAGGAGCTGGGAGGAGCTCAGGGGAGCAGGAAGGAACAGAAATGGAGGAGAACCCAGGAGATTCTTGGGGGCCTCAGGAGCTCAGAGGGTCTTGAAGCAGCCATGGGGTCCCCTGGATGTCCCTATAAGTCTGTCTGCCTATGTGTAGGGTGTTTCACTCCATCCACTGTGTGTTGGCCGCACTTGTCACAGAACAATGAGGGGACTCAACTCTGAGCAGGAGAATCTTCTCAGACCTTCGTAATGGGAGGTGTGAAGAACAGGATCTGTGGGGCACTTTTCCTTCTCAAGGGGTGTGCAGCATGCCTCATGCACAAGCATCCTGCCCTGAGTTATTTACTCCTTTGTGTGCCCAGCTGTGATATTCTCCTCCCAACAGTTTTAGGCCATCTCCTTGGGCTCCTGGGGGACAATCTGTTACTTCTCTGCCCTGTCCTATTACAGATGACTCCCAAATATTCCGTGTCCAAGTGCGCCAAGTAGAAGACTATCCCGTGGACATCTACTACCTGATGGACCTGTCCAACTCCATGAAGGATGATCTGAGGAACATCCAGAACCTGGGTACCAAGCTGGCCAGCGAGATGCGCAAGCTCACCAGCAACCTTCGCATCGGCTTTGGGGCCTTTGTGGACAAGCCCATTTCCCCCTACATGTACATCTCTCCTCCAGAAGCCATCAGGAACCCTTGTTACGAGTAAGTCTCAGGCTAAGGGAGGTCTGTAAGGATGGGGCAGCACTGAACTGTGTTTGCACACCCATGCAAATGAATTTCAGCAGGGTGTTTGGTTTTGGGACCAGACAACATTTTTGTTGAGGATCTAAGAAAATGTCTCCTAAAACTCCCAGCAGGACAGAGGGTAGGAGATGATCTGAGTCCAGCTTCACTATAACGTGACAGATTTTTACAAGGTCTTTCACCCTCAGACTCCCAGGATAGTCAGTTAGATCCCTCCATCACATCCAGATGAGGACCACAGGATATGAAATGGCTGCAGGGTGGAGATGGGAGCTGGAAGCACCCATGAGACTCGTGCCCTGATAACTTTTTTCCCACAGGATCGGAGAAAGGTGCTTGCCCATGTTTGGATACAAGCATGTCCTGTCGCTCACGGACGAGGTGATGCGCTTCAACGAGGAGGTGAAGAAGCAGAGCGTCTCAAGGAACAGGGATGCACCTGAGGGTGGCTTCGATGCCATCATCCAGGCCACCGTGTGTGATGTAAGGGTTAAAGAGGCCTGGCTGGGGCTGGAGAGGGTCATCAGGCTCAGTCTAGGGCTTGGCACAGAGCACCTGCTGTACCAGGACAGAGACATAAGCAACTAGCCTGAGATCTAGACAGGGTGAACATTCAACATTCAAGGGGATTTCTAGGTCCTCAGCCAAGAAGAGGGAAAAGCAGAGCCTTTATGGGGTCCTGGGAGGTAAGAGGAGCAGACCAAGTGCTCTGGGGACTGGCATGTTGATCCCATGTCAGCCTTGCAGTAACCACCAAGAAGAACGTCTTCTTTGCCTGCACCTTGATTTTGCTGCAGATGGAGATATGCCCCTCAATTGCTAACCACCATGATAACCACTCTAACAAATCAAAGCTTGTCTTTCACCTTCCCAAGCTATGACCTGAGGTGGCAGCGAGGGCAGCAACGAGGTGCTGATGTAGGGCACTCACTGCTGCACCACTAGAAACTGCCTTTGGCTGCAGGAGAAAATTGGCTGGAGGAACGACGCATCCCACCTGCTTGTCTTCACCACGGATGCCAAGACGCACATCGCACTGGATGGCAGGCTGGCTGGCATCGTGCAGCCCAACGATGCCCGGTGCCACATTGACAAGGATAACTTCTACTCAGCCTCCACCACGCTGGTAAATCCCAACCCAAGTGTGAGGTTGGGGGGCTCTCCTGTTGATGATAAGAGGGGTGGTCCATCTGTGCTTCGAGAGCTTGATGGACTGGCTGGGATTGCACGTTCTCAGGGTAAGGTCTCTTCCTTTCTCCAGGACTATCCCTCTCTGGGCCTAATGACCGAGAAGCTCTCACAGAAGAACATCAATTTGATCTTTGCTGTGACCGATACGGTTGTTGGTCTCTACCAGGTAACAGAAACCTGCATGGGGGGCTGCTGGGGTCCTGAGGAGGACGCTTTGCAGCTGACCACAGATGACTGGGCACAGCCTGGTTGTCCTCCATTCTCAGAGCACCCTGGGAAGCTTGCATGTGCATGGGAATGGGTTGATCCAACTGTGTTCACCTGTCATGAGCAGACCATCTTTCTTATGCTGTTTCTCCAGAACTACAGTGAGCTGATCCCAGGCACAACTGTGGGAACCTTGTCCAGAGATTCCAGCAACGTCCTGCAGCTCATCGTGGATGCCTACGGGGTGAGTGTGCAGTGCCACCACATCCCAATCCCGTGGGCAGCAACATGTAGGGGCTTCATCTTGAAAAGTGCAATCACCCTCACAGGGCACAGACCTTGCCCCAAGTTACTCAAAGGAGAGCTGTGCACCATGACAATCCCAAAGAAGCTCTCTTCCTCCCCACATAACCACTACAAGCAGCCCACATGCTCTTAGCATCTCCCTAAGCCTTGGGCCAACTGTGAGCATTTGCCTCCACCCATGTCCTTGGGGACTGTGGGGATGGGAGATCACCTCTGTCCCTTCCCATCCTCTAAAGCATTCCCAGTGGGAAATGGCATGGGCTAGCTCTGGGAAGTCTTGGAGCGCTTGGCTCCTTTCTTGCATGCATAGAAACATCACTGCGGTGAGGAGGCTGCTGTGGGTGAGCCTCTGTCCAGCTGTCTTCTGCATCATTCCTCTCTGCTCTTCCAGAAAATCCGCTCCAAGGTGGAGCTGGAGGTGCGCGACCTTCCAGAAGAGCTGTCCCTGTCCTTCAATGCCACCTGCCTCAACAACGAGGTCATCACTGGGCTCAAGTCCTGCATGGGGCTCAAGATTGGGGACACGGTGAGGCTCCTGTCTGGGGAGCGCTTTTCTCTCTCTGCACAGTGGTACAGAGAGCTCACCTGATGCTGCACCTGCACTGCCCGCTCCCCTCCCACCTCCTGGAGGCACAAGTTCTTGCAGGGGAAATTGTGATCTCTGCTTAGCGGAGAGAGGGTCCAGCTGGGTGAGAGCAAGGGGGAAAAATGTTTATATGAGTCCACTGGAATCAGAATATGTGTCTTTCTGAACACTAATGGACTGATTTTTGCCTAGATACTGTAGTAGACAAGTGTCCTGCTCAGTGCCAGGACAGCTTTGAGAAGCCATAAGGGACTTGGTTCTATTTCTGGGCTGGCTGAGCTTGGGCATGGAATAGGCTGCCACAGGAACCCCAACACTGCAATTGTTGGTACCCAGTGGGGGTACAAACACCTGGACATGCCTTTCTGCCCTCAGGTGAGCTTCAGCATCGAGGCCAAGGTACGAGGCTGCCCACAGGAGCATCAGAAATCCTTCACCATCAAACCCGTTGGCTTCAAGGACAGCCTGACCGTGATGGTGAACTTCGACTGCAACTGCTCCTGTGAGAGCCAGGCTGAGGCCAACAGCTCCTTCTGCAGCAAAGGCAATGGCAGCCTGGAGTGCGGGGTGTGCCGCTGCAACCCGGGGCGTCTGGGCTCACACTGCGAGTGCTCAGAGGAGGAGTACAACCCCTCACAGCAGGACAACTGCAGCCCACAGCCAGGACAGCCCCTCTGCAGCCAGCGTGGCGAGTGCATCTGTGGGCAGTGCGTGTGCCACAGCAGTGACTTTGGCAAGGTGACGGGCAAGTACTGCGAGTGCGACGACTTCTCCTGCGTCCGCTTCAAGGGTCAGATGTGCTCGGGTGAGTGCTGTGCTCAGGGGTGTGGGTTGTGCTGGTGAGGTGTTTTTGCTGCCCGGAGGCATGGAGAAATTTTGGGGGGCTTGTCGCATATGTTGTTCCTGTTGTTGGCTTTCGTAGCCCTGAATCAGCTCTGGGTGCGAAGCAGTGACTCCTGTTTTGGCAGGCTGTGCCCCAAAGCCTTGGCAAGGGGATGGGCTCAGAAGGATACAAGTAGACTTTATCCTTGGAGCCCCACCAGGGTGACTGGGGGGCACCAAGGGAAGCGGTTTTGCAGTGTCAACCCCTGCTTGAATCCCACCAGCCCTTCTGGGTCAGAGGTGTTCCTCCACAGGAAAAATCACCAGAGTGGAAAAGGGAGAGGGTGGGGAGAAGCATTGGGATGTGACATCCCTCCTGCTGCCACTCATGGTGCAGCATATTTGCACAGCATTACCCATATCAGGCACAGAGGGCAAAAGGATGCTGGTCGAGATGGGCAAGCTGTTAATTAACCCTCTGTTGTTTCCCAGCTCTGTGCCTGAGCCCTTCACCCACTTGGGCCAACCCTGGCTGTGTGCCCAGGGCTGGGAAGGAAATGAGATGGGGGAAAGGTGGCCAAGCCCTCCCCGGAGAAACTACCCACAAACCCCATTTTTGGCAGGCAATGCCCTGTCTGACCCCACTGCCATCAGTCACGTCACATTTTGCCATATCTGCCCAGCCTTCCCCCACATTTCCATGCACTGTCACACAGCGCAGCACTGTTTTCCTGTGACTCAGTTCCTCGTTAGCAGGGTTACACATTTATTTCTCATGCCAGTGCCCCCGAGGCCATGTGAATGGATGGTGCCCAGCCCTCCCCAGCTGAGAGCAGAGTGAGCTGAGAGCACTCTGTGCTCGGGATGGGTCGGCGCGTGCCGGCTCTGTGGCATCTCTACCTCTTGCTGTGTCTGGTGCTGGAGTCAAAAATCAAACCACAATCCAAATAGCTGCGGGCTCTGGCAGGGTTTGAGGACGTCGGTCTGTCTGTCTGTCTGACCGAGCCAGGCAAGCGTGCAAAGCTGGCTGGGATTTTCCCAGCAGTCAGCTTCCCATGTATGGTGGAGGGCTGGGAAATGACAGCAGGGGTTGACCAGATGTCCTGACTGAATCCCTAAAGCTTGCATAGATCAGATGGAGCTGATTGAGCATCTCCAGCTACTACCACAGGAGCTGAGAACTCAGCATGAGATTTGGCTGTTTCCTTGTTTTGGTGGGATAAGAGGAACACTGGGAACACAGCAAGCAGCAAAGCGATGGCAACAGCAGCGTCCCACCCTAAGGATGGTGGAATGAAGATGTTGCTCCACTTTCCTGCACCATGCACCAAGTGCAGGAGCATCCCATGGGGGTGATCCCCAGCAGGGATTCATTTGAGGGTCCTGACATCCTCCTGGCTGTCCACAGGGCACGGGAAGTGCAGCTGTGGGGACTGCCTGTGTGACTCAGACTGGACTGGTGACTACTGCAACTGCACCACACGCACCGACACATGCATGTCCAGCAATGGGCTGGTGTGCAGCGGCCACGGCACCTGCATCTGTGGCAAGTGTGACTGCACCCAGCCTGGCTCCTATGGGAACACCTGCGAGAAGTGTCCCACGTGCCCAGATGCCTGCACCATCAAAAAGTGAGTTGGGTTGGAAAGCTGGGATGGTTCCATCGGGCCTTTTGCCTGCACCGTGGTCACCACCCCCCACCCCGCTCCTGTGGGTTGGGGTTACAGAGAGCAAAGAGTAAGAGGGTGCCCTGCCTTCTTGAGGATGTTTGATGCAGCTCATAGTACTTCTCCCCTCTTCTTCAGGGAATGTGTGGAGTGTAAGAAGTATGAGCGGGGCACGCTGGTGGAGCAGCAGTCCTGTGGCCGCGTGTGCCGTGATGAGATTGAGACAGTGCAGGAGCTGGGTAAGAGCTGGGATGGAGCACAGTGCACAAGGTTTTTGCCTAAAGCGTGGGTATTTGAGGCTGTGTGCACCCTCCATGTGTGCTCCCACCACGAGGGCTCTGACAGCTGCTCAACCCCCCCCCAGGTGACAGGGGCAAGGATGCTGTGAACTGCACCTACAAGGATGAGAACGACTGCGTGGTGCGCTTCCAGTACTACGAGGACTCCAGTGGCAAATCTGTCCTCTATGTCATAGAGGAGCCAGGTAGGGCCTGGCTGGGGCTCTAATTGCAACTCGCTGTGGGGGGTCTGCACTAACCTGGGGGTTTTGTACCTCCCAGCCAGGCTCTGGCATGAGTAACAGTGCTGCTTTGTTCCTTTGCTCTGTGCACCTGGGCTGTGATTTCCTGCCTCTGTCTCACATTTCCCCACACTGCTAGGTTGTTTCACCCCCCTGCTGAGCTGCCAAGGATGAGCTCAGCCCTCCCATCCCAGTTCTGACTCTAGGGGTCTCATTTTCTTGAGACTGAGCCAGCTCCAGTTGGCCATTCAGGAGTAACGCTGGGATTGCACCCATGATTGGGGATATGGCACTCCTTGCATGCAGCAAAGCTTCCAGCATCCTTGGAGACTGCTTTCAGCCTGTGCAGGGGGCAGTGTGACTGCAGAGCCTTCAAACACAAAGGTTCTGAAAGGAACCCCAGGTCAACCAACAACCCATCCCCTCCCCAGCACAGCAGCGTGTGGGGGGAACAGTGTGAATGCTCAAAGTTAGAGGTTCTAAAATGATGGAGAATCAAGCATTCGAGAGACCAGAAGAGCCCCTGTAGACCACAAAACCGTGCCCTTCTATCCCACCAGAGTGCCCGAAGGGGCCAGACATCCTGGTGGTGCTGCTCTCGGTGACGGGTGCCATCCTGCTCATCGGCCTGGCTGCCCTGCTCATCTGGAAACTCCTCATCACCATCCACGACCGCCGGGAGTTCGCCCGCTTCGAGGAGGAGAAGGCCAGGGCTAAGTGGGACACGGTGAGGGTCAAAGGGATGGGTGCACGAGGACATGAGTTCTTCATCCTCTGAGCTGAGTGAATCCAGATCCCAGATCTCCCAGCATAAGAGCCCAGTCTGTGATCCCCTCCTGCCCATGTTCCTTGTGGAACAGCTCATCTCTGATGCATGGCATGGTGGCACAGCAGGACCTGAAGTGGCACCAGCGGTCTGGACACCTTTTGTTCCCAGGGGCCGGGCACAGGACACAGAAAATGTCCCAGCTGCTTTTCCCAGTGTATCTCGAGTGCTTTCCTCCAGCATGAGTCTCTTACTCACTGCCCACACCAGTGTTCCACCTCATGAGCAGATGGAACATTGCTGCCACGGGATGCTGGAAGGATTGAGGCACCCATAGTATGAGGGTGGGGGTGGAATGGCACCAGTGTCTGTCCAACATCTCCCAGAGGGAAGGGATGGGGAGGTCCTTCCTGAGGCTCTTGCTGCCTTTCCTTCACAACAGCTTTCCCCTGTTCTCCCCATAAAGCCTCATGGGGAGCTGTTAAACTGCAGCACATTTTACCTCCAAGGCTCTGCCCTCTGCATCCAACACCCAACAGTGCCTCAGTTTCTCCAAACGCAGCAAACACCAATGCCAGTCAAATAGTGATGCTGTTTGCTTCTTTTCCAGGGCAACAACCCATTATACAAAGAGGCAACCTCAACCTTCACCAACATCACATACCGTGGGAACATGTAGGATGCTGCACCCGGCGCTGGCTGTGGGATCAGCCCAGGACTGTGGGATCTCCTGGAGTCCAGTTTACAGAAAAGCTTGTGTGTATGTCTGCGTGTAATTTAACAGCCCCTCGGCTGTCTCCAGCCCTGCTGTCCGTCACCTCACTGTACTGCAGGGATGTGCTTCCACAGCAAACCTCTCATCCTTACCTCGGTGGGCCAGCGGCCCCTCCATACACTGAACGTGGTGACATGGGACAATTCTGCCTTGGAGAGACTGTGAACTGCAAGGTGCTCATTTGGCCGAGGGGATTTGGGTAGAACCCGAGGCTGTGAGCTGTGTTCTCCTGCATGGCCTGTGCTGGAGAAACACAATGAACAGCTGCAGCCCCTTTGTGGCCTTGTGGGCTGAAGACACTCGAGCAAACCGGACCACCCCCACCCTTCTGACATTGCTGTGGTCTGGGACAGTGCAAAGCAGTGTCTGAGTTCTGTGTGACCTCCTCCTTCCCCCTATATGCCACCAGCAGCCACTTTCATGTAGCACCAGCTGTGCTGGTCCCAGCGTCTCCCACCACCATTTCCCTTCACAAACCACATGGATGTGTTGTATCCTTTGAGCCTGGTTCTCTGGGGAGCAACCTCCCAGCCTTTTTCTGTGCTGTTTGAGCTGTGTCATGGTACTGTGCTTGGTTTTCTGTGTGGCTCAGGGTCCAGAAGAGCTGGCAGGGGTCAGGTTGTATCCTGCTGCCTTCAGCTGTGCCTCTCCTATGTTTTTGTCCCCTGTGGAAAAAAATATCCTGGTGACAGAGCTGGGTCAGCTGTTGCTGTGCCTGCCCCATGAGGTCCTGGTGGCTCTGTTTCCCCTTGGTTCTACCAAAAAGCAATGGAGATCCTGTGCCCCATGCCCACCTCTAGTGCCCAAGACTGGCCTGCAGGTGGTGGTTGTGTCCCCTGCCTGTCCCTAGCAGAGAGGGAATGGGCAGCATAAGGGATGGTGCTGAGTGGCAGCTGGGGCTGAGGCCTTGGGTGGGCAGAGATTCGCTGCCCCTGTGGGCACTTCCCAGGGCACCAAATAAAAAACCTCAAACACTCAATGGTGTCAGTATCTAGTGCCAAGCCAGCATGGCTCAGCCTGGGGGAAGCGGGCGGATGGATGGATGGATGGATGGATGGATGGATGGATGGATGGATGGATGGATGGCTGGCTGGCTGGCTGGCTGGCTGGCTGGCTGGCTGGCTCTCTCCCTCTCTCCAGGAGGCTCTTTGGGTCACAGGGCAGCTCCAAGCCTAATGCATCCTGGAGTTCTGGCATTTTCCACTCTTCACTGCAAGATGAACGACTCCCATACTTCTGCAGGTCTCTGAAAGTCCTTCAGTGTGCTGGAAAAGCCCCCGAAGGAGGGAAGCTGGGCTGAGCCTTCTGCAGGATCACCGTGGGGGGCAGCTGGGGTGAAGTTCTGTAAGTTGGGAGGGGTGTGCTGCCTGGGCACCCACTCATCATTACTTCGCAAAGGGCTGCAGGGACACCTGGTGGCACCTTCCAAAGTAGCATTTTATGAGTACACGAGATGCTGAAAAACACACTGAAGGGGTGCACAGTTGGACTTGTGAGGATGCTGGGGCTGAGTCCTGTAGGGTCATCTCAGTGGGCAGCCCCCAGCTGGGGCAGAAGGGTGAGTTCTGACAGCTCCCGTTTGCCATGTGGGATATGGGACACCCACATTCCACACAGTAGGGCCAACGGGAGGCTCTGGGGCAGCACTCAATGTCCCCAGCTGTGCTGTGTGGGGGTCAGGGCTGGGTCTTTCCAGCCAAGAGTGGCTGCATGGGGGCCTGATCCCACTGGGTGCTATGGGTATAGTTCAGGGCTCAGCAAGCAGCAGCTGGAGGGATGGACGTGCACATGTACTCAGGTCCTGAACGTTGTTCCCATCCCTGTGCCACTAATGAAGTTTTATGTTCCCCATTGGAACCCAGTGCTCACTGGCACAATGGAGCTGAGCCAGGGAATGTCTAAGGCATTCTGTGACATCAGGCAGAATGGTGGCACCAGGCAGTGAGCTTAGTGACAGGTGCACACTGCCTGGGTATGCCTGAGGCTATCAGGGTAATCAATTGACCACTGGGTAAGCCGGTGGTGGGGTGGCTGGAAAGGGGTGACCTGGATGCCAGCAGAGCCCTGAAGTGCCTCTGTTCACACCAGGGTCAGCCAAGGAGGGGATGGAGCCCCACAAGCCACTGAAGTCTGACAGCCTTGTAGCCACCGAGCAGCAGCAGCCACCACAGCATGGCTTGGAGGAAGCTGCCAGCTCCAGAGATGTGGTGGCCCTCAAGAAGTCCTCCACACCAAGCAGGACCTCTGTGTCCAGTAGAGCCTCCAAATCCAGCAGGACCTCTGTGTCCAGCAGGATTTCTGTATCCAGCAGAAGTTCCACATCCAGCAGGACATCCACAGCTAGCAGGACCTCCAAGTAAGTGAGGGGATGGATGGAGCCTGTGCCTGTCCATGTTATAGGGCTCCTTCACGCTCCCTGATGGGCTGGGAAGGGTGACAGAATGGTGCCCATCTGGCAGGAGATCTACCCAGCAGTGCATGATCCTGATGGCTGAGACGTACCCACCCAGGCAGGAGGTGCGCAGGACAGGCATGCCAAAAGTAGACAAAGCAATTCAGGTGAGGCTGGGCAAACCACAAACCCATCCCCTACAAATGTCCCACAATCCCAGGGGTGCATCTGGGCCAAGGGGTTGGCCTTGGGATGGCTCTGGCAGCTGCTGAAGCCTCCTGTTCCTTTCTCTGGGATTTGATGCTATGGCTGTTTCCCATTTCAGACCCCCCGGTCCTTTGATGCTTCACTCAACAAACAGCACACTCGGCTCAAGAAGAAAATTAAAAGCAAAGACATGAGCAGCAACCAAGATCAACTGCAAGCCTCAAGGGACAGCAATGCCATGGAGATCTTTCCCCAGGCAGAGGGGCACAGGACTCCCAGCCCCCCCGAGGTCACACCCCAGCACAGGTAATACAGCCTAGCTCTGCCCCTTGGGTGACCCAGGATCCCAAGGCTCGGGGACAGGAGCTCAACATGGGCATCTCCATCTGTAGGAGGAGCAAGGTCTCATCCAACACATGCATGAACGCTTATGAGGAAGAATGGGAGGACCAGGCTGTGCTGGAGGTGGAAGGTAACCCCTGGTTCTCCCCACTCAGTTCAGCCAGATGCCAGGGAAGTGGTGGAGCCACTGTCCTGGAGGCATCCAAGGAACGTGTGGATGTGGCACTTAGGGACATGGTTAGTGGGCATGGTGGTGATGGGTTGACTGTAGGACTTGATGATCTTAGAGGTCTTTTCCAACCTTAATGATTCTGTGATTTTATAACTGTTGGTTTCAGTGTGCCCCTCTGAAATGAACCCAGCATTGTTTAGAAACAAGATTCAGGGGCTGTTTCAAATGGAAGAACTTAATGCTGGTGTTCATCCACCCTCCTTCATCCACTGCAGGGTATGAGGCTGATGTTCACAGCCCAGGCACTGTCATGGGAGACAGCCAGGGGATCTGCCCTGCAGAGGAGGAGATGCAGAAGGGGCTGAAACACACTCAGGCTCACGGTGAGAATGGAGGCACTGCCCTAACCCAGACACACACGTGCATCAGCCTTGCCTTCCTTCTCTGATGTGTTTTAGGACACATGGAACACACGGTATCTCCCAGAGGTGAAGCTCTGAGCCCCTCAGCCTCCACGCTGGCTGCAGGGCTCAGGCAGCTGTTCCACATCATCTCCATCTTGATCACAGTTTCAAAATCTTCAGCTTTAAATTTACAGTAGAAATTAAATACATATTTACAATGCTAATATTTGTCATTTGCCTCCAGGAGGTGTACCCAGGTCTGTACCCAGGCGATCCTGGCAGCTCTTAGCACAGGGCCTGGTGTTGTCCTATGGGAGTAACAAAAATGTGACCATGTTACTCTGTGGCCACATCCACCAGCACCCACTTCTCCTTTGGCCCCAAGTTCCAGTAGCCACGAGATGCTCCTCAGCTGCTGCTCCAGGCTGCAGCCCTCTGTTGTATCACCTGCAGGAAGGTGCTTTCATGAATCCTCCAACCCCAAACTTCTCTTTCCTTTCCAGAAGGCAGAGAGGTGAAACCAAGCCTGCTTCTGGAGGCTGATGGAAGCTTTCACAAGGAAGGTACACAGCAGAGAGCAGCCACCACCCACCCTGCATGCCACAGCCAGGATCCCACACAGGGATGCACTGGGCTGAAGCCCCTGTAATGCAGAAAATCTCAGTTTCTCATTGAGCTGTGGCACGAGACAAGACCATGTTTAGCTAATCTCCCTGCTCTTTAATGCCAAAGAGCACGGCTGCTGGCAGGATAGGGCCTAGCACCATGAGGACCAGGTGCTGTGACCCCAAAAACAGGGCCATGTGGCTGTGCTGGGTGCTCCTGGAGAAGGAGTGGGACTGGAGGTTGCTCACGGTTCCCCAAGAGAAGCCATTTCCGATGTGATAACAACTCCAACCCCGCTGAACCTGCACATTTGGGCTGTGTGGAGGCTGTTGGTGTTGGAGACCACTAGATGGGGATCTCTGTACACACTCAGGCAGACGCTTCCCACTTCTTAACGCTCATCATTGCAGCAAGCAGAAGTGTGTTGTCTTTTAATAAACCTAAAAATGAGCAAAGCTCCTTCTGATGCAGCTAATCGAAGGTGTATCCTGTCCCATTCACAACCCAGAAGTGTGTTTTCCAAGTCTAGGAAGCTTCTGAAATGAAAAACATTTCCCTGTTGGTTGCAGGAAAGCAGGTCGATGTAGGAGAGCTGAAGCCTCACCCAGCCCCTATGGAAATGCGTTTACTGGACGTTGATCACCAGCAGGCGCTGGGGGGTGTGAGTATGGATGGTGAGTGTGTCGGCACTTCGGGGTGTTCAGGATTTGGATTGTTTTCCAGGCAGAAAGCTTCAGAATTGGAGATAAAGAGGAGAAAGGAATTGACTTTTATAGTCAGCATACTGACATTTCCCAAGGCACAAAATAATGGAACAGTGCAGCTTGGAAGGCACCTTGGGAAGTCTCTAGTGCCATCTCCTGCTCCAAGCTGGGTCAGCTGTGAGATCAGACCAGGTTGCTCTGGGATTTATCCTTTACAGTATCTCCAGGACGGCAATGAGTCAGGGTTAGCTTGAAATGAGAATGCTGTGCTCTGGGGAAGCCTGGATCTCCAACCTAGATGACTATCTGGCCAAAAATTTGGAAATCTGTTTTGGGGCAAGACGCTCTAAAATCACCAAACCCTTTGTGGATGTGAGTGTTCTCAGTGTCATCAACTTCCTTTTTTGTAGAAAAACTTAAAGCTACAGCCAAGAGCCTCCCTGAAAGCTCTTGTCTGTCTGTCAGCCCCTCCTTCCTCAGGAGTATTTCCCCTTCAGCCGTGCTCCATCTCCCCCTATGCCCCAGGGGATGCAGCCAGCAGTCAGGACCCCAACTCCGGTGTGGGCACTGGTGAGGTCATCTCAGCCAGAGAGGAGCTGCAGCAGATCATCAGACACACTGCAGGTGGGAACTGGTATCCTTCCTTGTTTTCTGCTTCTGCACAGCCCCTGCAGCCAGAAAACCAGACACCCAGGGAGGCTGCTGGGTGCCTGCAGATGGCCATGGTATAGGATATGCCTTGCACGCAGCAGAGGTGAAATTCTCCACGCTTCCCTTTAATCTTGTGTTAAATTTTTGCTTTGCATGATTTGGCACGAGTGGCTCTGTGTGTCCTGGCATGACACAGACACCATTCCTCAGTGTATCAAAGGAAATGGGGTTTTGTGTCTAGAGAGAGTTACATACAGCGTAGTGCATGGAGGGAATCATTGGGTGATGAATGGCCATGGAGAGGGAATTTAATCTTTCTTGGCCTCAGCATCTCACCCTGCCTGGAGGGGAGGGAGTTTCATTGCATTATTGTGGCTAAGGTCCTTTAGATCCTCAGATGGAAAGGGTAGGTGAAAGGCAAAGGAGTCTCTATTATTATTATTATTAATAATAATAATAACCTTTATTTTTTTGCCAAGTCTCTCTCCGCTGGCTGCCAGCATGGAGAGGAGGTTTCTAACACTTTCTTGTTACAGAGGACACAGATTTCAGGGATAGTCAGGGCTCTGACCCTGCAGAGGAGCTGGATCCTGCTGTGAATGGTGAGGGTCTCTGCCTTTCCTTCACTGCCACTGTCATTGCTCAGACATCCCCATAGAGCCAGTCACTGCTCCATTTAAACATTGCCCAGCATCTCTTGTAGGAGGTGAGGAAAACATTCAAGACCTTGATTTCATCCTGGACCCCACAGACAGCAAGTTTCACCTGAGGAGCCCGATGCATGAAGCCTTGAGACACATGGAAGGTAAGAGAAAGCTTTTGATGTCCTTTTCCTTTGCAGGAAGCCTAAAAATCTCTAGAAACCAACAGCTGAGTTTAAAGCACTCTGCATACATTCACTGGTGCTTATCAAGCAATGAGGATGTGATGTTAATGCAAGACATACAAGACAATTGATTGTATTACAATAATACAGAGTTCCTACTCTTGTGAAATACACATGGAGAAAAGTCTGTTAGAGAGGGATGTGACTGCTCCTCTACCACTACCATCCTGCTGCCCTCTTCCCAGTGCTTAACCCTCACCAAGAACTCTATCATGCCTTCATTCAGAAGCAACAAATCTCCAACCAACATTATAGGAAAGCCCCTGGCTCATGCAGCAGCTGCCAGTGGTCCAGCACCTGTGCTCTGATGGCCATAATTTCCACCAATTTATTCTTGTTGCTGCTACAGCCGTCTGTTACTTCCACTCTCCTCTCCCCAGGTACTGTGAACATGAATCTGAGTAAACCCATGAAGGCGGTGAGGAAGGTCCAGCAAACACCCATGGGAGAAGGTGAGCAAGATCCCCATAACAAAATCTGCTGCCACATAACAACAAACAGGATCAGACAAGAGTCCTTCAAAAGAAAACTCTGTGGCCACATGTTTTAATGAGCTGCAAATCTGCTGGTAACGAAGCTGTACAGGGAGAGGCAGACAGACCAGCAGCTGCAGTGCATTTCCAATGGCATGCTGCTGCCCACAGCAAAGTCAGTGTTGTAACTTCTGAGCCACAAAGGTGGGAAAGCACAGATGTAGAGTGGGCTGCAAAGATTTACCTGACACTCTGGCCTCTGTTCCCCTTCTTGCTGCAACTCTCCTGTGCTGCACAGGCCTGGTTTATCTGTGAGCCACCTCATACGCTCTGCTTCCCCCTCCTAGCAATGATGGCAGGGCTTTTCTCCTCCCTGTGAGCAGGCAAGATTAATTTCACTAATGTGCTGAAAAGATTTTAAATTCTCTGGAGGACAGAGATGGAGAAAGGCAAATTATATTAATAACATGGTTCTTATTTAACTCATCTCCCTCCATGCCCTGGATGTGCACGGAAGGCAGCGGCACCTTCCTAATATGATTAAGATGGTGTTAAAAATATCCATGCTTAAAAGGAGAATAGTGCTCAAGGAGGCTTTTTTTGGTTTGTTTTCATAGAGGACAATGATGTTGTCAGTCGTGAGGGTTCCATCCTGGCTGCCCTGAGTGTCCACTCAACCCAGGAGGAGCTGAAAGAGGCACAAGTGGATGGTCAGTGAATCAGAAATACTGGTGACAGTTCCCCTCTGTGACTTGTCAGCTCTGGGTACCACGAAGCACGATGTACAAGAGGCAGAGAGAGGAAAAACAGACAAAATAGCTTCTACAGGTGTGGGGAGACACCAAGTTGTCCCACACAGTGACTGCTCTGAAGGGAAAGGCAAGGGGATGTAGGGGGTATAAGTCGTGCTCTGTACCCACTGTGGTGGGATAGGAAATCAAAGACTTAAGTGTCAAGAAGAAAGAATTCAGGTTAGGGAAGGTGTTGCAGCAGGGAACAGGGATGCTGGGAGACATAGGATTTCCATTGCTGGGTGTTCTGCTGCCCATGGCCAGAAGGACACAGTGAGTTAGTGCTGCTGTAGCACAAAACAGGGAGAAGTGTCATCATGGGGTCCTTCCAGCTCTCCTTGGGATGTTGAAGATGTGAATGCTGGTGAGAGGGAAGCCCATGAAACTCTGTTTATTTGTGTCTTTCCACATCCAGAGAAAGCTGCTCTTGCTCCTGGCCATGCTCCCCAAACCTGTGTAGCAACAGAGCTTCCACCAAAGAAGAAGGTGTTAAATCCCCTCAAAACAGATACAGCCAGGTGAGCATGAAGGTGGAAACAGGGAATATGCTGTTGCTTGTTGTACATTGTGCTTCAGCTGCCACTCTGTCCATCTCTCTTTGTTATTCTGTGCATGGCAGTGAACTCACAGAGATCCCTCAGACAAGAGTTGAGAGTGAAGCAGTGAAGAACATGACAAAGAAACAGCAGAAAGGTAATGTTACCTCATTATGTGCTCCCCCCAGGAGACACGTTGCCAGCACCAACAGGAGTGGTTGGACCTTTAGATGGGTCCTGCAGCACTGCATGATCTTCCTTACACAATAACCACACTGTGGGGTGCACAAAGGAAGGGACAATCCTGTGTCCCCTCGTATGTGGGAGCCCAGCAGCTGTGGATTGATGCAGAAAACCATCAATACACCTTCTGGAAGAGGGACAGCTGAATCTCAAGAGAACAGAGCTGGAACTAAATCAAGCACCTCACCCAGCCCCACACATTAAATACCACCTTACCCTTCCTCTCCCCAGATTCCCCAGCTTTCCTACACTGTCAGCAACCATTTAGAGGTAGATGCATTGGCACTGGCAGCAAGGAACAACCTGCTCAATTCCCTGTTGAATATAGTTCATTGTATTGTTCAAAGAACATAAGACAGGTAGAACCTTCCCCCCCAACCCTGTTTAACCTGCTGTCCTCTCCCTGCCTGCCTGCAGCATTCTCCGATGCTTTCAACTTCTTCCCCAAAGACCTGGATGGCAATATTAACCTTCAGAACCTGGAGGTGCTTGCTAAGCAGCTGGGAATTAGCTTTGATGGGCAAGAGGCACACAAGAAGCTGGTGTGTGCAGATGCTGATGGTGAGTGCATCAGAACATTCATGGATTGTACTGTGCATGTAAAGTGGTCCCTCTCCCTGTGCCTTGCCATTCCTGGGCATTGCTGTACTGAAATGTACTTTAAGGCAGAGGCTGTGCTGGAGTTGTTGTGCTTTAGCACTCACTAGTGACTCTATCCTTCATGAATGTGTGTTGCACTGCTGTTACAGACTCCCTCATGCATGCTCCACAGCCCAGTTACATGTGAAAGCTTTAAAAGCTTTTAGTCCTGCCCTTAGTTTTTAGTAAGCAAGTCATTCTGCAGTGCCAGCTCTGAGCTGCTCACCCTAACTTTTCATTCTGGCAAAAATCTGCTTTGCTAACATAGATGCCACTTGTTTGCAGGAGACAAAGCAATGAATTTCTCTGACTTTCTGACCTTCATTACTGACAAGAATTGTTTTATCCAGACAGTATGTAAGTAAGAAATACTCTACCCAGGTACATGTTGCTTCCCTCCAGCAAAAATGGGGATGGATCCCCACTGAGCAGATCTTGCTGGGGTCTGCTGGGGTCTCCGCTCCCCCTGAAGGTAAGGCAAGGCTCAGCTGTGGCTCTGACTGCTCTCCTCCTCTCCAGTCCCTGACAAAAACGACTTAGGCAACTTCGATCATGTCGATGCCAGAGGAATCCTCCTCCTCAAAGTCTTGCTGAAGCTGGTGGAGTTGGAAGCTCTGCCCCAGAGAACTCTATTTCAGATTTCCAGGTGAGCTTCCTTAGCGTTGTAAGTCAGAGAAGGAAGTTCTCCCTTTCGTTGTGATATTTACATGCTATCTAATTAGATAAACAGATAACAGGGGCCCAAGACTACATTTCCTGAACTGTTCCATGTCTAGTTGGACATCCAAAAGCACCTGCATAGTTTTGGTACATACCTTACAAAGGTGGTGTTGTAAATACCATTTAAATATCTTTCCAGGTATGTCAGCGTGCAGCATCCCATGCTGAGCAGGCCTTGGGCTGTGCTTCACTGGTCAACGGTGCCCTCTTTTGTCTTCTAGTTACTACCAGCAGAAGTTTAGGGACTGCACTAGTGAGAAAGCCTGGACACATGCTGATTTCTTCGTGAGTCACAAAAAGAACAACAAAAACAGGAAAGTTCTGGTTTATCCTTTGTCTTCCTTTCTAAGTGCTGCCCGCATCTCACTGATGAAGGAAAGAGAGGCAAGAGCTTATTTGGAACAACTCAGAGGTAAGGCTTGCATGCTGTCATTCAGCCCTATTCAGTTCTATATTAGCAAAAGTTTCATAGAATCATTAAGGTTGGAAAAGACCTCTAAGATCACCAAGTCCAGCTGTCAATTCATCCCCACTATGCCCACTAACCATGTCCCTCAGTGTCACATCTGCACGGTTCTTGAACACCTCCAGGCGTTACATATTGCTGTTACCTAGGAGAGGAAGCAGACCCCCACCTCACTGCATCCCTCTTTCTGGTAGTTGCAAACTGATAAGGCCCTCTCCTGAGCTTCTCTTTCCAGGCTCAACAATCCCAGTTCCCTCAGCTGCTCCCCATAAGATTTGTGCTCACGCACCTCACAGCTCCGCTGCCCTTCTCTGCACACACTCCAGGGCCTCAATGTCTTTCTTGTAGTGAGGGGCCCAGAACTGAACACAGCAGTGAGATGTGGCCTCACCAGAGCTGATTACAGAAGAACAATCATCTCCTGCTCTGCTGGCTGTGCTATTACTGATACAAGCCAGTATGCTGTTGGCCTTGGCCACCAAGACACACTGGCTGCACACGTGTGCAGCCAGCTGTGAACTAATGCCTCAAAATCTTTCCTCCTTGCAGCTTTAGAGCCACTGAGCCCCAAGCCTATAGTACTGCATGGGGTTGTCATGACCAAAGTGCAGGACCTGGCACTTGGTCTCTGAAGCTCATCCCAGTGGCCTCAGCCCAGAAATCCAGCCTGCCCACATCCCTCTGCAGGGCCTTCCTACCCTCAACACTTCCTCCCAATTGGATGTTATCTGAAAGCTTACTGAAGGTGCACTCAATCCCCTCATCTGGATCGTCAATAAATTTATGAATAGGGCTGGCACCAAGACTCTATGTTTCCTAAAGCCTAGGCAGTAATTTCTAAGAGGATCACAGAAGACAGCTGGAGCAAACCTTAGGAGTCCATCCATCCAGTAAGACTCACAGGGAAAGATGCAAAATCAAACTCTTGGTGTTCTGCTCTAGAGTCTCCTAGGGAGAAAGGAATTGTCCCCCAGAGGCATTTCTGGTGGTTGACTAGATTCGTGTTTCAGAAGTGTGAGGAATCTGGGACCTACCTAGCCCTTCCCTGGCCAGACGAGCAAAACAAAGGGGCATCTGGCTGTGGCTACACTGTCAGTGACTCTTGTTCTTATTTTCCGTTGCCAGAAAAAGCGTCCAATTCAGAGAGCCCCTATGCTCAGGTACCTGTCTTCCCACTGATTTCTAAACAAGATGCAAAGACACTGGTGAAGCCAAAAAAAGACATGCAAAAGCAGACAAAGCAGAGAAAGAAAGAGCCAGTACCTTCAAAGGAGACCCGCTTCAGCAGTAAGAAAAAACAGGTTCAGAAGGTGAGAGACATGGGCGGTGCTTCAGCTACATGCAACAGTACCAAAGGAAGCCTGAGGAGAAGCCTTAAAACCTGTATTTTATTTGATCAGACTGCAGCCAAGGCTTCTGCTCAGAGCAGCAAGAAATGCTCCCCTGCCATCAACTCAGAGCACCCAAACAAACGACGTCACCCACCAACAGCCAGCAAGGGCAAGGCACAACCACGTGTGAGTGTGAAGTCCAGCCCCGTGCTCTGCACTCACTCACTTCACATTTCCTCACCCTTCTCTGCTGTGGCATTCAGTTACACCCTGGTAGCAAAGATATGGAAATAGCTAGTAGAAATATGGAATGATACTTGGTAGCAACACTTAGGTAGAGTAGCAAGGAGGCGGGGACTGCAGATAGTATATAACTCAGAGCAGGGTGTTACCTTGGTAATGTGCGTAAAGCAGTTACTCCAGAATTGGACCCATGTAACCTATATACTAATAGACTGGCGAACAGTTTAACTAGACGTGGGTAATAACAAGCAATTTTGTCCTAAGCACAAGGAAAAATGAAACCAGAGTTATAGTAATAGCTTGGTTTATTACAGTTAATCATCAGTGTGAATTAGTTACAACCTGCCTCCACTGCATTCTGGCATGGCACTGAAGTGCTTTCTAGCCTCGTACTCACATCTGTGCCATATGCCTGCAGTGGGGGCTGAGCTGCATGGTTCCTGCATTGGATTCTGCCCTCTAAATTCCTCTCCCCTCCGTCAGGAGGCACAGGTGGCCCAACGCTACAGGCGCAACCTGGCTCTCCGCAAGCAGGCCAGCCTGCTCAAGCTGTGGCAGAAGATCAACGGGGCTCAGATCGGACAGCAGACGGGCAGCAAGCGCTTCCACTACACTTTCTCCACGTACTCCTGGTCCTGGAACGCGTGCAGAGAGCTGCTGACAGCCGAGGAGCTGCAGGCACAGGACGGCCGGCATTGCCGCTTCCCGCCAGCCACCAGGCAGCCACCATGGAAGAAGTGGCTGTTTTAGGGCACTAGAGGCTGGTTTGGATCGGACTTGCTGTCACCCTTTCTCCTGGCGTTGAAAATGTGAAATAAAAGCTGGGAAAGGTGGGATTATTGTTGTTATCCTGTCCAGCACAGGGAGCTAGCTGGCCAAGGGAAGGGACTGCACTGTTCTGCAGCACAGCCTCACAGTGAGCACCGGGCATAGGTTGCACACTTCACTTTAAGGACTCTTAGGGAGTCCGGAGGAGGGCTTTAGAGACACGAAGGGGCTGAGCTCCGCGACAGCGACGGAGCCCGAGGGAACGGCACGGAGCTGTCAGGGGAGAGGAGCGGCTGGGGGTGAAGGAGGGCTCAGTCCCAGAGGGCTGTGGGCGCGGCCCCGACCCGCTGGAGCTCAGGGAGTGATGGAACACCGCTCTCAGCCACTGGGTTCGGGTAGTCGGACACCGATCCTCGCGGGTGCCTCTCTGTGTAGAATCTGTGATTCTACAGCGCCGAGGGAAACACCTCGGCTCAGCCCTCCCAGCTTCCCGCCGCTGCCGCCCCACGTGACGCTCCCTTCCCGCCCAGTCCCCTCTCGGGTCGGACTCGGGGCGGGACTTCCGCTTCCGGCGGCACCCTATCCGTCATGGCGGCGCCCAGCGAGGCGCCGGAGCGGCGGCGGCCCTTCGGGAGGCGCTTCCTCACCGACCCCGCCCGCCTCTTCCAGCATAACGCCTGGTGAGGGCGGTCGCGGCCTCCCCGTCCCCGTGGGGTCCTCTCGTTCGCTTCCCTGCCCGCCCCGTGGTGCCTCTCTGCGTTCCACAGGGCTTGGTGCGCTGTCCGCGGCCTGCGCTCCCCAAGTATCGCTCCTTGCCGGCTCCTCTCCTCGGTTTAAGAATTGTTCTTACTTCTCTCTCCGCGCCGAGCGGTCGGGACAGCCGTGGGGGTGGGGCTGTGAGGGGGTGGGAGTGCCCGGAGATGGGTAGCGCTCATCCCTTTGGTCCTGAGCTTGGCTTGGTGGAGGCGGTCAGGATCGAGCAGGCGCCCTCCGTACGTCGGGATTCTCCTCATTGCTGCACTGCTTCGAGGCAATCGTTGCCCCATCCTTGGAGACGTTCAAGGCCAGGTTGGATGGGGCCCTGGGCAGTCTGGTCTGGTATTAAATGTGGAGGTTGGTGGCCCTGCGTGTGGCTGGGGGTTGGAGATTCATGATCCTTGAGGTCCCTTCCAACCCTGGCCATTCTGCGATTCTGTTCTGTTGCTGTAGCTCTCAAAGGCTTACGACTCTTTAAGATCTGCATGCACGTGCAGCTAACGTATAAACTGAATGAAGATAAATTCACCCATTCACTGCCATGTGATGCTGTGAGGTCATGCCAGGTGTTAGGGTGGAGCAGGTGTTTGCATGGAGTAAGCTGTATTTTTCAGAGATATAGGTGCCTAAATTCTTGAATTTCCTGGGAACTGAAGGTATTTTGCACTTCTAAAGTAAATATATCTACCTCAGGTCTCTGGTTGCTGTGTACTGTTGAAAATTGGCTGTGCTTAAGCTGTAATAAAGTAATGTGTGCATGCATCAGCTTGTCATTCATTTTGGGACTTACAGAGTGTCCTCAATGGTATTTCCCTGCAGAAATTCCTAATAATCAGACACAAAACTTAAGGCTTTGTTTTGCTAATTAACATCAAAAGGCCAGTTCTTTCTGAGGCCAGAGTAGTTCTTGATCCTTGTATTCTGTTTTTCATTCACTTGTTTTAAAGAAAAAAAAAAAAAAAAAAAGTCAGGTGAATCATCTTAATGACTGCTCAACTTGGTATGCACGTTGAAGTTATTAATAGGTTCTTAATGCTTATTTTTTGTGTAATTGGATTTAATATAATCACCTTTCAAATAACCCTAGCTGCTCTTTTCTTTTAACCTGAAAATAAGAGTGTAATTTTTGAAGATGGTTAAATGAAATGCACATTTTGCTGACCTGCTTGAGTAAAAGTAGTTGCCTGCATGGGATCAGTGTTTTGTTCTCCATATGGGAAAGGCAGCTCCTCTCCAAAGAGGCCTATTTGTGCTGAGTGGTTTTGCAGTAAGGATTTAGTTCTCCTAAACTTAGCTGACCATCAAACAGGTAAAATGGTTAGAAAACAGATTTGGTGTCTCTTAGGATCCCTTCCTGTTTCGCCTTTTCAATGCTGCAAGTGCAGCTCGTTCAGAACTGGCAGCTGTCCTCCCATCTGGTAACTGTTACACTGCTGGAGTTGGAGATGGCAGAAAAGCCCCACAGCTGTCCATTTGGAGAGCTATCAAAACTCTTCTTCTCTGTCTTTGCCTCACAACTCCCAGCTGAGAAGTTCGCTTTAATTTTTACAACAGGGATAATGTGGAATGGTCAGAAGAGCAGGAAGCCACTGCCAGGAGTAAAGTTCAAGAGAACAGCTCACAGCTATTGCCACAAGATAAACAAGGTACTTTTAGATGTTACTGTGATGTGTACGTCTTGACTTGTATGCACAGCAGCAGAAGAGTCTGGCCAGAGTTATGTTTGCATCTTCATTTATTCATCTTTTCTTCCACTGTCTTCAGAATACATTGTCTAGCACCTAGCAGGGGAAGAATGACAGAGGAGGAATCTTTCTGCCCTAAGTTTACCTTTTTGTGACTGTTCCACCTTCTGTTGAGGATGGTTCCACAGGAGTAAAGTGACTCCTTTGGTTGAGAGGAGTCCTCTTGGCTTGAGATTCTTTGTTTATGTTGTGTACACTGAAGCACTTGTTACTGTTTCCTGTCAACAAACTTCTTTCAATACAGAGCAACAGCTTCAGTTAGTGTTTCACTGTTCAAAGCTTAACATACAACAGTTAATCTTTTGTTTGTTTGCATGCTGCAAGCACTTGCTCTTTTAAGAGGATCTAATAAAGTAGTATTTGTATACAGCTCTACCAAGTTCACAAACAGCACGGTAATGATTAATTATGAAGTGAAGGAAAATGATTTTATCCTGATTGGAGTGTTAATCGTCAGAAGTTACTTGGTAGTGAAGTTACTTGCTTGAAGCAGTTGTGGGATTGGTTAATTTTGCATCTTTCTTCCACGCAGGTTAGATACATCAGGTCCTTCAGATGATGGTGAAATGATATCCTGTTCTTCAGTATGAAAAGATGCTTGTTTAATGATAATCTTGTTATATTCTGCTGAGCTCTGGGATGGATCCACTCCTTTTGTTCACATTAAATTGACTGTGCCATCTGTAAGGCGATGCTGAACACTACTGGAGCTGTTCAGACACTTCCCATATAGCTTCCAGTTGTGTTCACAATAGCAAACTTAATTATACCAAGGAGCAGTCCTCCTCATTTCTTGGATTCCCAGAAGTATCCAGCTGTTTCTATTGTGATAACCATTGTGTTGAGTTCATTTTAAAATCTGGTTAACATTAAAGGGTGCTTTCTGTCATGCTTTGAGAACATATATACAAATATGAAATTGTGGAGAAATTTGATGTTAGAGCAGTTTGTCAGGTCTTTATGATGTATTTCCCAGGCTGAACAATGGGAGCCAGTCAAATTTTGATGGCTGCTATTCAGTAGGAAGCATGTGGAGACAATGGGAAGGCTGAAACATAGGGAAGTCAACTCAGCCAAACGTGCCTGAGGGGTCTGGTATTTTGAGAATCAGAAATGTCCAAGCAGGAGAACAAAGGCGGGCTATTGGTCATTATGGCTGCATTATTCTTTGGACGACTTGAGCTGTCAGAATTTATTCTGAAGGAGAGAAGTTCTGCGTGCTCTATAGAAGGTGTATCTGCTGTCTGGGAGCAGGGAAAGAAGAGGAAGCGTTGCTTGGTTTTCTTTTGAAGCTCCATAATTAGCCTTCGTGCGAATCAGAGGATCTGTAATTCTCTTCCTGACTTTTGAAAACAGTTTATTTTGTTTACAAGTCTTCTGCAATGTAAAAGGGTGAGTATGGGCTTGACTTTGGGGCCGTCCTTACACAACTGTGCAGAAAGGTCAGAAGTCCTTATCGAGTCTCTGGAGGAATCAGACTCGCATGCCAGTGTCCTTATGAACTAATACTACAAAAAGGATCTTGAAGCAAATACGTTGCAAACTGTTCTGGTGTGAGTTGTGCAGGAATTCAGACTGAAATGTTAATATGGTCATTTTTAATCCTGTTTCTTGCATAATCAGCTGGACCTTGAGTTCTTGTATTTATTTTGCTACTGATCCTCAATTCCAGTGCTTTGCAAATGAACTTCAAATAAAGCTTCCACACATTTTAGGTGGAAGATAGCAGCTCTTCAATAGCATCCAACAGAATTTCACAATAATTTAACATAGGATGAGGAAAAAATCTGGGTAATCTGAAGTGACTGGCTTGGAATATTGCCACAGTTTCTGAGGTGAACATCCTGTTTTCATCAGAGCCTGTCACGGCATCTTCAGGGATCAGCAGGAGTCAGGACTTCATCTCTTTGTTAGCTGAAAGGGTTTCCAACCCCAGCTGCCTCATGTATCCCTGCCTTGTGTATCCCTTCTCCCAAAGGAAGAAGTGACAGTTCAGGAGGGAGTGCACCAGAAACTGAATCAATAACCCTCATTCCTCTGTCATTAGTAGTCACTGACTGCCTTCTTTGCAAATGATAATCAGACCTGACCCCACTTACTTTGAGGTACAGTGAGATCATGACACAAACTTATGCTTTAGTCTACAGTTTTGTTCAGGTTGTTGTTTAAGGACAAGGCTGCTTAAAAGGAGAAAATGCTCATAGTCAAGGTGAAGAGATTATTTTTATAAATAGCTCTTTGTACTGCAGGGATAATTATATAGATGACTCTAATTTCGTTAGATCATGGCTTCATAAGTGTTCTGATTGTCTGTAATATTTATCTTGCTCCTTGATTGTATTTAGTAGGTGTGAAAATAATACTGCTCGCTGTTTGAAGTTAATTCTTACCCATTTTGGTCTATCCACCTTGGCTCTGTGCTGTTACTTTAGTGGTCACTTGTTTGATTCCTCTCATTTGCTGTAATTTCACATGATGCTCTAACCTGCACAGAACCATGGTGGGAAAAAAAGTGCTGCAGACTGGACTCCAAGAGTATTTGTTCAAAACATGATGTGCTGTAATCTTGGAATGTTTGTAAATGCTAACTGGGCTTTATGCTGGGCCAGTAGAGTTGACCAAGTTTTGTGTTTCTCAGTCTGAAAATAGAAGTAACACATCAGACTTCAGCTCCAGGCACTTGTCACAGTATTCCTTAGTAGATTTAAGTGTTTCACTTCGTGTCATCAGGCTCCAAATGAATTACTCCTTGAACTGAATAGGGTAGTGTTAGAAATGAAAGTAAAACATGGATATCTTCATTCCAGTCTACTTCAAATAGGGCTTTTCTGTTGCCAGCTTTCTTTAAATCCTTCATTTAAACCCTACCAAGACCCCTCCTTTTCTATCTCTTTTTGCTTTTTTTTTTTTTCTTTAATTCCTAACAAAATGTCAGGAAGGAGGCAGGTGGAGAGTTCAGGTGAGAGGGTACAACTTAAATCAAGGTGATTTTCAGTCAATAATCATACTTATTAAAGCAGATGATTACTGAATAGATGTCTGCAGTGATCCCTGACTGTCTGAGCTGATTAAACTGACACCTTTCTGATTTGACTGCTGGTGATGTTTTTGTTTGTGTTTACAGAGGACTATGAGGTGAATGCTAAGAGATACTGGGATGACTTTTATAAGATCCATGAAAATGGCTTCTTCAAGGACAGGCACTGGCTGTTCACTGAATTTCCTGAGCTGGCACCAAACAGGAACCCGAGTCAAAATGAGGATTCTCTATGTGAAGAGGTACCCAAAAATGAAGGGCTGGGAAGCTGTGAAAATGGACATTGCACGGTAGAAACCAGAGCAGAGAATCAGTTAAACCTGATAAAAAGCAGGTCTGGATTCTGTGCAGAAGAGCTGGCTCCACAGAAGATAAAACAAAGTGATGAAGATTTCCCAGGATCTTCTGCTTCTTATCGTATATTAGAGGTAATAGCTATAAAACAATGGATCACACACTGAGTGGTGTCTTGTATGAATGTTTGTGTGACTGAGTGATGGATATAAAAATATGTATCGTGGCAAACAAGTGAGTGGGAAGATCAACTTACATCAGTAAAGAGAGAGGGCAGCTTAGAACTGCTGGGACTCTTGGTTTGGACTGTATGCACAGAGCACAAGGACAAGTTTTCAAGTTTAAAATAAAAATTCTAATCTGATGTTGAAACAAGATTTTAAATGTCATCTTCTCTATAAGGGGTTGATTCTTTTATTTGTCTGTATAAATCTTGTATGGTTTTGACGTCTGTGCTGATTCTTTTTTGTCCTGGGAGGTGTGAAATGGAATAATGAAACCAAGAATGTAGAGATGCTGTTTGTTCAGGACCTTATGTTCCATCTCATAACAGGAAATCTCAGATTAACATAGGGTATCATGCTTGTCCAGGTCAGATTTCTAGTACTTACAAATATTAGTCCCCTTTGCTCATGAAGACCTGTTGCTCTGCCACCTATAGTTTGTTCAGTGTAGATATCACCGTTTTTGTTGAGTGCTCCTGTTCTGTGGAAACTCTGTCCTTCCAGGGAGAATTAGTATAGAGAATCCTTCAGATCTACATTTAATCTGAGCCCTTGAGACTTCCTCAGACAAATGTTCTTGGGATGTGGTGGCTTTCCTGTCTTACCTGAATCTTCTCACTGCCATATGTCACTCCGTGTCCTTTGTGTTTTTTTCTTCTCAGACTTTCAATTTTACTGATTTATGACGTTATTTAGACGTAGAAGTATTCTAAACCCAGTTGTGTGAGACCTCAAATGGGTCTTCAGATGGGAGCAGGCATTAGAAGTAACAAGGTATAATCATTGTAGGCCTAATTTGTAACTTGAGGGAGAGCCATCTAGTGAGGGTAACTCTGAAACAACAGATTATAATTATAGCAAAGCAAACTTCTTTTTCTGTTGCTCTGATTTTCTGGGGCAGGGAATGTAACTAATCTATGCTTTTTTTCTAGTGCTTCAGTGACTCATACATACTGGTTGCTATGCTTGGGATGCTAGCAATAACCATTTTCAGAAGAGTAGCACTGTACAGTTTGTTAGTAAGACTTCTAGAACTGAACTGGTTTCCCACAGTGCTTATATGTGAGCCTGCTCCTCAGTGCTGAACATATTCAGATCTTGCAGTGGTATTTGCAAATGGTCACTGCTGTGCTCATTTCTTACTTCTGAGATGCACTTTGTTTTGTGGCTGTAGAGAGTTGATTTGGAATCGGCTGCATGGGATGTGTTGAAGGAATAATTTTCATTCTGTGCACGTCTGCTTTGTTTGTGCAGGTTGGCTGTGGTGCTGGAAATACAGTTTTCCCAATTTTACAGACCAACAAGTAAGTAGTTCTCATGAAGTTTTTAGCCGTGTGATAAAGCAGCCCCTGAGAAAGAATAGGAAAGCTTGCTTATTTTCTTAGACAGCCTTGTGTTGAAAGGCCAGATGTAACTGAGAAATTATACGAGTCTTCAAATAATTGTGTTTTGAGCCTGGAAGTCTTTGGTCTTAAAATACAAACATACATGTCTCGTTCTAAAGCATTTTCATACAGGCTTTAGTATTTCTCCTTCTGAAGGAAAAGTAAGCAGTCAGTTCCATGTTAGAATAACTGAGACATAAAAGAGCAAAGTGATGAACCAGATTTTGCACAGGAGATAAGAGACAGACTGACTGAGACTAAAGGCTAGGATTTCAGACTCTCAATGTTGTTCTCTGTGTGTTTGAGACACTTCTGTAGTTCCTGTGCAACACCTTTCTATACGTGATGACAGTGTCCTTTATTTATTGCAGTGATCCAGGCCTTTTTGTTTATTGCTGTGACTTTTCTACGACAGCCGTGGATCTCGTCCAGGTAAACTCAACGGTGACTTATGAAGGTAGGAAGTACATGGTGCCAGTTGCACACTGACCTAAATATATCATGGCAGCCATCAGCTGTGTAGCTGTTTTGGCAGCTTGCTATTTTAGCTAGCCCTGGTGCTGACCCTTGTTCTGGTAAATCAAGAAAAAGAGCCACCAAAGACTGTAGAAATGAGGGAAGCAAGAGTCCTCGCAACGTCCCATTGGCAGCAGACGAGTCAGCCAGATTTCCTTTCCCCTCTGGTTGGCAGCACTTTTTTTTAAATGCAGTGGTCTTTTAGTTGAGTAACTGCTGAACCTTGAAAACATTTCAGGCTATTTTTTAACAGCAACTGAAGTTGTGTTTGATTTGTGCGTGTATTATTAGCACTGCAGTACTGCAAGTGGTAGGAGTGCTTCTGCACAGACAGCTGAGGACAGGTACTGTGAAGCAAAAGGCTGGGATTTAGACAAAGGACAAATACTGCTAACAAAATTCAGGTCAGAACAGAGCTGGGAATGAGTCTGTGAAGTATCAAATGTAATCAGTGAGATTTTGTGAGATGGAATGGGGGGCACAGCAGCAGATCCAGCGTGTCATTGTATCCTCAAAGCTGATAAAAGTACTTATAGGAATTACTACAATCCATAGCAGCAGCTCTCAAAAATTAAATGACTTCTAGAAATCTACTTGTGATTTTATGAGTGTAACTTTATGGTGCTGGGTCTGTTGTTTGGGATATTGGAAGTCAACTTGCTTTTTGAAATGAAATGTAGACTACTAATGTCTGCTAATGCTGTAATATCTTCTCTTAAATACAGAGCAACGTGGAATATGATTCTTCTCGCTGCTTTGCATTTGTCCATGACCTCTGCAATGACCAAAGTCCCTTCCCAATGCCAGATGAAAGCCTTGACATTGTCATTCTCATCTTTGTCCTCTCAGCGATTCTCCCAGAGAAGTAAGTTAAAAATTCCTTCTGGGTCCAAAGAAAATACACACAGAACTGGAGGTCTTTATTAGGCAAACATAAAAAGAGCAGAGATGAAGAAAAAACTTTAGTTGTTGAAGCCTTGCTGATGCCAGGTGGGAAATACTTGTCATGCTGTTGTACCTTCTTCCATTTCATCCAGTTTAGCTAAGGCTTTTTAGTAATCTGTTCAAGTTATACCAACATAACCTACTTCAAAGACTTAAAATTCCCTGGTGCTCTCTCTCTAATCTTAATATGTCTCAAATTCTTCATCTCCACAGCTTTACTACTTCATCGATACAGTTTTACAGTCGTATCAAGGACTAAAACAGCCTGCATTACTGATGTATTTTGAAGGTTGCACCTCTGTTCTATGCACCAGCGAGCAATGTCAGGAATATCAAGAAGACTCTTCTGTTTCATTCACTTTTTGCCAAGTGATCCATCCCAAAATTGAAACAAACAAACAAAAACAAAACCCTGAACTGACTGATAAATAACCTCACTGTACTCTTTAATGTTGCTGCATCAGATCTCCCTAGATCTTTAAGTTAAGGAGACTGGTAGCTTTCTACATAATGAATTATTTAGTTTCAGCACTTGCTTGATAATACAGTGATCTGTGTGCTGTGCCAATCCATATCTTTATGTAATCAACAGATAAATAAGGAAATATTTAAGGATTTGACCAACTTTGTTATAAACATGGTGCAGAGAGACTGTTAGCTGTTAAATACCTGAATTATTGTTAGTATGAACTCTGCAAGAGCAGGAAAGAAAGAGAATCTTGTTAAATGAAACATGTCTACTTGCAGCAGAATATATAGATGTTTGCCAGGTAGTGATAGACAATGAATAATGGGAAAATACTCGAATGCTTAGCAGTACTTGAAGATTAGGCTGATGGAGCTGAACCTGCAGTGGAATGTATGGAGAAACTAGGAGAGTCAGTGCAGAAGTTATCAGAAGGTTTTTGGGTGCTAATGTGTGTCACAGCTTTTCTAGTTACATGTAAAGCTTCAGAGTAGATTCCTGTACATCAAGGAAAATTCAAGTTGGTTCTGTGACTGATCCAGTTTGCCATCAAGCTCTGCAAGTGGAATTTGCAGGTTCTTTGTTCTAGCAAATTCTGTTACAGGGTAGGTATAGGTTTGAAGTGCTGAATGGCTGTAGTTGTGGTCTTGCTGCGGTCACAGTTGCTCCTCTGTTCTGAACAGCAGCCACACCACGCAGTCAGCACTCATTTTTGGGAGGTACACTTCTGGACCGTTGGGTTCAGAGTGTAGATGAATTTCTCATACGTGAGGTGGTGAGAAGGGAGGGTTCAGAAAACAGTTTATAAAAGTAGTGTGATCTTAGTGTGACAGTGTGCTGTGACCTAGCAGAATGGATCGACAGAGGCAAATAAATAACTTTAAAAACTCTTGTTCTCCCTTCCTTATTCCCTTTGGTTTTATTTTGCAGCTTTTTTTTTTTCTTCAAATTCACTTTTTGTTTGTTTTACAGAAACCACTGGAGCTATTTTTGCAATTATTAAGAGAGAGCAATTAATCTGTGCTGTGTCAGGCTAAACTAAAGAAGGGGAGAAAAAAAAAAGGCAGAATTGGCAACTATGATAAAAATGGTGGCCAGATAAAAGTCAACCCACTCCAGTCTGACAGAGCTCAGAAAATTTCAAATGTTGGTAGCTTGTATATGAAGATGTAATAGATGTGAAACTCCATGCTTTCTTTTGGGAAAGTAGGCTAAACGAACAGGCTTGATTTTTGCAGACTGCTGAGTGCGGCCATTTTGTTCTTTCCTCAGGATGCAGCGTGTCATTAACAAACTGAGTCGCCTTCTGAAACCTGGAGGAGTGATTTTGTTACGAGATTATGGCCGTTACGACCTAGCCCAGCTTCGGTTCAAGAGAGGTATTTTCATTTCCCATGGGGAGCTTTTACAGCTCTCTAATAGATTATGCTTCTCTGGAGTAACGTCTGCCCTGTTTGGGAGGCAGCTCATTAATTCCCCTTAAGCACAGCGTGTGCTGGGAGGAGAAGTGCCTCTGTCTTTATATGCAGCAGTTGTTTGTTTTTAAATGATAGCTGGTAACTGTTTAAATCCCTCTTGCCCTCAGGTCAGTGTCTGTCTGCTAACTTCTATGTGAGAGGTGATGGCACCAGAGTCTATTTCTTCACCCAAGGTAGGAGGCTGGAAGACACATCCTCACCTCTTTTTGTCCCTGTGCACCCAAGTTTTGTTGCTAGCTCTTTCCAGCCAGTTTTTCTTGAAGCAGTGTGAAATGTGAAGTGTTTCCCAATCACACAGGGACCTCAGCCTGTCCATTGCTGATGTGAATATGCACAGTGAATTCCTAAGTGGAAAATCTTTTGAAATTAAGACTGGTGTGTGTGCTATGCTGAGAGGAATGGAAGTGGAGACATTCTCTTGAGTCTTGTTACCTGAGGAGTAAGCAGTCAGGTGAACACAACTGGAGGGAACTTCTCTTAACTTTACTGTTTTCACACAATGGAACATGAGTAGCATGGTTCTATGTGGAGCTGGGGCAGGCTCCTTAGTTCCATCCAGTATTTAAAAGAAGGTTATAAACAGGAGGGGAATCAATTTTTTACTCAGGTAGGCAGTGATAGGACAAGGGGAAATGGCTATAAGCTTAAGGAGGGAGGGTTTAGATTGGATGTCAGGGGGAAGTTCTTCACAGAGAGAGTTGTGAGGTGCTGGAACAAGCTGCCAGTCTGTTTCAGAGCACTGGCACAGCTGCAATGAACAGTTCTGTTCTCCACTGCACAAGTCTCGTTTGTCTCAACAAAATTAACGCTCGATGTATGTTTGGCAAATGCTTCCTTATGTCAATCATCTGATAAAAGAGCACAAGCTAGGACCTGCTAGCTCTTTTCTACAGGAGCTCCATATCAATCACATGCTCCCAAGCTGCAGTTGAATTGAATGCGCTCTGTGCTGCTCAGCAGGACTCAGACTGACTTTGCCCACGGCCACTGCGCTGGGGCACTATGAAACTTATTTGCTTGGTCAGGAATACTTACCAATTTAAGTGTTGCAGCCTTGAGGGCTCTTAGTGCTTTGATTGGGCCCCAACTGGGTGTGTTTTTTTAAGCATTTTTTTTTTCCAAACATAACCGTAATAAATCCAGTTCCCCTCCAGCCCATACAGCAAAGATCTTATTGCCACCATTTTAAAAGCGTACGTCTGATATCTGATCTGGTTCTTTGCTCTTGGAGACTCTGAAATCTCAATGGAGAGGGAGGGGAGGGGTAAGGAATGGATCTGTCCCTACTCACTAGAAGGTTTAATTGGTTTTAATTGGTTACTAGAGGCAATACCAATGTCTGAAACTGCTGTTGTTTTCATCAACGCTCTGTAACTCCAGTTGTCCTCATAATCCCTCTTTCCTTCTTTTGTAGAAGGTAAATTCAAAGGAAAATTATGAGACTGAAGTCTTATTTCCCCCATAAAACAGTAGTTAAGTCCTGTTTGATCTTTACATTTCCCTACCAGACAGAGAGCATGAGTTTCCTCTGGCCCATCTTTCAATTCTGTTTAGCCCTCAGCGCGAACAGATAACAGTTAAATGAAAGCTGTAGCATCCTTCTCTTCTTCTCTCTGCTTCCAGATGAATTAGATGATCTCTTCACAAGAGCTGGCCTGCAGAAAATACAGAATCTGGTTGATCGTCGACTGCAAGTGAACCGTGGGAAGCAAATGACAATGTATCGAGTTTGGATCCAGTGCAAATACCAAAAGCCTGCTGCCCCTCAGCTGTGAGGAAGCAGGGTCAGATTTTATCCTCTTGGTGGCCGTGTGCAGTCTCGCCCTGGTGAGATTCTTTGTTGAGGAAGTCAGCGTGCACAGAACCTCAGTGCCTTGTATAGCACCTAGCATCACTTCAAATGAGTTTTGCTAAGGACAGATGGTCTAGGAGGAGACCAACCAGTATTTAAGGTGTCTTGCTACTGGGCTGGATTTTTAAAGTTTATAGTTTTTAACAACATAAGAAAGTCATGCTAAGAGCAGCTGAGCAAGTTGAGTAGCAGGCCTCTCTTCCTGTGGACTTCTGCATGAAACAAGATCTTCAACCTTGTCTCTGTGTTGTGTACTCTTGTTCTTTTGTTCCCAAGGCACAGTTGGTAAATCAGATTTCCTTTGCAGCTGGTTATTAGGTACAATATGGATCCTTTTGTCAACTTATCTCATGCAGTTCTCTTCCAGTTCTTCAGATTTGTGCAGATCCACCAGTTAAAATACATTTATTGAGGACATGAACTGAGAGCATGCTTGTTTCTCTGTGCCACTTTCCTGGTGGGCAGATAACCTGTGAAGAATGCAGATTATTGCTCTTCCTGTCTTTGAGATTGTTTGTAGAGGAAGCTAGCACACTGTAGCTCAGGTGCTGCGAATTCACATCCGATAGAGTTCAACCTGTCAGAAATGGGAGGTTGATGCCATTTTTGAAGCACCTCCAGAGTGCAGAGAGACAAAAGCAGCTTGTGGGACCAGAGTTTGCTCAGAATCCATTACCTGCTTTTTCTGCCTGAACAGTCAAGAAGTGTTCTTGCTTGTGACCTGGTTCTGCAGCCAGCTGCACTGCCCTGTCATGGTGATGTGCTCAACCAAAGAAGGCAAGGCACTTGTCTTTGATAAGAAATCTGAAGAATGTCTACCAACGTTTGATTTCTTAAAGGAAACCAAGTGTGGCTTTCTGAAGGTATTACCCCACTTGGCAGCTAACAACTTTTATTCCATTTGGTTTATTTGGTTACTTTTAGGATGCTGGACAATGGATGTTAGAATAAATTCTGAGGTAACGTTTTTCATTGCTGGTTTGAGCAATAGAAATGAAGCTTCCACAGAAACTCACATGCCTGTAGGCACTTGATCTGAAGGATTTCAGCCACTGTTGGGTAACTACTGATTTTTTTATTTATTTTTTCCTTGAAGAAACAATGCTTACTAAGTGTGCACCATCAGCTGCAGAGCACTTTGTGCTGTGCATAGCATGCAGATTTTGTTATCTGGACACTAGTATTAATAGTTTACAGTTGCCTAAGAATAACTGTCGACTGTAAGGACACATAGATGATGAAATAAGTGCTCTCTTGAGATGGAGGAGAGAGTAAAAAGCTGACGAAATGCCATTGCTGTATTTGGAGGGTCTGCAGGAATTTTCCAGGAGCATCCTTTTGTGAAGGCTTGGAAGGGGCATGCTCTTTGCTAGGCATGTGGTAGCACAATGGGTTCATAACTTCCACATCCCTGTGTCACCCCACAGTGAATAGTTTGTCTTCTAATGCAGGCTTCCTGGGTCAGGCCATTTCAGCCCTTGCTGTGGAATCAAAGAGTAGGGAAGAGAATTCTTGTTCAATTGGTTATAGTATATATTATGTGAAGGATTCTCTTCCCAGTTATTTCTTTCTAAAATGCTGGCAGACTTTCCAGCATTTCCAAATGACATAAAAAATGAAGCTTGAAGCAGTTGTTTCTTTGGGGGGGGGGGGGGGAGAGGGGGAGAGGGGGAGGGGAAAACATAAAATGGTTTTGCTTCATAGCAATTTTGTGGCCTCTTATGCTTCTCCATTTCCTACCTTTTTTAGTAGAGGAAACTCAAAAATCATACCTTGCTACTGTCCTGCCCTTGATGGATCTTCAGTAGGGTTCAGGAGTCAAAGCATGAATGTAGCAATGCTTGGGAGGAATTCCTTAACTCTCCAAATCTTGCCTGTAAGCCTATAGGCTTGAAATGCTGAAAGAAACAATATTAAAGGCAAGAGAAAATGCCAATGAGATTCTGGATTCCCATTCCATCCCTTCCACTTGCCTCTAACATATTTATCTTCTGTTGGCCACGTGTTTGACCCAACCCAGGAGTTGTGCAGCCACTGTTACGTTTTTGTGCTAGGCCTACAAAGTCTGGTCCCCAGCAAGGCTGGGAACTCAAAGTCTAGGCAAACTGCTTTTCAAGGCCCCCAGGAACTGAGCATTTTCATGTCTCCTCATTTTATTCAGGCAAAGAATCAGGCTTAGCAAAAGAAGTGCAGTGAGGGTTTGACATGATGTGATTCATGTAACCAGCTCTGTTGCTTGCTGTGAAACACTTCTGCATGTTGCTGGTGCCTTGGGCAGTTCCCTGAGGTCCTTTCCCTCTTGGTCCCTGGAGGGGAGGCCACCTCCTGGGATTGCTTTAACCCCTGGAAGAAAAATTGGGGTAAACAAGCAGCTTAATTAATGTGAATTAAAGTAGTTCGAAAAATGCCTTATTAATTATCCAGGGGCTTATATGCAGCACAGGAAAATATGTTTTTAATTATGAACAGGATTTATTTAAACTTGATGGACTCCCCTTTAAGTTCAAACTCCTGAAAGGGAAGAAATGAAGACCAGTAATTTATTTCTTTCTACTTTGAAGGCTACATCCCAGTTGTCTGCCTGGTTTTGACTTGGGCTTCATGCAAAAACTTGCAGCCCTGTGAGCCTGCAGCCATTCAAGTAGCTCTGCACCTTTCTCAACGTTCTTCATTCTGCTGTAATATTTAAGCAGTCATTGAACACAAACCACACTGGGCCAACAGGCTTCTGCTTTCAGTCCTTATGGTGCTGTTCAGAGAGCAGCAAGTTAATGGCCTTGAGTTGAGCCAGGCCTCCTACAGACAGATGCCATCTGAGCTTCATGTATGAATGTCTGTCAACTCCCATTCTCTCTGTAGCTGCTACTCCTGCAACTCCAGGCCTTGCCTCCCACACCACTCTGCTCAGGTACCTTGGTCCTGACTTGCAGCAGCTTCTGCCATTCCCACTTTGAGCCTGCTGAGCAGGCTGGGTTGCACAATGTGTTTCTAGCGCATGCAAAGATTTCTTGAGTTTACTTTCACTACATTTCACTGGTTGTATTTTTTTTTTTTAATCTTCTAAGCAGTGTGACATTAATTTTAAAGCAATTCTGAACACATCTGCTCAAGTTTTGTTCCCAGTGCTCCAGCCTTGTGGTCTGTAGCTGACAGGCATTGCCAGCATAGCTTGTCAAACCTCCCAGGCAGAAGAGATGATTTCATTGCTCTTCAGAGGCGCTGCCCCTGTGATTCTGGAGCCAGACATTGTTGTAGTTCAGAAAATCTGGTCCTGGCTCTTGCCAGAGGATGGTGGGTTTCATTGGATGTTTGTAGATTGTTTTGGCTGGAAGGGAATCTTATCATCACCGATTCTGACCCTTTGCATAGCGCTTTCGTGTAGGGATTGTGGCGTTGCGCCCATGACTTGGGCTGAGCCTGAACAAATCCTTCAGAAGGGCTTTCAATCCAGCTGTGATGCTGAGGGTTCCAGCAAATAGCAAGGAACACTCTGCCTCCTCGGGTATGCATTTCCTCCCACAGCATCCAGATTTCACAGGTGAGCTCTGGAAGCTGGGGGGCAGAAGGGGAGCAAGACAAAGAGAGCAGAAATCTGAGAGTGCTTCTGATATCCTCACTTCAAAAATAAATACGCTGCAAATGCCAGTGAACGTTAGAGCTTCCCTGACAGCACAGGGATGCAGGAGACAGCAGTCACCCTTAAGGATTTTTATGGCTACAACAAGTAATCACCAAATGCTTCTGAAGCAGGCACAATCATCTTCCAAATGCTTTGGCTCCGCCATCTCAGGTTATGTCACCACCATTTCTGGTTGTGTAGTTACTTGCAGAGCTCCAGGATAAATGAAACCTGATTGTTTTCAATGAAAGAGGTGTGAGTAGAATTAAGCTCTGTGCATGCCTGTGGCTTCTGTCACTGCGTCGTAACCAAAGCTGAGTGAGCTTTCTTTCTGTTGTCGGCATTGGGAAGAGCCTTTGGCTGCTTTGCAGTGATTCCCTCCAGGAATCACAGAACCAAACAACTGCACAAATGAGATATGCACAGGTTCTAGTGCCTGGAAGTGAGATTGCTGATGGAGACGAGGCAGCAGGGTCACCTTGAGGGATTTGGTGAGCATCCCTCCATCTCTGTAAAGACGGATGGAGGGAAACTGAGTCATGCAGGGATGGAAAGAGATCTCTTCTTTGTTCTTGTCAGCCAACTGGACCTTATTAGTCAGTCTGAGCAGTGCAACTGCTTTTGATTTGGTGCCATGGTACAGAAAAATCATTCTAGAAGAGAATAAGCATGTTTAGGTACTGGGAGAATGTGTTGAATGCCCAGGATCACTTTTGCAGTTGTAGCTATTCATCCTCCCAGACAGGGGTGTGTGCTTGGCACACATCTTTTTTTACAACTATCTGTAGGGTTCTCACTTAGTGATGTTGTCACATACGCTTTCAGGGCATGATAGAAATCATTAGAAGTGCAGGGAGGAGGGATGAGTTTTCGGAGGAGGCTCCTGTGAAGCATGAGGCTCTAAAGGGAAAGGAATTGTCAATTCTGTGCTTAATCAGCAAAGCTCTGAAGTTTGTCCTCAACTCCTGCTGAAGGCAGTTAAGTTCCTGCACTTAACTGCCTTGCAGAATGGGAGCTTGTGTTGCAGAGAAAGTGGGACACACGGCAGGAAATTATCTGTGCAGGCAACAGCAGTGCTAATTTGAATCAAGTGAAATACAGCTACCTTTGTTATGGAGAGCCCGAGCCCAGAAGTGAGGGGTGTGATTGGAGATGTCATCCCTCAGAAGGCTTTTGCTTTTGAAAATGTGGGTTTTGACCCCTATACAGATGTGACAACAGTTGGATGAGTGGGACCTGGTTGTGGTTGGAAAGCAGCAATGGCAGAGATTGCTAGCACGTGCCTGGAGCTGCCAGCCTGTTGGCTCATGGTGTTTCCAGGAAGAAAGAACAGCCTAGTGAGATTTGGACCCTGCTACCCTGACTCATTCAATGCAGAAGCCCCAAAGTCTTCACTGCAAGCAGCAGCATGGAGCATGTGAGCAGCAGCTTGATTTGGGGGAGGAGAGCTAGCATCATTGCTGTATTCAGGTTGTTTTGATGTTTCGTAGTCCGAAGGACTCTTGTAGCTCTCAGGTTTTCAGTTTATTTGGGGGCTGAGGAGTATTGGGGCCAATTTGAAGCCAAACCTTTGGCTTGTGAAATGCTCTTTCAGCTGATGTGGAACGGAAAGCTGCTGCTTGCAGTCCTGGGTCGTGGGGGCCAGGCTCACACCCCTGTGCATGAGGCATACCAGGGCATCTTCTGCACAGCTGGAGGTGGAGAAGGTGCCACCCTTTTCTGGGGTTATTGGATGGATTTCCTCATTTAGAGGAAAAAATGGCTGATCTCCCCTCAGACTGCTGCTTTCTCCAAGCACCAGGCACTGCTCTTGGTCCCCCTCCTCAAGACAGATCCACCTAGGCAGATGCACTTCACTACTTTAATTACACAGCTGTACATTTTTCCTGTATTCATCACCAAGGGTGGACGTGAAGAAGTCGATCGAGGTTGCATGGAAGACTAAATCTAACTCTTCCTTAACTTCTGTAGTGACTTCTTCCCTACTGAGACAACCCTCGTTGTGAAGGTTGGTGTGTATTTACACATAGAGGCTGAATATGCTGCCAAAAATATGCATGCAGTAACTCCAGCTTTACAATGGGATGTTGATTTAATTTTCCTCTTACACAAATCTGAGAGCAGTTTGTTTAATAGAGGCTTTCACAAAGCCCTGTAAGGTAGGGTGTTATTATGCCTGCTTTAAACAGGAGGAAGAGAAGCAGAGGACGAATCCTGCAGAGAATAATATTCTCTTGTATTCTAGGAAGTAGTAGTGAATGAGGACAGGGAAAGGTTTGCTGCACATAGAGGAAAATCACACCATTTCTGGAGCATGCAGAACAAACAATGGATTGCACCGATGCCATGTGCTTTGGGCAAGTGAACGTGATCACGGAGGTATTCGTATCCTACCTGTGAGTTTTGGCTGGGGTGCTTCCTCCAGGCAGGCAGGACACGCGCTGCCTTGGCTCAGGCACTGCTCTGAGGTTGTGCTCTGCTTGCTGCAAGCGTGGAGATTGTGTGAGCTGGATGCTTTCCTACTGGGTTCGGGTATCAGAGCCTCCCTAATGGGATACCTGAAGGTGTAGACAGAGGGAGGGGCAGGAAAAACCTCCTAGATAAACTCCATTGTGTGGGAGGGCGGAGGCTCCCAATGGCCTCAGGAAGGAGTCAGGTGATGGCATGTTATCTTGGAGCAGCTTTCTCCCCGTCTAATGAAATGAGAAGAGACCCTTTTAACTTTCCTAGTGAGGGAAGGGCTGTGCTGGAGCCTTACTACATACTAGAGAATCCACACAGGGCTGAGCTGTTTTGAATGCCCTGTGTCTGACAAACTCTCCAGTTGCAGCGCGGTAGGACAGCCTGCTCTGCAGGCAGGGCTTGGCCTCTTCTGGATGTGATGCCTCGAGGTGAGATCATCCCCCAGTGCTAAATCCATAAGAAACCTGTTGAGTGAACTGATTTTGTTTTTTTCCATCTCAACAGCTGTAAAATTTCCAGATTTGAGATCACCGATGACAGCTTTCATGCTTTAAAGGTTGAGGCAATTTGGTGCTTTCCTCGGGTCCTGGATTCCTGCTATCGCAGAGGGATCTCAGCTCTCCTTTTTCTGTGTGCTATGTTATGTCAGTGCATTCCTGCACCTCACGGCTGTACAGAAACACGAGGAAAAACGCAGTTAGAATCTTTTACAAGCCTGGAAAGCAAAGGCAAAGCACTGATAACACACACAAAAAAAAAAAAAAGAAAAAAAAAAGATAACAACCTTCAGATATTTTATCTTCAAAATTCATGACAAAGAACTTGTTAGACGCTGTGTTGCCTTATTTCTAAAATCTCAGCACATTTTTGCCAAATCTAACGTTGGTTCAGAGCACAGCAGCGCTGTAAAGGTTTTGCTCTCCTTTTTGCTAAGCACGGTGCTGGCTGGAGGAAGCTCCAGTTGAATTCAGTGACAAAATGGCTGCGGCAGCCGAGTAGTTCTTCCAAACCGTGATAGAAGCGTAACATGCCAAAGATATTGCTGACATCCAGGGAGAGAAAACGGGAGTGCTGCCACGGGGGGATGCAGCGGGAAGCTTTGCTGCTGGCTGATGGCAGACCTGGAGAGCAGGATGCTGTATGGAGGGATCTGGCACAGATGAGGGTGTAGGAGGGCTGGCTTGCCCCCACGGATGAGATAATATTTGGTCAGCCCTGTACGTCCTGCATTGCTCATAGCCACCCTGCCCGCCAGCTTTCGAAGCAGCTCCTCTAAAAGGACCGGTGTGTCGGAGCTGCAGCATCTCACGTGGAAATGGGGGGAAAAGTGAGGAGTGTTTGTGTGTCGTGCAGGTTTACTGTGTGAAGAATGGAAGGTTTATTGCATGAGGATTCTTAGAGATCCAAATACTCCAAATCCACTGAATACTGCGGCTTGAGATAACCAGGCTTCATTTTCCAATTGTTTTATTATGTTTATATGTTCTTAAAAGTAGTATCTTCATGTTTGATGCTAGAGCTTCAGATTGAATTGGATATTTTCTTATACAGCGTGTTTAAATTCTTCCACATCCCAACCACTTTGAATCACCAAACCTTTCCCTGCTCAAACAAAGTCACAAACAGCTTTTCCATGCAAGGACATCTCAATACGTTCAGTTTTTCTTCTTTAGGAAACAGATTTTTGCCTAGAAAACAAAAAAACAAACAAACACCATGTCTCTGCTGAGCCTGAATCTGAGGTATTAAGTCCTATGGGAAAGAATTCCATAACCAAGACCCGAGCTGAACTGTGTCTTATCATCAACAAATCCATTTTTACATTGGAGCCCATTGCTGTGCCAGGGCACACAGGCTTGTGCAGTAAGAAAGGAAACGCTGCATGGGGATGGTGCACCTCTGCTCCGAGTGGTGCTGTGATGGAATACAGCAGGAAAACTTCCAGGATCTCTTAGAGGCTCTGATGGGGAAAAGTCCCATTGCTGGCCTCTTGCAGAAGCTAACTGGTGAGCTCGTCTGTCCCCCATCCCTACCAGGCGCTTTGCTGACAGCACACGATGCTCTTAGAGGAAATCTCCAGAATTTCTGCCCACGGCCATAAATGCGGTTACCTGTTGATTCCTTTCCCCTCAACAGCACAGAAAGGCGAGCTGCCTCATCCTATGGGAGCTGGTTTGGTGTCTTGGAAAGGAGCTGTGGCTGCAGATGTTACATGGAAGATAATCTGGGGAGGACAGCATTTGGCTTTGCAGCAGAGATGGGGCTCTACGATGCATATCCCAACCCTTTTGGCAAGGCACAGGAGGGTGGTGTAACCTCAGCTTATTGCTGAAGTAACCACCCACGGCTCCGACTGTGTTGGACAAAACGTTTGTGTTTGAAATATGTGCTCCAGGTATCCAGGAGCCTTCAGCCTCCCAAGGTCCTCACCAAAATGACCCCCAGCTCCTCCAGCACACAGAGATGAGGCACAGGGTGGTGGATTCAGCAGTGCAGCATCTGGGTTTCTGTTCAGTGCTCTGAGATCACAAACTGCCCCGTTCAAAGCTCAGCCCGTAGGTGCAGCCATGAGTGCTGGGATCCCTTCATGGGTCCAACAGCCCCCCAAAGCATCTCCTGCCTCCACCCAAAATCAAATGAAAACAAATGAAATGTATTCATCCTTTGGAACCATGCTAACTGCAAGTGGTACTAATTAGCGCTCCCCTAAATGGCTGTGATTAGTTTAGCAACTAGTTTAGAATATTTACCCTAAAATGTCTCCTCTTTTTTTGGGGGGGGGGGAAGAGGGAAAGCAGGTCGTTTATTTATTTCTTTAGCAAATTCCTACTGCTGGCTGTGCTGAAAACGTGAATCACGCAGTAGGAGCTGAAGCTGGAGTGGCTCTTCTACAGAAAAAAGAAGAAAAAAAAAAAGCAGATTAAAGTACAGGAAACCCAGCTCGTGAGATGAGGCAGGCGCCTCGGAAAGCCATTTGCAACACAAAGTTAACGAATAACGCCGGGCTGGGAGCACGATAAATGAACGAGTGCAAAATAACAGAGCTTCCCCCCCATGGTGCTGAAGGAACGGTGGTTCTACCCCCCCCCCCCCCCACCGAGGGCTGAAGCTCAGCAGTTCCCCTTCACCCCCCTCTCGCTGTCGGATGGGCTTTGCTTTGGGTGCTCGGTTTTGGGCTCTGACACCCCAACCCAGTGCAGATCCCATCACTGATCCACGCCTGCCTCCCCTCGGACAGGCCTGGCCACTTCCCGACGTGCTGCTTTTTTTTGGTCAATCCTCCTCCTTCTCGCTCGCTTTTCAGAAAGCTGATTCAGCCTTGCAGGAGAGCAGGTTGCACCGGCAGCCAAAGGGGCGACCGCGCTGCCACACCGCCTCTGGAAGAGCTTTTTGCATTTTGATTCTCTTCTTTCTCGTCTTCTCCTCCCCCCCCCCCCCCCCCCCCTCCCCCCTCCTTTTATTTTATTTATTTATTTATTTATTTTCCAATCGCATCGTCTTGGCCTTAGAAAGGCAGCAGGGAGCGCAGAACCGCCGGGCTGTGTCTGATGTCTCCGTCAGCCCCAAGGAAAGGGATGCGAGGGGCAGCCTGGATCCTGGGGGGGGGCTGCATTTTAGGATTACACCACGATCCTGGGAGGCTGCGGGGGTGATGAAGGGGGAAGAGCAGGGCCGGGGGGCAGCGGCATGCCCTTAGCCCAGGGGATGGAGCTGCTCCTGGGAGCGGGGTCACTGCTTGACTGGGGAGGATGGGGACATACCCTCACAGACCCCCCCCCCCCCCCCCCAAATCTCTCTAAGGACACCCTTGGGAGGGGGGTTGGGGGGGGGTCAGGTCACCCCTAAGGAGGGACAAACGCCCCTAGGACCCCCAGCCCCGCCCACCCCCCGCATTGAGCCTACTGACCCCACAGCCGACCCTGACCCCCATAGGCCGCCCCCAGCCCAGCCCCGCCCCGCCCCTCCCCCCACCCCTCCGTACCTGCTGCCCCCCCACCCCAGGCCCGGGCTGCGGCCCCTCCCTCTCCTTAAGCCCCGCCCCCGTCCCACTCGAGGCCACGCCCCCAGCTGACCTGCCCCCCCCCCCTTCCCCCCTCCCGCGCTGACCTGCCCTCCCCCCCCACCCCCCCCCTCCGCCCTCTCGCCGCCGTGCAAATCTCGCGAGACGCCGCGCGCTTTCACCACTGTGTGTGCACCAATCGATCCGGGCCGGGCCGGGCCGAACGCCGCGGGAGGGGGAGGGGTGGGAGGGGGAGCACCGGCACCGCACCTGCCCGCACCGCGCCGCCCCCGCCGAGCGAAGGGTCTCCGCCGCCACCCCCTCCCCCCCCCCCCACCGAACCCCCCCTGCCACCTGCCCGGGCGCCGCACCCGCCGAGCCCTCCCTCGGGCCTTTGTCCTGCCGCGAGGCCTCGCCACCTCTGCCGGCCTTCGCGCGCCGCGCTCGGCCGAGGCTTCTACGCGAGGCCGGGGATCCGCGGCCTAGCTCCGTCCCCGCTCCGCCACCCGAACCGAGGTTCGCCCCCGCCTTCCACCCCCCCTCCCCCCACGCCCCGTTCCGCCGCCGTTCCCTTCCCCTCCGCCCTTCTCCCCCGGGCACCCGCAGCGGCGGCTCACGAGAGGCCGCGGAGCCGCCCCTGGCCTCCCCCTCCCGCCCGTGCCTCTGCCGCCGCCGCAGCAGCAGCAGGTTCCCTCCCTCCCTCTTCCTCCTCCTCCTCCTCCTCCTCCTCCTCCTGCCCCCGGCGGCGGGATCCGAGCGGTGCCCGGGGAGCGCCGGGCCCGGGCGGGAGGGGAGAGGAGCGGCGGGGCGGCGGCACGAGCAGCAGCGCCAGGTGAGAGAAGCCTGGGGAAGGAGGAGGAGGAGGAGGGAGGAGGAGGAGGAAGAAGAGAGGGGGGGCGGTGGGGATCCCCCACCTTCCGTGGGCCGTGGGGGCGGAGGGGGCGGCGGGCGGCGACCACCGGGGGGAGGGAGGGCGGGGTGGCGGCGGAGCGCTGGCCGCTGCTGGCCGCGGCGGGGCCGGGCCGGGGTCAGGCGGAAGGGCCGCGGCCTGTGCGTGCCCCGAGGCGGCGGAGCGAGGCCTGGGCCGCGGGTGTTCGGATCGACGCGAGGCCCCGGTGGGGTGTTGGGGTGTATATGGGGAAGGGGGGTGGGGGGCGGAAGGGTAAAAACGGGGACGGCCCTGGGGGAGCGCGGTGAGGAGGTGAAGAGGTGGGCACGGCCTTTAGATCTCCGGCCTGGCAGCGAGGCGGTGACGGGAGGAGGCAGGCCGAGGCGGTGCAGCGGCTGGGCAGGCTGCTCGAACAACGCGTGCCCGTGTTTGGAGAGAGGGGCCGCGCGTCGCCCCTAAGAGCCGTCGGGAGGAAGGCAGGGAGGGGATGCCATCCGCTGCCACCAGGGATGGATGGGTGGGTGGGTGGGTGGAGGAGGGCTTTCCCCAGACCCCTGCGGGCAGAGGGGCTCAGGGCTGGGGGCGGTTTGGTGCGACCCCTTCCCAGCCGGGCTGCCCCTTCCCCAGCCCGGCATCCCCGCTGTTCGTTCCCCATAAAGGAGAACAGAGATCTTGAACACCTCTAGGGCTCGCCTGTCATTTTCCTCACTGCACAGATTTCCTGTTTTGAAAACTAGGCTGATAGCTTTGTTGGAGCAAATAGTAGAAATGGGGTTCTGTGGTGACTGCGTTTGGTTGTTGAGGCTCGTTGCCGGTTGGGGAGAGCGCTTGTGAATGATTGATTCACTCAGCCCTCTGTAACTTAGAGCTGCAGCATTTGGAGGAAACAGCAGGGACAAAATGGACAGTTAATAAAAGGAACAACTGTATGCTGCCTGATCTAGAGGGCACTTGCTGCCCTTCAGGAACTTTCCTCCTCACATGCGCTTCTTTATACAGCAAATCTTTATCTTCTGTCCTTTTTTTTTTTCCCTTACCTTCGTCTGGGAAATGAAACTGGAACAGACATTTCTGGAAATGATGGACTTGATTGGTGCATTTGGGAAGATGCGATTCGCAATCAAAATGAAAATTGAAATTCGTCCCTTTTTTTTTTTTCTTTTTTTTCTTTTTTTTTTTTCCATAATTCAGTATCTGCATTTTACATTTTATGATCCTTCACCTCTTCACACAGCCGTGCTTGTTTGGTCGGTTGTTTCTGAACCTCTCAAGTGATGGCATCCATGGCATCAGATTGCTGAGAGGTACCCTGGGTACATCCAGTGTAGAGATGCAGCTGGGGGTATCCAGTACTTCGTAGCAGAGAGATGTAAACATGCATTATTTTCCTCTGCCAATCCCTTTCCGTGCTTGGAAGAAGCAGAGCTGTTGTCAGTGAAATCTGGAGTTTTGGGAGACCTTCTGTTTTAGGGGTTGGCCAAAAATAAATTCTGGGATGAGGATCTTTGCTTTTTTCTCCCAGTCATGCAGGATGGATGGGAAGCTGTGAAGCCTTTAGTCATAACGCTCTGGTCCTGTGTTTTCCTTTTAATAAAGCATCCAGTGGGAGAATGTGACATAATTGGTTTCTTGGATTAAGAGATCTTGAAATGGCTGGTGCTACAGAGAGAAGATGAACCTCTCCATCAGGGTTGTGGTTTACGTACAGTGATATGGTGACAAAATCATGCTGTTATTACATGGCAATCTCGTATTTCTCTTGCAAGAAAATGCTCTCTACATGGTTATGAAAACAGGCGCTTTTGAGTCTTGTCGGTGGCACGGGATCTTAAATCTCTCCTTTCCTTGCATTGCATAATCTGAACGTTATTCTCCCACAGCAGCAGAAATGATGGAAGAATTGCATAGCCTGGACCCACGAAGGCAGGAACTACTGGAGGCCAGGTTTACTGGAGTTGGTGTTGCTAAGGTGAGTACAGATACCTTCAGTGAAAGGCATGACACCCTGCACTGCATTCTTTTCTTCCTCCCCCCTTGCTAATTTTGCTTTGCTAGCAGGATGCGTTTGTATCCATAGCTCTGTTTTGACTGCTGATTTGTCTGAAGTATGTTGAAGAGGAATGAAAATGGGATCTCTATGAGCAGATGCGGTGTTATATGGAAGATTTGGGGTTCCAAATAAGTTCTCAGGAGTTGCTCCATCTTAAGGCAGCTTGCACTCCACTAAAAAAGGACGGCTTTGTCTTTGGGAATCTTACCTGTCTCTTCCTTTCTCCAAGTATGCATTTGGGAATTGGATTTGGCCCCTTGTTGGATACAGTTTCAAGTTGATTGTGTTTAATACAACATGTAACCAGGCTGAATATTTTCAGGAGTTTGTACACACAGTTCTTTCTGGGTACAACGTGTTGAAATTGCCTACTTTCTTGGTTGCATGAAACACACCCAAAAGTACTTGAAGGTAAACTTTCCCCTATCAGTGATCCACAGCCTGCTGGTAAATCCCATCTTTGTCCTCATGTACAACTTCAGAACTACCCAGTAGCTGGTTTTCTTAGGTGAGACACCTAACAACAACATTGTGTGGCTGCTGGACGTGCTAGCATTAAGTTATTAGCTCTCCAGATGTTGTTGGTAGTGCTAAATTGATTTCCTCTCTGAGCAATGAAATGGTGGCAGAACTCATTTTAAACTAGGTCAGTGATAAGGAGTTTATTTTTCATGAAGGTGCTGAGTTTTGAATGACAGAAAGGTGGAAGGTAAAACAGCATCTTTGCAGTGGAACTTTTGGAAGCTTCTTAGCACTGTTTTGGAAAGAAACTTTGTAGATCTGCATTAGAAAAAACTGATAGTAAATCAGAGCTTTAAATTGGTTTAGTTTGAGTGCATACTTTTTCTTTATGTACTTCAGCCAGAACTCAGGCAAGGTTAAGTCTTGGAAGAGAGCATGAAGAAGTAAAAGATCCAGTTTTGAAGCAGTGTAGTGAGGGTGATTAACACTGAAGTCATTAACGAGAAACTTTCAGTTACTGAAGAAGGAATGTGGGCTTTTTTGATCTTTTTCCCACTCTTAAGACTTCTGATCTCAGGGCTTTTACAAGTTTATGCTCTGTAATGTAGTTATGATCTTGAAAGATGTTTTATACAACGTTACAACTTTTAATGTACTTTCTCATCTGTTCTTGCTTCTTCCTCCCAGTGTAGGTAGAGTATAAATAAAGTCAAACAACTTTCCTAAGACTTAAAATCATAGAGACTGCCTTTGTTTAAAAGAGTGCCAACATACTCAGTGCTCTTGAAAAACGTTAGGAACTGCTCCTTTTAAAGGAATAACCTTTAAAGGATATAGGAAAGCAAGGCTAAATTATTTTCTGTGTGTCTAGTCTGGAAGCAGTATGCACCCTTACTTTGTTCAGGTGAATATTAACAAATCATTCTGTTACTAAAACAAATCTGAGTGATAAGTCCTCATTTCTTGGAGAGCACGCTTTAAGCAAAGCTCTTCGCTGGGTGTTTTGCCCTGTTATGTGCAGTGTTACCTCATGTTGGTCAGTAAACTGTTAAAGTGCATTTACACAATATATATTGATATACTTGCTAATTTGCAATAGATCAGCCAACCGTTGATATGAATTAGCATGACTCTACTATGTTGCAGCAAGTCTTGGTTGCAATATTAATCTCAGATACTACATTCCCTCCCAGGTTGGTGCTTCAAATTCCCTCCCTACCCCCCCAAGTCTCCGTCCGTCATGCTCCGCACTGGCATTGGTAGGTCACTGTCTTCAAGGGAATGTGTTGGGAAAGCTGTGATACAATTTGTGTGATTCAACTGAGATTTGTAGCCCTCTCCAATTAAATGTTGAAGGAAAGCTACCTAGAGTAAATTAGTGCCATCTAGTGGGACTGGGACTGGCGCATCCTCCTGGGATAGAGGTATTCTGTTGCTGTTTATTGCATAAAAGGAAGAAATGTCCTCTTAGATGCTCTCCTATTGGGTAAATGCAGCAGGCAGTTGCAGCTCTGAGCTTCCTGCCTTCCATTGCCTTGTTGTGCTGCTCAGTGTGCTCAGTTACGTTTCTTTAATGTTGAAAAGTACAGGGTATGTTTTGAGCCTGCATAAAACTGACGTGCTAGTTGGCATCTTTCATGGAACAGCAGCTTTAAAGACTATTTTTCCTTCTTGTTTGCAATCAAAGAAATATCTGCATGCAATTCTAAGTAAAACGATTAAGAATAAGTTTTTGGTCTAGAAACTAGGAAAAAAAAATGCTCCTAGCCATCAGGGTCACAGGATTCTGTGAGTGCCTTCCAGTAACAGTAGTAGAGCACAGAAATCCTAAACTGTTCTGGAAGCAGCTGTGGGCTGTCACCTCCCGTGGTGGCTGAAGGCACAACCCAATGGCTGAGGTCGTTTGCAGTCCTAAATGCCACAAAATTCTGTTGCAAGACTGTGATGAATTTTCTTAGTAGTTGGAGAATATACTTCTCTAGAAGCTTGGAGTTAACACATGGAATTTATGAGCAAGGGATGTTTCTAGGCAACTGTGATAGTCCTTGTGGTGCATCCAGGTCACCAGATATCTAAAGCATCGCCAGCTTTCTGAAGCTCTCTATTCCTGCCATATGGTGAAGTGCCATTCTCCCCCAGATTCACAGAGCAAGTCCTTGAATTAACATGTGACTGTCTGACATCTGCAAGTATTCTTGTTTATCTGGCTCTAGTTTGTGTTTATGTACATAGGGGAAATTTAAACATGTTCACTTGAGATATTATTCTGGCTAGTCATCTTGGGCATCTTCCTTGGGTCAGGAGGTATAGAAGGCAAAAGAGTTTGTTTCTGGAGATGGCATCCTTTGGTTTTGTCTGTTAAGGTACCAGATGGGTTCGCTCACAAGGATGGGTGTCATTTTCAGAGGCTTCTGCTGGATGAGGGTTGGAATAGGTAGTTGTGATGGGTGAATTCGTGTGCATAGTTTGCTTCAGGCTTAGCCAGGCTGGATCATGTCTGCATTGTGGGTGTTTGCTGCAAGTCGATAGTTAAATGGTCTTTAAACTGAACTGTGTGCAGCACTTTGCTGTAGCAAACACAGAAAGGCTCAGTATTTCTAGAGGGTGACTGGCTCTGTTTTTGTGTAAGACAAGCATTGGTCTTGGTGGCAGCTACTGCTCCCTTTCCTCTCTCTTTGAGGTATCACAAAGAGGAAAATGAAAATAACCTGAAGAGTGTCACTGACGTTGCAGAACATCTGCCTCCAAAAAGAGAACAGCTCAGAAAAAAGAACAGCTTTTTTTTTTTGTGTGTGGCTTGTTTTTATCCTTTCTCTGATGCTGCAGGATAGAAAGTCTCAATCAGTTCAATAACCAGCAGTTGTGTAGTCTGCTTAGCAATGTTTTTAGCAACACAAGTTACCAAGCTGAGAATTAACACACGAGCGGAATTGTTTTCTTTGGAGGGAAGCAGAGCTGCACACTGGTAGTCCCTGACAGGTGTCACATGCCACCAGAGGAACTAATTAATAAGAGTTTTGAACCTTTGATATAAATTTATCAGCTGCAGAAAGTGCCAGGACTTGGTGCCAGATAGCTGAAAACTGTTTGGATGTTTCTTTGGGCAGTGTTCTTTATTTCTAAGTCGTTGTCTAGCTGCTAGAGTTCAGAAACAGTTATCAGATCTCAGTTCTGCTCCTGCCCCTGAATTGAGGTTCGGGTTGAGTTGTGTGATGTTTCTGTCCAACTTGCTGTCAGTAAAATAATCATCTTTTTTTCTAAGAGAACTCTTGAGGCATAATGGGGCTCAAGCAAATCCTGTTACAAATTTGTTTACCTATCATATGCAAGGCAGGGTTGCTGTGCACGGCCAATGGTAGCTTAACTTCTCATGGCAAAAAGAAAAACCTGTGGCATATGGGGTGATATGGGGACTTCGTTATTGGCCATAATGTTGGTTAACATTGAGCTTTTCTAGAAGCATCTCTAAATTCTCGCACTTTAGAGATTCTCAAAATGAGATGAAAATGTTTCCTAAACCTGGCCCATGGATTAGAATGACTGGAAGAGCATTTCTCTGTGGTGTAAGCCTGTGGAGTCAGCAGTAACTTGTAGTGGGACAAAGGACTGACTTTTTCCCTTTGACATCTCTTGATTTGCTGCAGAATTCAGAATAATTTGGGCTGCATTGGCCTGAGGTAGTGAAGCAGATCTCCGCCACTGAGTTAGCAAGAGAGTTTTGCAACGCGCGTAACTCCACATGTGAGACTCCAGCTAGGCAGCTTGGATTCCTGGAGCTCTCTTCCAGTATGAGGAGTTGCAGAACACAAAATGGAGGCTGCCCAACGGAAGAGGCGCAGACGAGCCTGGAGCATCGTGTCTGGGAGCTTGGAGAGGCTGGGGATTCATGCGAGGCAGTGTGTAGGCTTGAACAGGAGGTAGGTAAGGGAGGCCTGAGTCAGACTAACTGTGTTACAGGAGATGCAATGGGATCTATTATCAGGCTGAGTTGTTCCTATTGAAACTTCAGCCACTGTGCCTCGTTTGTGGCATTCCCAGGGCTCTTGCAAAGGGAGAAATGACTAACTGAGTAGCTTGTGTAAGTGGACAGGTTTTCAATTCTCGCCTTTGAGTGGGAGTCTTGAAAGGGCCTGCTGCTCCTGCATCCAGTTCTCAACATGGAGGTTTTATTGTGCACAGGTAGGCCACTTAGAGCAGTTGAAAGGTGAATCACAAGGGAAAAGAGCATGCCAGCTTATCTCAGAAAAATTCCTCACTGAGGAGGAAGTGCGTGCTGTTCTTTTGCTTGTCATTTGGGTACACACCATAAGAACTGTTAGCTTCTTTCAGATGACCCACGTATTTCAAATGTTTGCTGAGCCCCATCGCCATTCCCCTTGATGGGGTATGGTGGGTGAGTGGGCTGAAAGTGAGAGCAGAGCAGTGCACTGTTATCTCAAAGCAGACTGCTTGAAAAGCCTGATGCCACTGCAGGTGATTCAAGAAACAAAACTCATAAGGCCTTCCAGTGTGAACTTGTGCAAGTTTACTTTCTCCTCCTGCTTTCCGAGCTTTATTCTGGTGTTAGTACTCTTTGCCATTGCTTACTTACTTTTTCCCAAAATTCAGGTTCATTCCTTTAATTCTTTTTGTGTCATGACCACTTAAAATGGAACGCTAAATTAAGTACTGAACATTTATCCAGTGTCAGATGCTGAGTTAAATATAAACAGCCAGGAATGATAAAACATAAATTTGAAGATTTTTTTAGTGTGCACACGCGCTCCCTCACTGTTAACTAAAGGGCAGACACTCAGATGTATAGTTTCTCATATCCGTTGCCTAAACCTGTTGCTTTAAGTAGTTGATAACATGAGGTTGTGTGTGAAAGTAGGTATGTAGCTGGAGGATCATGAAAACTGTCTTCTTCCTCTTGCATAAGTATGAGAGAAGAGCAGTAGCAGTGAGTGCTCCTTAAACATTGCAGGTACTGCATCTTCATTGCTGTAAGTGCAACACATCCTAACGAGCACTCTGTGTTTTTGTAGTCTGAATACCTCAGAACAAGTGGGTTTTTTTGCTAAGTTTGACGTGAACAAGATGCTTTAGCTTCTTGCCTGTAAGACAGGCCTGATGCTTTGCTGTAAAAGAAATAGAAGCTGTAGGCCTACTTGAAGGCAGTCAAGGGAAGCAAAAACTCATTCAGTGGAATTAGGTCAAAAATTGTCTGCAAAGGATTTTGCATTTGTTCACAAAATCAGTAAACATGACAGTGAACTTGCAGATACTTACAAACAGCTCTCAAACTTTGCTCTCCTGATTCTGTAATAAAGTACTCAGTTCCTTTTCACCATTTGTGTTCCTTTGTTGAATTCGATTTTATGATGCTGTCAGTGTAGTTTGTAGGGGATGTTCTACAGTAATGGGAGAATCTGTGATCAGAATGGAATTGCTCTTCTGTTGATGGCAAAAAAGTGTTTCATTCCAAGTCCTCTAGAGCAGTAGGTTGCACATGTGAAATAGTACAGATAGCTGTCCTCTGGAGGGGGAAAACCATTAGAGATTTTGTATTAGGCATTTCTGGAGGCTGCTTGCATTCCAGATCTTAATATTCCATTGGGAGGGTGGATGGTGATAGGACAAGGGGGAATGGTTTTAAACTGAGGCTGGGGAGGTTTGGGTTGGATGTTAGGAAGTTTTTCAGCCAGAGGGTGGTGAGGCAGTGGAACAGGTTGCCCAAGGAGGCTGTGGGTGCCCCATCCCTGCAGGCATTCAAGGCCAGGCTGGATGTGGCTCTGGGCAGCCTGGGCTGCTGGTTGGTGACCTGCACACAGCAGGGTGATGGAACCAGATGAACATAGTGGTCCTTTTCAACCCAGGCCATTCTGTGATTCTATGATTGCATGAGTTTCAACCTGGATTTCTGAAAACTCTTGGGGTTGTTTCTCACTATGGATGCCTTCATCAGCTTATTATTACAGGTTAGAGTGCAGTGCAGCCCGGCATGGAGAACATCCGTTCAACCGCAGTGTTCCTGAAAAGCTCAAATGTGGCATTTTGGGAGCAGCTGTTCTTGTCATTTGCTATCCATGTGCAAAATGGAGGCAAGGAAATTGAAGCAAATGTGGGAACAACTTTCACTTTCATCTTCATGATGTCACAGCCCCAACCTGTCCGTCTTAGACCAGCGAGTGCTAATAGGCTGAGATGCTTCTGTTCTAATCAAGCTTTCATGCTCACACAGAAGGTTGACATTTCAGCCATGCTGCTCAGGCTTGATTTCATGAGAGAAAGTGAAGCGTTGTAGAGGGACAGCATTTGTGTAGTTTGTAAAGAATGTTTTTACATGGGTGAGAAGGCTAGCTTTCTATCACATTTGCCATAAGATGTTACTTATTATCACTGAGAGCACAAATGTGCTTAAGGTTAGTGTTGGCACTTCTGTTAAGTCCTGTTGGCCAAGAAGTAAATGGCCAGGACAGCCAAGAGTTCTAACAGTAAGATCCATGCCCCATAACAGTGGGAAGGATTGGGGATGGGGCAGTGTGGAAAGCTTGGTTGTTAGTATAGGGCACAATGAAACGTTAAGCTTTGTATCAGTGAGGACACAAGGTGAAATGTTCTTTGTGCTAATTGCAAAGTCTTGAGCTAATTGGACAATGAGTTGAAGGGAGTAGGTTCCTGTGCAGCCTAATGTACAGGTCTTCTTTTAGCAGGAGGTTAGGCTAGATGATCTCCAGGGGCCCCCATCCAACCCCCTTAAAGAATATCATCTGCCGTGCTCCTAAGTAATTTGATTCTGAACAAGATACCTGAACATGGAGCTTCTTGTTGTTCAAGTGTAGGTTGCTTGGGTTTGTTTTTTTCATTTCTATTTTTCATTTTTTCCTCGGAGCAACTAAGCATGTCCTTTAAGGAGAAACAGATTCGCTAGTTAACATTCACAGTGTCACACAGAAAGTAAACAGAACTGTTGCTTTGTGTGGATGCCTGCTTGGAAAAGGGATTCGTAATAGCTAGGTTGTGTCACAAGCTTCATTGTATGGAGGTTGTCTTTCTTATAAGTGGGGAAGGGAGAATTGCTACCCTCAAAAGTAATCTATTGTGGGATCCTTCTGTGGTGCTCAGGCTTCTGCACTAACCCTCCCCTAAGTCTTCTGTTCAAGCATGTAATGAGAAGCGGCTTTGCCTTGAGGAAGGGTTGGTTGGTGGGAAGTGCTTACTGCAAAAATAAGAATGCCAAAATAGAATGAATCTTTGGGAAAAGATGCTCCCAAGTTATTAATGGAGAGATGGCTTTATCGTGTCATTCTTCCTGTTAATGCGTTCCATCAGTAATTGTGGATTTTGTTTTTATATCTTTGTCAAATTTGTCTACATTTCTTGAGTTTGGGCTGTGGGAGGACACTTTTGTGTCAGAGCAATAGGCTAAAACAGTGACTTTGCATGATTCACTTCTCTTTCTTTCTTAAAAACAATTTTGATAGCGATTTTTTAGAAAATAACTTTCCAAAATGCTTGGATACCTAAAGCTGTAGGTGTGTATCCAGCAGAGCCTGCAGAGATGCAGTCAGACTCCTGTAGGTATCTGGATACTGTTTTGATAAAGCTATTCCAGCCTCTTGGGTTTGTGCATCAGCTTGCTGGGAGCGACTGCTCTTCTGGCAGTTCAGCTGTGGGCCCATAAAATAGCCTGGTGAGAGGGATTGTCGTGTGGGTGACAGTTTTACTGCTGTTAACACAACTTGTTCACTTTCTTAGTGGAAAAAAATATACATTAAAAAAAAATTAAAGAAAAATCGGTGGTGCTGCCAGCATCTGATACCAGCAATGTATGCCTTGCCTCTAAAGTTGTAGCCGAGGCCAAGCAGATGCTTGCCTAAAGACCTGTGCTTTGAACTAATGCTGCTCAACAGATCAGTTTTGTTTCTCAAGCCAGTTAGCTGTCTTAGACCTTTTGAATGCTGCCTTGACTGCTTTGTGACTGTGGTTAAATAGGAATTAAACTGATGCAGAAATAGACATAATTGCAAAAGCCAAATCAGAATACAGAGAAAAAGCTGCCTGGCTTCAGTCTTGTTCCTCATGACTTGTGCAGTTTTTAGTGCACTACCATGTGTATAGATATTTGACCCATGTTGCTGCTGTATCCATGTGGCTTAGTGCAGCATAGTTTGCCCAGAGATGCAATGTGCGATAGAGTGTATCTGCCTTGTAGGGAAACTTTCTAACTATATTTGCTTGTTTTCCACTAGGGTCCATTAAATAGCGAGTCTTCCAACCAGAGCTTATGCAGCGTGGGTTCTCTCAGTGATAAAGAGCTGGAGGTAAGCAGGCACAAACCCAAACAGTCATCCAGTTTGAGTTAAACACGATTGGATTGAAAGTGTAGAAGGAATTTTATGGGAACAAGCACAGCCTTCGGACCACGCTGTGAAACAACCCTTCTTGAAGCTTCCCACTGCAACACATTTTACCCAACCTCCCCAAAAAAAACACAACATTCATAAAACTCAGCTTATGAAATTGTTTTCAGCTGCATTGTGATTTGTTTGTGGGTTTTGGATAAAGTTTTGGCCAAACAAAAAGCCAGAGAGCATTAACGGAAAAGTTTGCCTTACCTATCAAAAATGTGGATTTGCAAAAGTCTCTACAGAGCTGAGTGTTCTCATGAACCACTCTGTAGAATTGTGGGGAGGTGAAAACTGATCCTTTGTCCCCATTTAAACTCACTGCTTTAGTGTCAGCTGTTTCTAAACACTTGCTAAAGCAGCAGTAAAATGAACTGCAGAGTTAATTTTTTTTGTTTTAAAATCACACGTTCAAATAACAGTGTCTCAAATTAAAGGCCATTTTCTTATGGCTTTAAAGCTCTTTCCACCCAATTACCAGGTAAGTTGTGGGCCATATTTCCTTCTATTATGTGGCATTACTGATGCGAGGTGTCTGGTGAAGCTAAGTCATTCAAGAACAAAGTATCTGCAAGTACAGCTGAGAGTGAAAGATTGAGCATTATGTCTTATTTTACTTGATTTTTGATCAGCCTGTGTGGAGTGATTTAAATTGACCAAGCTTACATAATCAAATCTTCCATTCCTGGCTTTTCAGTCTATAAAAGATAATGTTGTGTGTAATTTTGGTTATATAAATGTACTTGAGTGGAAAAACAACTGAAACTGACTCTCATTAATATGCCTAGAATTCCACGGAGGCTGTAATGTGGGGCTGGTGTTGTTACAGTCACTCCAGCATGAGTTGCTCTTCGCTCAGCACTGAGGAGGCTTTTTCATTCACTGGTACACATGCTGGAGCTGGTGCAGCAACTCCCTCGATTGTTACAGAGGTTTTTTTAGCCTCTTAATTTTAAAAAGTGCTTTGCAGTCACAGTGGTCACCTCAGTCTTAACAACCCTTCCATCATCTTACCAAGATAACATGACAGCGATGGCCTGGTTGGTGATGTGGGACCAAAGGTGTCCAGCATCTGCTGGGGACGCAGCCAGGTTTGGGTTCTGGCTGTGTCAGCTTTATTCTTTTCATCCTATTAAAGGAGGTAGATTGATTTCTGTGCTTACTGTGAGCAAGTCTTTTGGCAGAGGTCTTAAACAGGGTACTTTGGACTTTGGTTTCCAAAGAGCACGAAGCTTAGGTTTACCACAAACTTTCTGCCCATGCCTTTCCCTCCCCCAGTGTTGTTTTGCACGCTGTGGTTTTCCTCTTGCCCCTGGGCTGCAGCTTTGCAGTGACTAAAGCGATTGCAAAGTCTATAGCTTGGAAATCATTTGGGACTCTTTAGGATGGGTAAGAGATTCTTTTGCTAATGACACGGTGATGGAAATGACAAGACATCTCTCTTTCCAGCAGCCTCAGTGAGCTGTTTCCAGTGCTGTGTTTCCTCATGATCTCAGCAGGGTTGGCCACATATGTGACTCTGGTGACACACAATGCACCATGCCAGTGTCCCTTTTGCTCTCACCTTAATGAGAACAGATGCAAAACAAACCGAATCCAGATGAAGTGCTGCATCTGTGGCAGCTTTCTCCTGGCTGCCATCTCAGGGAACTCTGCCTTTGTTTGTGCAAGGTTGCAGATGTGCACCAATGGATGGCACAATTCTGAAGCCGTGTGCAAACAGCTTCAGGAAGATGAACTGTCCTGTCCTCAGTCACCCTGCGCCCCTTGTGCCAGTTCTGCAGTCATCCTCAAATGGTTTACACAGATTGTTTTATTTTTACCTTTTTTATGTGAACTTGTTCTGCTAACTGTGAGGCTGGCATATTGCAACTAAAAAGAGGGGGGAGGGGAGAGGAAATTAACCTAATTTCTAACCGAGTTCTGTCCATTTTGCAGTGCTTGTATCCAAAGGTAGCAGCTCTTTGAGAGCTATTGTTTCTTTAAGTACCAGCAGTAGAAGCAAATGCACCAGAGAAATGAAATGGCCACTGGGGATGTGGAGCAGATTATTGTGTTTTGGCATTTTCTTTAAACTTTGGAATAACTGCAGAAATGTTAATTTTCAAGTATTGTTTAACAGACTCCTGAGAAAAAACAGAATGACCAGCGGAATAGAAAAAGGAAAGCAGAAGCGTATGAGACCAGTCAAGGTAATCCATTTTCCTGACCCAGCTGTAGGATTTCTGGATGGTTGGTGATTTGTGTGCGTTTGGCACAGTCAGTGTCTGAGGAAACTAATGGCTCTTCTCAAGGGTGTGTGTCAGGCAGCTTGTGGTGAACTGCTCCGTGATGGTGTAGTTCTCTTCTGGGAACCTTGTTGTCCCTATTGGCAGGAAAACACTCATCTTCAGCTTATTTACCCAAATGATTAGAGTTTTTGGGACAGACTGCCCAAAGGCTTAATATGGCATCTCTGCAGTGTCGTTCTGGTCCCATGTCACTATGCATACTGCAGCCAGGCTTCAAAATACAGGATGTACTCTCTCTTGCCTATTTGAGACGTATGCCTGCTTTGTTAAAGGAGGTTCTCACCATAACAAATAGGGAACAAACTGTACTTGAGTATAAAGCAGACAGTGCTGACTCAAAGTACTGAGAAGAACCAGAGTGTTTTGGTCCAAGTTCGGATTTCCTATGGGGCACAGGAGCAGATTTATTTCTTTTGTTCTTCAAAAGAAAGTACTGAGGATTGCGTTGACAGAATGGCTTTGATAACACTACAGTAAGAGAGAAGGGCTAATTTTTAATGAGGTGCTATTAAGCCACTGCTAGTTTCTTCTCTAACTTTTACAGGGATGCTTGTGAGAAATCTAATGTGCAGTAATTTATGTGAAGGTGATGGAGTAAAGTAGAGGTAAAAGTACCCTTTGCTCTGCCCTCATCTTGAAGGAAAGTTTGGAGAACTGTGGAGTGTCCAGTGAGGTTTTGTGTTTTTTAAGTCCTTCAGCAAGTACAAATGATGTTTGATTAGATTTGACGTGTTTGGAATTGAGAGTTAATTGAATTGTCAACTCTAAACCCTCCCAACAGCCACACAGAGCTGTAACCCTGGGGCAGTCTTTTGTTCTTTAGAAGCTTCTGTTATGGTCAGTGTTGCACCTAAAGAAGTACAGGGAAAGGAGTGTTGAAGTGCAGGAGTAGTTTTCAGAAAACTATTTCATAATTTCTGTTCTTAATGTGTGTGTGTGCGTATATATACACATATATAAACTCTTTGATTTTCATTCTTCATTTTTCTTTATAGGAAAAGGCACTCCTAGAGGACATAAAATTAGTGACTATTTTGAGGTAAGTATCTTTACATAGATTGAGAAATCTGATTGAATTCGTGTTGTGCGTAATCAGCAGATGGAGGTCTGTAACGTGACTGCTGTTACTGATCTGTCCTATTAAATAATAGTTGGAGTCATTGATTGACAATGTTAACCTGATGCATCCAACTGTGGTTGGGTGGGGGATGTGAGATTTTTTGAACGACTGATGAAGCAGTTTTGGTTTTTATTTTAAAGAGTGGTCGTGTAAATGTAGGCCTGGCACCTGGATCTTGGGTGAGGATATTTGTGCTCTTAGCATGCAATCCTACTTTAATACAAGGTCCTGTGCAAAGGAACCTACCTGCCTCCTCCCACACCCCCACCCCCCCCAGCCCCGGAAGTTTCTTCTTCATTTTACTCATTAGCTTTGAGTCAGAAATCAACTGTTTATTAGTGCTCATTTCTTTCCTGGTTTAAGTTTTTGATAAGTGAGCTGTATTGGTGGTTGGTGGCCCTGCCTATGGCAGAGGGGTTGGAACTTGATGATCCTTGGGATGCCTTCCAACCCAAGCCATTCTGTGATTCCATGATTGTGCAGTGCAGAACAGTTCCTGTACCAACTAGACCAGTTGCCCAGCTGCTTACATATCTCATCTTCCACAGCAGCTGGCACGAATGCTTCCATGGTGCACAGTTAGACACACCTCCTCAATTCAGAGAATTGAATTCCTAATTCCGCACAGTAAATAATTAGTGTACAGCCAAGCATTAGCAACGAGCTGGCTTGTATCTTTTGTCTTAAAATGAGAAATGTACCCAGTGCAAATGTAAATGTTTGTCTGAAGTACGAACTTTCGCTGTTATTTTTGACAACAACGCATGAAATTTTAAAGTTTTCCTCCCAGCTTATCTTCGGTTTGTTTAAATGAGTCCCAGGAGCCTGTGTGGCTTCATCTTTAATATCACATTGCTTCTTTCTCTGTTAAATGTACTGAAGTACAGTATCTCTGTGGAATGACTGATGATCAAATCTGTTGCTTTGGTCAGTTTGCTGGGGGAAGCGGCCCAGGAACCAGTCCTGGTAGAAGTGTGCCACCAGTTGCCAGATCATCACCGCAGCATTCCTTATCCAACCCCTTACCAGTAAGTGTTCTCCTGGGGATGGTGTGGGTGGCACATTGCTTCTGTTGGTGGCCGTGCTTCAGGCAGGTGATGATAAAATGTTCTGAACAGGAAGGAAGGGTCTCTTGGTAAGTGGTTTCACTTGGTCTTTAATCACTTCTCTTTGTGGTTTTTTTTTGTTGGTTGGTTTTGTATCATATTGTTGTGCTTTGTTGTTTTGTTTTTCTATAGCTGAAACGGGGTTTGGGCAGCAAAGCTGAATGTTTAGGATCCTGCAGCAGTTGTTAGTCCAGTTGCAAATGATGTCACTATCTGAGCTTAAAGCATCACAATCTGTATTTTTACATGCTGTGTGGATACAGATGGCTTGCTGTCCTTAAGAAAAGAAGGAACTGGTTTAATTGCTGTTACCTTGCACTCTAGTGTGGCTCATGAACTTCTACATGAAGTTGGGAGTATCATGTATGCTTATGTAGCACCAGTACAGTGGTATTTCTGATCTTGATTTCACTCTTTGGGTCTAAGGAAAGATGTGCATACCATCGTAATATTGGGAAAATCTTTTCCTTCTGTCTGTGCATGTGACTTGTGAGAAGCATTCGCGAAAGCTTGCTAAGAGATGTGTATACAAGCACATCTGTTGGTGTTTTTTGCTTAAATAATTCAATTTTGCTGTCTGAGCATTTCTGCACAATCTGAACATGAAGGAATAACCAGTATTTTAAGCTGTTTTTTCACAAGCTAAAGAAATTTCTTTCAACTAGCAAAGCAGCATTCAGAGGCTGCGGTATTTGATCTCTAGTTTTGAACGTTGCCATCACCCTTCTTTAAAATGTTTCAGTATTTGTTGAGTGTCACAGAAGCACAGAGCACTATGGGAAAGGTTCGTACCCCGAAAACCAAATACAAAGACTTCACTGGTTACATTATTCTGCAGAGACCTTTGCACATTTCATGAATGTGTACTGAACTAAATCCCAGCACTGAATTCAATACATGTTACTAGATACTGAAACTCTGCAGTGCTGCTTTAAGGGTGAGCTTCAGCTGTGCTTCTAGATGTCTTGAATGACTATAAGTACAAAATGTATCTATGATTGATCATCCTTGTCTTATTAATTCACTAATACTCCTCCTTGAAAAGAAGTTAATGAAAGAAAGAATACCTCCAAAAGTAGGGAGAGCTCTTTGTTCCAACCTACAGGTGTTTATAATGGGACTACATGAGTCTTCCTTTGCTTTTCTTCTCTGCTTGTGTATATTGAGTAGGTGAAAGTTTGAACAAAACACTTCTCATGTGGTGAAGGCTGATGGTACAGTTAGTTTGGGCTGGGTCAGTTTGTCTCTCTGCTTGAGCAGGTGCTCTTTGTGTTTCTTATCTTCTCTTCTTTACTCTTGCAGCTAAACTTGCAATGTTTGCATATTCATAACAAACTATTATGTGCATTTGCAAGATCTATCATCTTCTTACAAACTGAATACCAGCAGCTTGAGCTAAGCCCCAAAAGTTGGGGGGATGAGTGGAAACTGGAGGAGATGGAATATCTTATCCATTGCAGATGTCAGTGTGGTCTAGGAAGAGAGCGGAGTGTTAAAATGTCTTTCACAGGGAGACAAACCTGTGAGTTAATGTATGCTGTTCTGAAAATTTTCTGCAGTGAGGACTTGCACAGGAATTGTAATGGCATCAGGTTGTTGCATCTTGTCTTCAAATCTCTTGACTGCTTTAAATTGCCTTGCTTCTCCTTTGATTAGAAGAATGATGTGCAGGTCTTCAGCCTCTTGCAAGGTCGCTCTCATATGCAGATGTTCCACTGAGGGAAGAAAAGCTCTTGACATCTGTAATGTTAGGCAGAAAACATGCTGCAGGTTGCAGTTTGGGTTTTAAGAGAAACTAGAGCCTGACCTGACTTCTTGCTTTCTCTGTGCTGTATGCCTGGCCTGGAGTTATGGCTTGGAATGACTTAGATGAGTGCTGCCCAGGCTGCCAAGTCTCAGTGGTCATGGGCTGGCTTTTGAAGTCTGAGTGCTGTAATCAACATGGCTCAGATAACTCTTGTTCTTACTGAACCCCATTTCTGGATCACCTTTGGAAAACGAGTCCACTGTATGAGAAGGAAGCTGGCCCTTGCAGATGCTCTGCATCTTTGTGAAGAACTTTAGGAATATGTTAGTGCTTTGCTTATCTCACAAGTGGTTTATCCCTGCCTTAATGACAGAAATGAGGCTACTTGATATCTGGATCTTGGATGTGGTTAGGTCGCTGCATTTAGCAGTTATGACTTGGTTTACTTCACTGGGGCAGCCAGTTTATTATGACAACTGTGTTAAAATGAGTCCTTAATAAACAAAGTATTGTAACTTCAAGCAGAGTTACACTGTACTGTGACTTCTGCATCTCTGGCCTATATTACCCCACTGGCTCCATAATATTTTCAAAGGAAGGGGGTGTGTCAACTGACAAGGAATTCTGTCCTGTGTGTCCATTTGTTATATTGTTAAATTGCTAACTTCATCTCCTTTTTGATGTCTGACATTGGAACAAACATTCTGGGAATCCAGTTGGAACGATGAGAACCTCACCGTGCTGCCTGCCCATTGCTGAGCAGCTGCTTCACTGACAACAGTTTTGGCAGAGTCAGAGAATCAGTTTTAAAGAAAAAATAAATTTAAATTAAAAAGAAAGGAAAAAAAAAAAAGGAAAAAAAGTTTATTGTCTTTTTTTTGACTGTGTTACAGCGGCGAGTGGAGCAGCCGCTGTATGGGGTAGACGGCAGCACAGCAAAGGAACCGCAGGAGGATCACTCTGCTCTGCCAACGCTGATGTCGGTGATGCTGGCGAAACAGCGGCTAGAGAATGAGCAGCTGGCACAGAGGGGAGGTGGCCTCTGCTTTACTTTTGTCTCGGTGAGCAGCTCTGAAAGGACTTGAATGCCAGGGGATGTTTCTAGTTAAGGGATGGGGCATTTGAAGGAGCTCAAGTGCAGCCTGGTTTGTTGATGACCAAGTCTACCATCTTCTGGTAAGTTCTTCTTCCTTGTGAAGAGTTCTAGGTCCCAGGCTTTGCTTGTTAATAAAACGAGTTGAGTTTTAAGTTAACAATTTAAAAGTCTTACGTAGATGGAAACAGCAGTGTGAGTGCCTGCTTGACTGTGAAAATCAAAAAGAATGGAGTACAGCCTTGCTTTTAGAAGTGTAAATTTTGGGCTAGCTTAATCTCAGCTGACATGAGTTACACTAGGTTTTTTAAAAGCTTTGTCTTTTAGCAGGTTGGGCCAGACTTCTTCAGAGCAGCTGATTCTCTTGTGTTAATGAACTAGAGCATTCTTAAACCTTAACATAAAAGTATGGTACCCAGGCCAGATTACACCTCCCATGTAAAGATAAGTGTATCTGCATGGGCACCAGCAGTCATGTTGAGGAGCATATAACAATACCCTGACTTTCTTTTGCAGGCCCAGCAAGGCAGCCCATCTTCTACGGGATCAGGGAACACTGAGCATTCCTGCACTTCCCAAAAACAGATTTCCATCCAGCACAAACAGTCACAGGTATAGCTTACCAGATGATACATCTCTTGGATACGAGAGTTAAACTTGGTGTAGCTTGTCTTCTACACCATAGACTCAATGTCAAAAGAACTGGTAGTACTGACTTAGTCTTTAACTGTACTGATTAAAGGTGAATCACACTGAACTTTGTTCTTTATCCTGTAAAAGGATACTTCTCAGCTGTTGCTACTGGAGTTTGCTTGATATGTTCCTGAGGCTTTTCTGTGTCAGTATTGTGGCCAGTTTTTCAACTGCATGAGAACACGCTCAGGGGAGGAATAGCTGTGTCTTGCCCTGTCTGTTTCAGTTGTGTTGTATCTTCAATGTTCTTCCTCTCCTTATTAGTGAATACATGAAGTAAATTGTACTTACGGATACCTGTATTTGAGTGCTGTCAATCATGGGTGCATCCACACTGATTACACAAATACCCACAGCCTAGCTGCAAGTTCTTTGTCCTCTGCAGTTGTTGAGTACACCTGTGACCTAGTTTGCCCTGAGAAGGTGAGACGTGATGTCTTCTTGAAGGTGCTTCTCAGCAAGTTCAATGAGCTGGAGTCAAGAGGAGGAATAGCTGTTTTATTTGTGCCAGTCTTGTGATTCCTTTTATAATCTGTTAAGATTCTTCTTGTGGCGTTGCAGCAAGACTTACTTCTAGCTGTGTCATCTTCCTCTGTTGCATAGCAGGACGTTAAGCTTTACCTACAGTGCATCTTGCTTGTTTGTTCTTCATGCCTTCTCTTAATCTTCTGATTTTCATCTCTGATTACTCCATGAGTGACCCTTCCCTCCAGTGATTTCTAAGCAGTCGGTTTTGTGTCAGTCATTTTCACACATCAGTTTGTGTCAGATAGTTTCACTGCTGGGGCAAGTTCATTCTCCATTTCCCCAGCAGGTGGTACAAGTTCTTTGTGCATGAAGAATTACTGGGGATGCTAACTAGCTAACATCTCTGAGACCTGTCGTGTCGCTGGGGTCAGCTCTGTTGTCTGTATTGTTAAAATGCTGGTCTGTGAAGATCCCTGCGTCTTGCTTGTGATAGAATGATGCCAAGGCTCAAGTACCTGCCAGAGAGGCTTTTCAGATGTCAGCTTCTGCTATCCCAACATCGCTGCCTGAAATAGTGGTACCAGCTGTAGTGAGCAAGATATTCTTATCTCCTGTGCTCAACAAGCCTGCAGCATCCATCTTCCCTAAGAAAGGAGATGTGTTAGCTTAGTATGCTTTGTGCCAGCACTCAGCTTCCTTGTATTTTCCAGAGATGCAGATGTAGTAGATGCTTAAGGCAAAAAATCTGTAAAGATGCTTGCCTGTGCGATGAGAATATTGTACATTTTTATGTTTTCTCAAACTATTTGAGGTTGATAGATGGGGAATATAAAACACTCAGAGATTTCCAGCTTGAATTTCTTGGCAATGCCAAAAGCAAGGGAGGATGAGCATAATTTCCCAAGCGTTTTCCATCAGTGCAAGGGCTTCCAAGTTCTCTGAGGCAAGGTGAGTTGTGGTGCAATAAATCACTGTGCATGTAGAAGCATACATCCTGAAGCATGACATCATCTGACACGGTGCAAGCATGTATGTGCATCTGACGAGTGGATGTAACAGTTACTGAAGAGACTTTTGCTGCTTGGCTGAGTGGATGCAGTCTTGAGTTCTCAACAGCCACAGAAGTTTTAGCCTTGCGTGCCTCCTGCAGGCTGTCAGGCAGCATCAATGAAGTGAAGGCAGCAGTGAGGTGACCTGCCCGAGCCTTCTCTGTATGTTGTGGGATTTAGGCTCATCTTGCTTGAGATGCAGTGCTGGCAGGTGTTCATTTTGATCTTTCCCATACTGGATAGAGAAGTAATAGTGTTCAGTCTACCAAGTTTGTCTCTTGCTTCATGGTGTTAGCTTCCAGGCAAGCCTGGAATTTGGAGAGCAGTTATTAAGAACTCTGCAGGTAAGTCTCTGCTAACTCTTCTCAGAATCAGGATAGTGGCTTTCTAGCTGTAAATGTGAAATCTGTGTTTGCAGACAAGGAACAAGATTCCCTTGAGCTCTTGTTTGTTTGGTTTTTTTAGATGTTATGTTCATGTGCATACTGACTTATTCCCTACCAATGAATTGGAATCCTGAGTTTGAAATATTCTTGTTGCTGCAAAATATAGCATGTCTTTTGTATTTTGTTTATGGACGTAACCTATCATTGGGTGAAGGTATTTGATATATGCTGCATCTGGTACAATTTTCTCAACAGATTACACTCAAAAACAGTAAAGGTTGGGACCCTTCTGTGCAAAACCACATCAGTTTGTTGGAAGGAAAAGCTTGTGCCTAATTACGTAAATAATGTCAATCTGTTACATTTTAAAATAAGCACCTGCATTTTTGGCCAAGACTGAAAAAAGCCCAAGCACATAGATATTGTCTTTTGTCTAGCCAGTGGTTGTTCGTGGCCATCGATTTGGTATTCCAGCTGAGGGGTGACTTTTAGTGGGTTGGTTTTCATTTTTGCCTTGTGCAGGTTGTGTTGCAGTGCAGGAAAGGGTGCTGAGTGTTAGAGACCACTGTGGGCTGGGCAGAATTCAGCTATTGAAACAAAACTGACAGTATGTGGAGGTGGTGGTAGCTTGTTGTGTCTGCATTCTCCAGAGCAGAGCATTAGGCCTTTGTGCTGACTGTCCAAGCCTCCTATGTTGAAACAGCCCATCATGCAATAAGAGAATGAAGAGTGGAGGACATCCCCTAGCCTGGGAAATGGGAGGGGATTTCAAGAGGGTTATTCTGTGATGAAATGTGCTAACTGTGAAATATCTGCTGTTCTTATTAAATGTGGTTTATGGTGGTTTTCCTCTACAGTCGGACCTCACAATGGAAAAAATATCTGCACTAGAAAACAGTAAGAACTCTGACTTGGAGAAGAAGGAAGGGAGGATAGATGACTTACTAAGAGTAAGTATTTGAAATGGGACAACTCTTCTAAAAGCTGCTATTTAAAGATCCCAAGTACACCTGTGCCAGCTGGGCTGCAGTGCAGCATTTTGTGTACTGACCACTTGCAGAGCCAGCACTCACAAGGGTTAAAAGAATCAGTCACCTCTTACTCTCAAAATAATTATCTGGTTTGCACTCTGCTTGGGCCTGCTTGAATCCACAACCAGGGCAGCTGTAACAGCATGGGTCTGTAGTGCAGAACCATTGTAGCTAAGCTCAGGTTTTTGTCTCCTCAGCAGGGTTGGTCTTTCTTTGATCTTTTGCTCTCTTGTTGTGAGTTTTGTTAGCTAACTTAACATATTTCTCTTCAGAATTATGCCCTTCTAAATGCTGGGGTGCTGCCTGCCTCTTGCTTAGTAGCATGTTCTGCAACCTCTCAGTAGGGAGTTCATTCTGAAATGTTGATTTATGAATCGGCGAGACAAACAGAGATGAAGAGCACGTATTTTGGTCAAACCTAAAGAGTGCTCTGTATCATTAGTGCTCTTCAGTAAAAGATGAGATCCTTGATTTAAAGGTGTTTTTCTTAATGGAGGAGTTGTAGTTGATCTGCCTTTCATCAGCTGGAGGGGCATCTCTTGTGAAGTGCTGAACAGGATTAGAAAATGCACTAAAAGGAGAAGAGCAAAGACTGTGTGTATATCTGGTCTCAGTACCTAAAAGCTAAGGCATGGTCTTAGAGATGCACATGAAAGCACACGTGGCTCTGTGGGAAAACAATCCACGGAGCAGGATTTTTACTATCAGAAAATCAGTTAAAATCAGAAGCTGTTGGTTGGAAAAGGAAGAGTTAAATTTAACTTTTTATCAGTGAAAATAGTAGCACATCAGATACCACTGTGCACTGTGGCAGTGTTACTGGGAGAAGTCTATAGCAGGGCTAATGGACAGTAGCTCAGAGGAGAATTTAATTGAAAATGTGAAGTCTGTCCTTTTACTCTGCCAGTATTGTGGCTAAAATGGAGAGGATACTCTAGGGTTGACTAAGCTGTTCTGAGATAGCTGTGACAAGGTCTCAATTGCTTTAAAAATAAATAATAAAGTCCTTGTGCTTAGTTTCTTTGTACCTTAGTTTTTCACGTGTAAAAGAATGATAACACTTTTATAGGGTGCTAAGGTCTGAATGGGTTAAAAATCCAAGAGCTTTGCTTGGATGTTTAGAGAAGAGAAACATGGCCTTTTTGCATTTTTTCTTTTTCTCCTTTATCCTGCCTGCTTTGCTCTCCTTTATCTGATGCCTCAAGCTAGCTTTCTTTCTAGGTGGTGCTCAGCTTGGCTCTCACTGAGTGACTTAAAGGCTTGTCTGCTCTGTTCTCTTTTAGGCCAACTGCGATTTGAGACGGCAGATAGATGAACAACAAAAGATGCTGGAGAAGTACAAGGAGAGGTTGAATAGATGTGTAACGATGAGCAAGAAGCTCCTTATAGAAAAGGTGAGCAGCAGGCTGCAGTCACAGCTGGTGCATTTGAAAGCTTCTCTATCTTTCTTGGCAGTGAAAATCTGCTCCTATTGCTCTGGTGATAAGAGACAACTGGAATTTTGTCTTGAATTGTTTCTCTGCAAATAGGAATGTAATCTGAAGACTGAAAGCATTCAGAATGTTTGGTTATTTTTGAGTCTCAGAGATCTCCCTTGCTTAAGTGAAATAGTCTGAGCTCTAAATGCAGCAGGCATTACTTGCTTTGACACTTGTATATCTGAAAAGCGCCTTTGTCCAGCACTTGCTGTACAGGAGCAGCGTCCCATTGTGAAGTGAAATTGCCAGATCTGCTCTGTGACACGGGCAAGTGATTTAAAACTTTCTTCTTTCAAATGACGGAGCTGGAGATCATTGCTTTGTACAGTACTTAAAATAACATGAAAAAGACTCTGAGAAAGTGCCAAGCTGTTGTTTACAGGCATCTAGCTTGCTTCGCTGTTGAAAGATTTGCAGATTTCCTTTTAGTTCAACAATGTGGGGTTTTGATTCTCTTCCACCTGTTGGCCAATAACACCAATTGTTCGTGGGCACTGGATGGGCACAAACACCTGGGTGCTGGCCAGCGTGGGCAGTCTGTTTGGTTTGCTTTTGTCACTGAGCTGATTGTTCTTGGCTGAATGGGACTCCGTTTTCTGGGAGGATTTGTAACTCTGGGCTGTGTTACGTAGACCTGGCGTTCAGATAAGCAGTGTGTAGCTCCAGTGAGGAGCTGTGCTGGTTCATCTTTAATCTTAATTGACTGAATCTTTGCTGTTCTCACCTCAGGCCTTAGAAACTTTCTTTCACTTACTGGAAATACTCTGTGATGGAGACCACCACCGCTTTTTTTCTGTTGGAGCCTTAATTGAGGCTGTCTCTTCTGGGAGTGCTGTTTGGCTAGGATTGAGTTGGCTTATCACTGTATCTTAGTCTTAATGTTGATTTGGGGTGCGTTTTCCTCCTTCACCTCCTATTGGAGTGAATAAAGGCCTGATGAGAGACGTATCTGAAGTCCAGCTAAGCTACTGATGCAGAGATAGTTTTAATCCTACTGTTAAATTGAGTTTCAACTGATGATAGAATGGGTGAGCAGCCCAAGCAGTAACGGGAAAGAAAATAGAAAGCTGAAATGCCAGAAAAGAAGCTGTCAGACTGCAGAAGCACCATCAGTAATTTCACCAATAAAGTTCAGCTGGTTTCAAGTAAGCAGTACTGGAACAGAGCAGAAGGTGCCAGGGATTGGAAGTGAGTTTAGACAAGGCCTAACTCTTAGCTGCTAATCTGAGGGTTTTATTTTAACACGTGTTTTGTTTTCAGTCAAAACAGGAGAAGATGGCGTGCAGAGATAAGAGCATGCAGGATCGATTGAGGCTGGGCCACTTCACCACAGTGCGGCACGGGGCATCCTTCACTGAGCAGTGGACAGATGGCTATGCCTTCCAGAACCTCATCAAGTGAGGACAGTTTTCTTTACCTACAGGGACAGAAAAGGAGAAACTGAGCAGTAGTGTGTGATGTCTTGCATGTCAAAATGGGAGAACGGTGTGACTGATGCATGAAAGGATCAGACAGGGACTCTGCTACAGACAGCGAGGAACCTTTTAGTGAGAAATATGCTTGCACTTAACTCCAGAGACTTAAAACTGGAGTCAAATTGTTTGAGTTGGCCTCTGGATTGGAAAGAAGCAGACTGCCCTGTTAGGTGTTCTCAGTGCACCTGTCTGGCTGTGCAATGCATAGAGTGTGGGGAGAGGGAGGCCAGACTCTCATGTGTATCCGGAGTCAATCAATTTGGTTTGCATATCTGCTTATATTCCTCCAGGAAAGTTGCTTATCTTCCCCCCCCCCCTCCTCCCCTCCCCCTTTTCTACCTTCTAACTTTAAAAGGAAAAAAAAAAAAAAAGCTTAAAACAGAAAATCCATGCTATTTAACTTTTTTTGCCTTTTGGTAACTGTGATCAAAGTAGCTGCAGAAACCTGGAAACGAAGATCAGACCCCTTTTTATGCAGGATATTAATGGAAATATCCAGTAAATTCCCACCTGGCCTCGACCTTTAAGTAGGACTTGGCAAATTAATTGCACAGAGAGAGCTGTGTGTAATCCATTAAAACCATCTAATTTTTCTGTGGTCTGATAGAAGGTGCACATGTTGTTGGGTGCAGATTGTGAGCATGCTAATATTCTCCTTGGTTTGTGCTGTAAGACATGAAGAAATACTTCTGGAATCCTTACCTGCAATCTCAGTCTGTTTTAAACTGTGAATTAAGCATCTGAATTCACAGGTCATTTAGTTTGTAATTCCACAAATGCTTTTATCACTGTAAAATTACAAGGCAGCTTTATGATAGTCTCCCCTCTGAAACAGAAGGACTCTTTTCTTCGTGAAATTGGGGATGGTGTTAATTATGCTTCAGAAAACTGAGGATAGCTGAACTGTACCCTTAAAGCATAGGGATACTTTCTCAGACAGTGCCAGACTTCAGGAACAGTTCAAACAGGAAAGTCTAGGATTTAGAACAGAGTATTCTAGGAAAAAAGTGTGTGGAAACTTAGTGACTTACCATAGATCCCTGGGTTTTCCATGAGGTTAGCAGCTCCTTGGTTTTGGATATCCTCTGCATGAATAAAACCTTTCACTGACTGAAAGGTTTCTGTGGGGCCGGGAAAAGAATCCACTTCTATGTGAAAAATACCTTGGAAAAAAAAAAAAATAAATCTGAGTCAATGTTTGGCACATCCTCCCTTTCTGAACAAGAGTATTTTGTTGGTAATCTAAGAGTACAGCTGATTGGAATTCATTGCTCAAGTCTGCTAAAAGCAGATGCTGAGGACGACTGAGTACATTCCATTAGTTATCTGCTTTGTGTTTTGTTTGTTTTTTTTTTTCTTCTGCCCTCATCTTTCCAGGCAACAGGAAAGGATAAATTCCCAGCGAGAAGAAATAGAAAGGCAACGAAAAATGTTAGCAAAACGGAAGCCACCTGCCATGGGCCAAACCCCCCCAGCAAGCAATGAGCAGAAGCAGCGCAAGAACAAAACCAACGGAGCAGAAAATGAAACGTAGGTTCTGTGGCCTTCTTTGTGCCTTGCAAAGCTGCATGCTTTGATTAGAGCACAAAATATCCACTGGGAAATGGAATCTTGCCCTTGCCTCTAGGCTTCACTACATGCACAAATGAATAGTGTGGAATTAGCCTGGCATTCAGAAACATCTGGCTGCAGTTCTAAATAGTTTTCATTGGAGTAAAACATGGATCATTGCTGAGTCCGGAATTTTTGTGAGCTTAATTTCTTTTGAATGCAGTAAGTTTTCAAACTTGATGCAGCAAGAGAGCTGAAAAATGCGATGTGCAAAACAAGTAAAAGACTTCACCCTTAGTTTTGGTAACACTGTACAACACTTTGCTTAAAAAAACAAAACATATTCAGGAGCTTTTTTGTCTGTGTACCTTCTGGTGAGGCTGTTCAAAGAATGGGTTTGGAATGCTGAGGAAAAAGGTGCTCTATAAAGACAGTGCATAATAGGTTGAACTGTATCCCAAAAGCAGTTCTTTCCAGATATTTGAGTGAGGGAAATGGAAGCATTATTTAAGTACTGCTGTCTCATCTCACAGGAGCCCTGCTTCTCTTTTTCAGGTTGTTGATACTTTGGGAATGCTGGTGCTCTTAGAGAGCAAAGCTTCTCACAAGAACTTTTAGTCGTTGCTCTTACTTCTTTAAAAGTGTTTGCTACTTGCAAATTGAAGCCAAACCCTGAGCAGCTTGTTTCTTGTTGGAAATCACATTAAGTAACCTTATTGTAAATAAAACTGACTCTCAATGTGCTGCTGAGGCACATGACCTAGTTTTCCTTTCTTCTTTTTCTCCCCACTCTGGGCAGTCAGTACTTCCCTGTAGCTTCTACAAGTCTACTTTTCAGTCATCATTTTATTGCTGTTGGCTAATACCATAGTTCTCAATGACACTTCTCTTTTTGCACTGTTAAATCTCCTTGTTATGGCCTTACTTAGAGGTTGTGGAGCCCTTTGTATTCTTGCACTTTGCACTTTGAAAAGTGCATATTAAACAAAAGCTCCCACTCTTTTTTTTCCCACCTGCAGCAAAGGTGGCACATGGTTGGGTTAGCTGTGTGTTTGAAATGCTCTCACTTGCCAAAGTGGTGCCCCAGGTAAGGATGCTGAGACTGGTCAGGTCTGTATAGGAGTGCAGTATATGCTTCCTGCAAATATGTAGCTTGAATGGAGGTCTTGACCCCTCACTGTGGCCAAGAGGGCTTAAAAACAACTGAATACGCTTTAAAAGCTGAGTTTTTTAATGGCAGTTGGATTTTGGAGAAGTAAATTGCACGTGGCCACCCATCTGAGCAACAACATAATGCTTTCCAATTTGTGTAGTGATGGTTTTGCCTAACAGAAGAGTGCAGCTGCACTGAGGCTTATGCTGTTGGCATGGCAATGTGGGTCTTGATATAGCCTGGCAATCATAATGTTTATCTGTGATATCCAGTGAGTTTCTACCTGTAGAGAGCCTGCTGTGAGGTGATTTCCTCTCTACCTGGTTGTGCTGGTGAGCCTTTTTGTGCTGCCCAGTCATTTTCTTTAGTGTTTCTTGCTGCTCTGTCATTCTTTGCCACTGTATTTTAAGGTTTTATCTTTGTGGTTTAGAAGAGTTGCTCGTGGTGTTAATTAAAACTGCTCAGCTGTTCACTTGGAGTGTTGCAGCTTATGATGAATACACTGGTTTTGTAATCAGCTGCAGTGACTGCTTGCACGCAGATGCAGTTGTTGGACTGATTTGATTCAGGTACAGCATCTTCCTGATGTTGGAGGGAGGTTTTACATTTTGTGGAATTCTTACAGTGGTTTCTGTGCAAACTGAACGTAAATGCTTGTGAAACTTGAATGAAGAGTGGTTGGCCAAATAATTTCATTGATTTTTATTTCCTCTTAAGTTCATGGCTGTTGCTGTGCCTTAGAAAGAAGGGGAAGGTTTCATTACATAGGTTCAGAGGTACCCTGCCCCAGCATCACTCTCATGAAGAAAGTGAATGAAGCACATGTTGTCATTCACAGACAATATCTGCTGGATTAACCTTGAGGTTTGTTGAACACTTGGACAGTTTTAGAGGCTCAGCTGTACCAGAAGTAGTGCATTTCAGGCCGTGTTTCTGAAACAGGACAGTGTTTGTCTTTGAGCCTCCTTGGTTTTTGTAATGCTTGCTGCAAACGTGGCTTTTTTTGGGCAGTGCTAGCCTGCTACTCGTTACATCTCTTGCTTTATGAGTAGACTGTTGGTGTTTAGCTCTGCATTTCTCTTGTGCACAAGAAGCTATGGAAAGCTTGTTGCTGGTTTATTCAGTTGTCTTTTTATTCTTTGCACAGCAACATCAACCAAGGACCCAAACATCTGGGAAAGCCTTTTAGATAAGCTAAATCCAATCCAAGTTCAAACTGCTGTATTTTTCTTGTGGAATAGCACACTTTCATATGAAATGAGGCATCACATAAACATTTGCCATACCAGGTGTTTTTTGTATGTATCTTCAGTTTGTAACAAGCACTTCCTTGTGGTTGAAATCCTTTTAAAGGGAGCGTTGTGAATTTTGTGTTAGATTTACCTGCTTAAAAACTGCTGTAGAAGTTGTTTCAGCTGTGCAGCCCCTCTGCACTATAAGCAGGGGAGGGAAGTAGTGGCATTTCAAGACCAGCACTGAACCAGCTGCATCCAGCATTGTCTCAGTTGGCTGTAAGGTGAGCTGAGGGAGCACAGCCCAGCAGACAGAGGGCTCCATCTCCTCTTGAAACTGTGATACTGATGCTGTGGAGAACTCATGCTGACTTCTGTACTAGGTATGACACAGAGCATAACTGCTGCAACAAGGATCCTCTTGAGGCATGGTTTGGACTTAATTTTAGGTTCAGAAGGGTTATTTGTATGTTCTCACATGTGATCTTGTTTACAAAGTGAACAGATGCAATTGATGTGGACTTCATAACCTTATGTTCACATGCATGATGCCTTTACCCATGTTGGCAGCAGTGAGAGAATCAGTGTAATGATTGGTTTTGAAACTTCACAGATCTCAGTGCAGCATTACATTTCACTAGGGATGGACCCTATCACTGTTTTAGTGTAAGGCTGAATTTTGCCTCCTCTTAGAATGGAAACATTGCATGTTATTTACCATCAGTAAAATGGCAGTTGTTTCCTTATCCCACTGTAGCTGCTTGCAGGGTTAAAGATGTGGAAAAGTGAAGTAAACTTCCATGATTTCCCTGGAACCACCTGACAGCCTGAAACAAAAGTTCAGAATCCCAGTTCGTGACTCCGTTTGCAGTGTTGCTGTAGCCAGGTGTGGTGTTAACAATCCTCACACCGTCCTAAATAAGTGTTATTAGGAACCTGAATTTGAAATTGATTTGTGCTGTATTAAAGTTTAGCTTTTGGTCTCTTACTTGATTGGCAGATTGTGGAGCTAACAAAACAAAAAAAAGGTTGCTGGATGTTGACATACTCTGTGCAGTTACTGCTTCCATAGGAGAAGGTGCATATTGCAAGTCATGTACTTCAACACACATTGAAATTCAACAGCTTGGGTCTGTCTCTTCCATGCAGGTTAACGCTAGCAGAGTACCATGAACAGGAAGAAATCTTCAAACTCCGACTGGGTCATCTGAAAAAGGTAAGAACTGCAGAGAAGGCTTTTAGGTGGGTTTCTGACTCAGTTATTCTCCAAACTGGATCATTTCACTGCACAGATCACTCCCACTACTTTGCTAAGTAAGAGGGCTCTTGTTACTTGGAAAGGATGCTCAGGATGCTGTACTCGTATTTTGCAGGGCAGTAGTGTTGCTCTTTACTTCAGCACATAAATGGTGTCCTCACAGTTAGGATTTCATGATGGGAGTTCTGCTGTTTCAGTGCCAATGGAGCCTGCCTGCTTTGTATGTGCTTAGCATGAGGGAACGTGAAGGAAGGGACCAAGGGAAAGAAATGACAAGAACAAAGCAGAAAATGCAAGCAGCAGTGGCCTTCCCATTTCTTTGTCATGCACTATCTGTAACAGATCTGTAAAGTTTTTTGAGTAATAGCTGTGTTTAGGTAGTTATAAGGCATTATTGTTTTCATATATGTTGGTTTCAATAGGAGTGACACCTGCAAGTGTCACAGTATTTCAATAAGCTGCTGATTACTTTCAACATGATTGCAAAAATGTAAAAATAAAACTTCTGGGACACTTAGCAGATGGAGTGAAAATAAAATAAAGGCTTTCTGCCACTTTCCTAGCTAGAGTGAAGCAGGAGAAGTGGAAGTGCAGCACGCTGCCAGCCTTCCATCTTTGCTCAGGTGTTTGTGTACAACCTCTGCACTGAGGTTTTTTGTCCTGTGACCTCGGCACTGAATGCAAGGCTTCATTAATGCTTCTGTACCTCGTTATTTTCAGCGGTGAGGGAAAGTTAAAGCACATATGGAATCTGCTGGCATGCTGCCTGTTACATTTTATTGTCCAGTGAGTGCAGATATGTGATATGAGCAGGAGCATGCTGCAGGCATACTGCTCGATAGCTTCCGCATTGCTGGAGTGGATTAATTGCAGGTTGTCTGGCATGTAGTGTGGCACCCCGGGACAGAGGAATCCCATTTGGAAATGGATCTTAATGGAAAATGAAGTAATGTTCTGGGATCGTGGCATTGTCTGAAGCTGTTCTTATCCTTGTCCACTTTTGGAAACTGGCTCATTTTTTGTGCCTAAAAATAGAACCTGTTGAGAAGGGAAGGAGCAGTCACAAGACGAATGGGTTACTGTGTCCCTTGAGTCATGTGCACCAAATAATGCTGCTCAAGGCGCATGTTTTAATTGAGGTTTGCAACCCTGTCCTCATCAGTGTGAATTCAAGTCTTGTATTTGAGGGCAGTGGACCTTCCACCCTATGGACCTGTGCATAAAACTTTGACGTGGCTCCTTTCTTCTCAAGGAAAGAGGCAGGACCAGCAGTGCTGCACATCACTGAAGTTGTACAGGCCATGTTCCTCCAGGAGGCAGAGCCTCTCAGCACTTCCTCGCTTGGTTTCTAGACCCAATGTTCTCTGGAACAGAAGTCGTCTTTAAGAGCTGTGAAATCTCTGTGATCCAGATAAAAATTCTTTGGTCTTTGCTAAGTGAGTAACAGCTGAAGGTTCTTTCAGGTCGTGTGTTGGCTTATCAGTCACTCCTGCCCTATGATAAAGAAATCAGTCTCAGTTGAAAGTAAAGAGCTTTTGGGGCTCCCTGCTTGCAGGGTGAGGTGGTGGCTGTTGGCCTGGTGTTAAAGAGAAACAAGAACCCACCCAGAGACTAAAGAGTCCATGAAACTTACACTAAGATGTTCTGCTGACCACTGAAACGTGTGTTAAGGCATTCCTGCTTCTCAACTTCAGACTGCACATGTGGTTCAGTGTGGTGTCAGGGCTGTTACTCCCATGTGAACAAGCCTTTTCTTGCCTTGCCCTTGTTAACTGGAGCACGCTGTCCATTCAAATGATGTCTTACTACAGAAGCTGTTTGCTGTAACTTCCATTTCTGAGTTAGGCAGCTTTTATGTTTCTTGGGTAGAAAACACAATACCCTGAGATGTGTTGGAAGATTACTGTAGCATTTATGTGCTGTGGTAGTTTTCACACTGATAGTCTATAAGAGGTGAGCATGGAATCTGGTACTGGAAATCTCCGTTTCCATAACGTTAAGTTAGAACCATGCACGTGTAAGGTGTAAAGTGTCAGGCAGGCCACATCATCCTGCATCCTTCAAACATTCCCTTTTTATGGCTTTTCAAATTCCAAAGTCTGTACTTCAGAAAAATCTCATTTGCTTTTGTTATCTACGTGTCAAAGCCCAGGATGCCAGTCTCTATATTTATAGCATGTCTTTCTTTAAGCGTCACGTCCCAGTTTTTGAAGATGCAGTCTTAAAAGATTTATCACGCAGCTAGCCTGCAGAAGGGGAGAGGGGTTTGGAGGATGAATGGCTGCCATTTTAACCTGGTCTGTTTGCCCAAGGAGGCTGTGGATGCCCCATCCCTGCAGGCATTCAAGGCCAGGCTGGATGTGGCTCTGGGCAGCCTGGGCTGCTGGTTGGTGACTTGCACACAGCAGGGGGTTGGAACCAGATGAGCACCGTGGTCCTTTTCAACCCAGGCCATTCTGTGTTTCTATGATTCCTTTCACCTTCTGCCCGACTCTTTAAATGGAGATTGGTGGCCCTGCATGCAGCAGCGGGGTTGAAGCTTGATGATCTTTGAGGTCCCTTCCAATCCAAGCCATGCTATGGTTTTGTGATACCATGGCTGTGAGCAGCTTTTTCATCTCCCAGACACATTATTTGCCAATGACCTGGTTACACATGGAGTTACGTTTGTGGCTCCAGGTAGAAATGCTGGCTATAATATTTGAAACAATGTCGTGTTTTCTTTTTGGTTTTCTCTTGCACAGGAAGAAGCAGAGATCCAGGCAGAGCTGGAACGGCTAGAGAGGGTTAGAAATCTACATATCAGGGAATTGAAAAGGATACACAATGAAGATAACTCACAGTAAGCCCACGGGAGTCATAGAGGGTGTATTGCTGTTATGAAGGGGACAAATCAGATTTGCAAATACTGTATCTTTTCCTCAATCAGTGTTTCACCTTAATGTGTCATTAGCCTAGGGGGCAGGGCAAAGGCTTCTGAGCACATCAAAGTATCATTATATAACCTTGTATCAATAGAAAATGATTAAATAGTGTCAAATCTGCCAGTTCTGATATTTTTAGTTCTCAATATAAAAATGTTTCTAAGTTGTATAAGAGCTATAATCTGTTATAGTTCATTGTCAGTGTTGTTAAAGTGTGTCTTTCTTGCCAGATTTAAAGACCATCCAACGCTAAACGATAGGTATTTGTTGCTACATCTTCTGGGTCGAGGAGGCTTCAGTGAAGTATATAAGGTAAATTCGAGGTGCCACTCTGATGCAGTGTGAATCTGCAGTGAAATCCCACAGTAAGCAGAACCTCGCAATCATTTTCACAATGGAGCGTGTGGTTGTGGAAGGAAGAACAGAACACATGTTACATCTGGCTTGTATTAGACAGCAGGCTTGAAATTTTTAGGTTCTGCTCACGTCCTCAGAGGTCAAATTTCCTGCAAATGGATGTTTTAAGAAAGCACTGCACTAAATCTGCAGGTTTCACCAGGACAGAAGCCTAGCATTGAAGTGCTGTACACAAATACCTTAACGTGGCTAAGTTTTACTGAGGATGGCATAGCAAGTCTGAGCTTTGCTGTAAATAAAAGAGAAAATAAATAGGAGCAAAGCCTTTATTTCCTGGGGGGTAAAAGGCTTTTTTCTTCGTTTTATGGTCTGAAGTAGCAGACTGGGTGTGTGTGCAGTCCTTGGAACTGAGGAGTGCTTGTCTGTCAGTACTCTTTGCATGGCCAAGACTTACGATACTTTGGAGGTTCTTGTTTGATTATTACACTTAAATCCTCTCCAGTGCTACATATTCTCCACTTATACCCAGTAGTCTTTAATTCATGTTGAATTTGGGTAGAATTAACGTAACTATTCCAATGCAAATGTTGGGAACATCATGATGATTTATTATTTTGATGCAGTATAACGACAGGTACCCAAAGCAGAGGGGCCTACTGTTCATGTAGCCAAGAGGGAGTGCTGCCTGCAAGTACTCCCAGTTTCTCTTTGGAGTCTCTGATGACTCAGTAGAAATGCAGAGCTCCACAGGCGAAAGGTGAAAGCAAGGGCATAGGAATGCTTCATACCTGACTGTGCATAAGGGTTATAATTACATTACTAAAACAAAGAAATGCTTATTTCTCTTCTCCACGGTCCATGCTGATCTGTTAAGCATTACGAGTTCAGTATACAGCTTTTCAGCTGGATGTGGATTATCCTTGTTTGCTTACAATAGGATTTTACCCAATCCTGTAAATTATTAGATGTTTCTGCTCTCAGACAAAGTAACAGACTTCTTCATTTCCCCAAGAACACAATTCCAGTGATCTATTCTTTAAAGGCTGCTTAAATAGCAAGATATTGGACATGCAGCACCAGCATTACACAGTTCAGCCCTCGAATTGTCTGGCTTCTAAACAAGCTGAGACATTTTGCTTCAAGATGGAGAGCTGAGCTACCAGAAACAAAGTATTAAAGATCTGCTGTGTGATTTTCATTTTTGTTTTCAACTTAGTGTAGAAAAATAAGTGAGCTGGTTGGGGGAATAGTGACAAAGTCTTTCCCAGAGTGATTGAGTGGCTGTATTTCAGTAATTTGGCCGTTGTGATCCCCATTGTAGCACTGGTAGTAAAATGTCAGAATAAATGCAGCATTAGTTGAATCCCATAGGGAAGGGTCAGATCAAAGCACAGAATATTCAATTGTTTTCAGAGTTGCTTGGTTTCATTAGTGAAACTAATTACATCAAAATGTGGGTTTGCTCTTCGCTCAGTCTGTTGTAATGCTGATTTCCTGGGTGGGGAGATTGATTTGTTAGATCTTGTCTGCTTCTGCAGCGTGAAGTTGAGGCTGTGATTCCTACTGATGCTCAGATCTTCTCTTTGCAGGCATTTGATTTAACAGAACAGAGATACGTAGCTGTGAAAATACACCAGTTAAATAAAAACTGGAGAGATGAGAAGAAAGAAAACTATCACAAGTAAGCAAGGCTGTAAAACAGACACGTCCCCAAGTTGTGTTTAGTTCTTCACTGTCTGTGAACAGGCAGCCATTTTTTCCTATGTTTTGCCACATTTCAAAAGCCACTCTGTCCCAACATCTACTTGTAAAATTTATATTCATGTTAGAAATGTCTTCAATATGTGCACACACCCCCAGTTTTGTATAAACACGAGGCTTTAAAGCACCAGTGGTGCTGTAGAAAGAAAGCACTAAAGTGGCTTCTCTTCAAAATGTGTAAGATCTTGCAGAAAAAAGTGCTTATGCCCATCTTCCATGCACACACCTGCATGTTGAAAGACTACTTTTTGTTTCCTAGAATACTTGAGCTTTCCACAGGTGATAGGAATAACTTGTCACAGCCTAGAAGAGGGCTGCAAGGAGCCTGTTAAGCATTGGTAACACTTACTTCCTCATGCCATGGATTAGATAAGTGCTGCAGAATCACAGCCAAAATTTTTTCACAGAACTTCAAAGACAAAACTGTGATCTTGCTTCCTCAACGTGTCAGTGCCATAAGCTAAGCTGGAGTTGAAGCTTGGACTGTTGAACATCCTGGAATTTTTCTAGAACTTGCTGATTTTTGCGTTCAGCTATCTTGGATCCCATAGCGATTTATTATGAGATAATTCTGTTTTGGCGAGCAGTACCATTAATCAGGATTAAGTTATTTTGTAGTGCTGCCAGCATTTGGGAATCTGATACACTTGGATTCTGTGGTTCTCAAAAACTATTCTGAGCAGCTCCTCGTTTGCCTGCCTTTTCTTAAGCTGTGTGATGTGCATGGGTTTGTGACTGAACATGGACTGTCTGGGTGCTCCTTCTGCAGAACTTAGAGTTATGTCACTTGTATGACTAATGCTCCCACTTTCCTATTTTCAGACATGCGTGTAGGGAGTACAGAATTCACAAAGAACTGGATCATCCTCGAATAGTTAAGCTATATGACTACTTTTCACTGGACACTGACTCGTAAGTTGCGTCGCTGTGTGCTTTGACTCGGTTTGACCCATCCACCACAAAGTTTTTGATCTCAAAATCTTACAGCAGAGTTCAGGGTATATCCATGCCTTGCAGAGGTGCTGCAGAGATGTCTGCTGTCTGAGGCAGTTCCAGCATGCACAGATTTTCTAGAGATGCTGTCTCGCATGCCCTGTTATGTCACATGTGATGCTCTGCTTGTAAATCTTGCTTTTTGTTGACCTGGGCACATGCCCCAGCCAAAACTGCTTCCATTTCTGCTCTGGTGCTAAATGGAATGTATCTGACCTTTGTACTATTGAGCATTGACTATTGTGCTCTTGGTGCCCTAATTTTGGAAAGAGATTAATTGGCTGGAGGACTCTTAATGTATTGATGGAATAGATGAGACTTGCAGACAGACAACAACAAAGTGGTCTGGTTTCTGTCAGATGCCTTAATTACAACTGCTGCTGTTTTGCCTTCAGGTTTTGTACAGTGTTAGAATACTGTGAGGGAAACGATCTGGACTTCTACCTGAAGCAGCACAAGTTAATGTCGGAGAAGGAGGCGCGATCCATTATCATGCAGATTGTGAATGCTTTAAAATACTTAAATGAAATCAAACCTCCCATCATACACTATGACCTTAAACCAGGTATGCTGTGCTGGTAGCTGACGTGCTTAAGGATGCTAACTGAAAGTAATGGGCTCTAATTGAAGCGGGGGTGTTTGTTTTGGTCAGGCAGCAAAAAGGAGACGGTCCTGCCTGGGAAAACACACTTGCAAGAAGAAAAAGCTATAATGCATAGAACATTCTGTGAAAAGGGTATTGTCTCCCAGAATTGCAACATAAACAAGGAAGTAACATTCCAGCAAGAGTAGCCTCTTTATTCAAAATGAGCTCTTGAACCACCAAGTGTCTGTGTTTGGTTTCTCAATGTCCTGCTTGTGTTCTGCTGTTGAGAGCTTCTGTTATTGCTTCATAAAGGTTCCCATAATTACTAGTGTGTTTTATGTTCCCATTCTTCTGGCTTATTCTTTCTGTAATCATCTGCCTGAAATCTTGGGGGCAGAAGCTGGGAAGTGTTCAGGTTTTTGGTTGGTTTGGTTTTTATGACGTGGCAGCTCACAAAGCAGAGGACATGCACGCTCCAGTCCTCCTTTGCATTCATTAGCATCTACCAAGCAGAAGGGCCTTTGAAAGATGTTTTTGCAGGGCTCTATGTAGCACTGGATAGAGTAGTGAAGGCAGAAATGGAAGTGCTCTCTTTTGGGATGTTGGCTACGTTGCTTTTTCCTAGTCCAGTAAAATTCAACCACCTCTTCAGACAGTTGTCTCTGGTTTGCCTTCCTTTACTGGTGGCACCTCGTGGGTATTGTGTAACTCTGTGATGTGGTTTATTGCATCAGCAAGAGGAATCTGTACAGGAGGTGGTGCTGTTGCACTGTTCTAGTGACCGTATTCCTTCCCCCAGCTGTTGGCTGTTCTTGCTGTGTCTGAACATGCAGCAGAGCTCTGCCTGCAGTTGTCTAAAGCTGTGATTCATCTGCTGCCACCACACACAATTCTGCTGTTTTATTGTATGCTTTGAGAAAAACAGTGATGATCTGAATTCTTGATCCTTGATGGATTTATGAAAGACTCTTGCTTAAGCAGTAATTGTCTTTCTGAGCTTAGAAAGCCACTGGGGAGCACTGCCAGGAAGGGAGAGAGTTTCTGGCTGTTGAGAGACTGGGGCAAGTCAGGACTTCTGGACACAATGAGTCATGACTGTGTATGTTTGCTTCTTTGCTTAGTCTTTCTTTTTGACCTGCCCTTCTAGCAGGACCTTTGGGAGGGGTCAAAACAGCACGGGCATCAAGCTGATTTGGAGAATAGGGCTCGTAATCCAAAGGCTCCAAGTAATGTTAGGCAACTGAGCCTTTTGAGGATGGATAAATCACATCTAGCAGTCAGAGGGAGCTGAGTTGTCTCTGAATTTAAAACACCTACCCCAGGCAGCTGCAGCTGGCTGTGCTTTGTAGGATGCTTGCTTTCTTGTAGAGAGCCAGACTTCAGTGCAATTTTATTCTTGCTTTTCCCTGCTAAATGTATTTCTAAGAGACTGCTTCCTTCCTCTGTTTAGGTAACATTCTTCTAGTCAATGGTACTGCATGCGGAGAGATAAAAATCACAGATTTTGGGCTTTCCAAAATCATGGATGATGACAGCTACAACTCTGTTGATGGCATGGAGCTGACGTCGCAGGGGGCTGGTACTTACTGGTAAGCATCACCTGTGGGGCACTTGCAGCTTAAAGATCAAGAAGAGTTTCCAGGTCTCTTTGCATCTGTGTCAGCTCTGCATGTGCTGCCATTGCCAGCTTGAGATGGTAGAGACCCTGTAAATCAGGGAAGGAGAATACTATGCAGGTACATGAGGGAGAAGGAAAGAGCATTCCACTGAAGAGAGGTGAAAATCCATAGAGTTAGCTCTTACAACTTACATAAATCTCATAGCACTGTTTGTAGCCACAGCTTCACTTCCAAGTGCCATATGAAAGATATTTGCAGCAATACTTGACTCCCAGTGCCAGATGTCATCGCTGCAAGGGATGCAGCTGAGAGCAAGACCTGCATTAAGTACCACAGGATGTAATTATTAGATGTTTGTTACCCAAAGTGCAGTGTGTCCCTGTGGGCAGCATTTGTACACAAACATTTGTTTAAGCCTTCCATATTGTGTGAACAAACATTTAGGCCTGTTCTTTTCCAAAAGCAAAACTAGCTGTAGTTTGAGCAAAGCTTTCTCTGTCAACTGCCAACTAGGCTTGAATTTCTAGAAATACATATTTTTGGCTGTGGATTTCTATTGTGAAATTGTTGGCCAAGCCCTTTTGACAACAAATACCAGTTTTGAAGATGAAAGAAAACAAGGTTATTTTATGTGCTTCTGTTGAAAGGAAACTGACTGTGCTGAGTAATTCAGACCGTCAGTGTCTGGAGAGTCTTTGGGTCTGTGGTCTTCACAAAAAGCAGTGGTATGGCAGTGGTGATCTCAGATGCACAGGATCAAAACTGGCTTCTGTGAATCCCAAGCCAGATTATGTCTTCTTTTCTAAACAAAATGGCTGTAAGTATTAGAAGATAATACTCATAACTTGTTGTCCATTCTTTTTAATCAGGTATTTGCCACCAGAATGTTTCGTGGTTGGGAAAGAACCTCCAAAGATTTCAAATAAAGTTGATGTCTGGTCAGTAGGGGTCATCTTCTATCAGTGTCTCTATGGCAGAAAGGTAAGAGAGCATGTAACCTCTTTCCAAGCAGCAATTCCCAAACCTTTGGGAGGCAGCCCTGGCTTCTGCTCCCTTCACCTTGCCAGACTAGGAGGTGCTTTTCCCTTGTCTCCTTGCCACCAGTTCTGAGACAGAGCCCATATTAATGGAGGGAGGATAATTTGTTAGGTTGTGTTTTGCTCCACGTGGCAATAGTTTCAGAAGCAACGTTCTTCAGAACATCTTTCCTGATGGTCGTATTTCCAGTGAGATGATAATGGGCAAAATGAGTGTGTCATTTGGGGCCAGGCACCTGGCATTCTTGCTTTGGCATTGTTTTATCATGCTTTCAATGTTCTGATGTTATTCTTTGAATGCAGAGTCTTTGTCAGGCCCAATTTGCTCAACAGCTGCAAGTGTTTTAAAATAAAATAGATGCAAAGACTAAATGTTTTTAGAATGCCTTTTGGAAGGGAAGAGTCTATTTCAGGAAGAGGTGATTTGTTCTGAGAAAAGACAATCTTTTCCTTTTTTAATGACATCAGAAGGAGTTGGTTGGGCAGGAAAAGGATTCCATAAGCTCTCGTGTTTACAAGTCTTTGGTAACCAGGAATTGGGAAAGCCTGGGCTGATAGAAACATTGTGGTGTCAGTCAGACAAACAGTGGAACCAGCCAAGCAGGGGTTGAAGGAGGTGAATCTCCTGGCCGCTCAGATGGATGAGGGTCCTCTCTGATGTGACAGAGCTGACCTATGATGTCTGCAAGCACATGGAGGTGCTTCCTGCCTGAGCTGGAGACACCCCGGACATGTTCCAGCTTGGTGTCCCTTCAGTTCAGTTCAGAAACAGAGCAGTGTGTCGGATGTTCATCTGGCTGGAATCTGCAAGCACCTTCACAGTGTTCATGGGCTTCTTGCCTGGAAAAATGCTGATGTCAAGTGATGATTAACAGTAGCACTATGGGATTTTTCTTTTAAGGCCTGTCATCAGTCTTTAACTACTATTGTTTTGGGGTTGTTTTTTTTTATTTTTTTGGTAGCCCTTTGGCCACAACCAGTCACAACAAGATATTCTCCAGGAGAACACGATTCTGAAAGCTACCGAGGTGCAGTTCCCTCCAAAGCCAGTAGTCACACCAGAAGCAAAGGTGAGTCCTCAGCAGCGTTCGGTCACATTGCATTGCCCTTCAGCAGTGGTTCCTTCCTTTTGGCTTTCCTTCAGGAAAAGGCTTTCCTTCTGTTTACTAGCAAGGAGTTTGTGTTCAGCTCTCGCCTCCTGCAGAGCGATCTGTTGCATCGTTGTTGTTGTCAGCCTCAGGGTCGAATGGAGTACAGCACGTCTCTCTACCCGTGCTTTCTCCTGCTAAAAGATGTGCTTCTGGCACAGCAGCTGTCTGTGCAATCACTGGGGAAGGAATTTCAGCGCTGGGTTGTCAGATTGGCCCAGCTCCCAAAGAGTTAGATCTATCAAAGCGAGCTTCCTGTTCCTGTCAGTCTGCTAATTCTTGTTTTGCCTTGGGGGGTATCTGCAGGCATTTATCAGGCGTTGTTTGGCCTACCGAAAGGAGGATCGGATAGATGTCCAGCAGCTGGCCTGTGACCCATACTTGCTGCCTCACATCCGCAAATCTGTATCCACAAGCAGCCCAGCTGGAGCTGCGATTGCATCAACCTCTGGATCGTCCAATAACAGCTCTTCAAACTGACACAGAGTAATAGGCCAAAAACTGCTCGAGAAACCGGCAAAAAGACTTTCAGAAACGGCTTTGGAGTAGAGGAATCCGCAAGGGTCTTGAGAAACCTGTACCAGGTGCTTTTTTTCTCTTGCTTTTTTCCATCCATAGAGCATGACAACATCTAATCTCATCAAGAAAACCTTCGGCATCTAGGCCAAGCCATGTGGATAGGAGGTGGCTTGAGGTTTGTCCAGCAAATGACCACAAAGTGTGGCTGCTCTGAACAAGGAGGGGAAACTCAAGAAAATAAAACAAAACAAAAGACGTGGTTCCACGTACTGTGAACTTCTGAACATGCAGCCTTGGGGAATCCAGGACGCCGTGTGTGCTTCATATGAAGAATGTGGACTTTGGAAAAAAAAAGACTGGTCGAGTCCAGTGTTGATATTTAAACATTGTTCTTTTTCTTTTAATAAAGTTTAGGTAACATCTCCTGAAAAGCTCGAAGCACCAAGGTTCAGCTGGGGATGGTATATGACTCTTTGCCCTTTGGAGGGGAAAAAAGTTGATCCTGCCTGTTCATGGCACTAGCGTTAGTGTTTTACCCCTAATTAATTTCAGTTTTTTAAAAATAACAATTTTTTGGAAGAAAACAGTTTTCTGGTCTCAAAGTGAAACCCGTATTAACAAGCTGATGGCATTCTGCAGATGGCACAGCTTTCTGCTCCCCTTGGGGTGGCCTCTGACAAATCATTCACCTTCTCAGGAGGGCGGTGAAGCTCACAGGCAGGCCTGCATGGATCTCCTGTGCTCAGAGTGGATTGCAGTCCAGACTGCCACCAGGTTTTCAGCTGCTGCTTCATCGCTCTCTCAACGGTTGCACCTTTGTAATTTATTTGAAGTGCTGTTCTTTTTGAAAACACCCCCTGCTCATAATCTGCTCTTGTGAGCATGATATCTGGTGACTGCTGAGGAGGCAGGCAGCGAACAGGAAAGAATTGGAGCTCAGCTCAGTCGATCACAGGTGTAATCTGTGCTCGCGCAGTGCTGTGCGTATCTCACTCATGTTACAGAAATCCAAAGCTGAAGAAAGAAGGCTTGTCTTGTTCTTCTCACTTAGGTGACTTGGCAGGAAAGCTTCCTCTCTCCCTTAGCATTTTGCTTTTAAAACTTGCTGACTTTTCTAACTTGCTGCCATCGCAGCACCAGATCGCGAGTGGAAGGGAAGGAGGTAATGTTCTAGAAGGGAACAAATCTCCTCTTATTTCTGTCGCCCTTCTGTACGCTGCCTGGAGGGGGCTTGCACCTCCAGCTGGAATCTGCCTGCTGGCAAACATCAGCCTGTTGTCCCCACCGTGCCCCTTTCCCCCCTGCATTGAAGGAGGACTGAAAACACCGAAAAGCGCAGCGCTCGAACATGTGGCAGCCAGCTTGGAGCGTTCCTAACATGTGGCAGCAGCCCCTGGCCAGGCAGATTTAAAGATGCAGTATTCAAGAACAAAGTTTTTCAAGGGAGAGAGGCGATGCCACTGCTGCCTTGCAGGGCCTTGGTTAAAGAACAGGTGATCCTATGCACGGGGCTGTTGCACAGCACCTCCAGGTTGCTCCTGCAGCTCCAGCAGCGTGTGGGCATGAAGTGCCTGCGTGGTGCCTTGTGGCAAGCAGTGCTGTCAGCTTTGCACTTTCTGAGGGAACTTGCACTTGCCTGCCTTACTGGAAGCCATCCTCTGCTAACATGTGTTATTTGTTCTGAAAAAAGAGTAATTAAGCAAATTGATCTGGGAAGCACGGAACCATGCTTTGATTTTTTATTGCAGCTGTTTGAAGGTGGTCTCCCAACTGTTGTATTTGAAACAAAAGAAATATTGCATCTTTAAATACTCGGCCATCATTTTGTGGTCCTTTTATCCTCGCTGGTCTGTTCCAGAAATAACTGTTCAGCCAGCAGTGATTCCACGTATCTGTAGGGCAAAATCAAGGTTGATGCTTCATCCTGTTTGCTGCCATGGCTGATCTGGTGCCTGTCCGCATAGGGGAGAATTCTAAAAGGGTTTTTTATATCCCAGCCCTGTTGTTCCTTGGCCATACAGTGTGTGCTATCTCTGTGGGTGTTGAGTAGTTTTGTGTCCGATGCATTTATTCCTGCTGTGTGACACCCATTCAGGGCCTGGGGACAGCATTAGCCTTTTCTGGGGCTGAAAGCAGTGAAGAACCTTGGTAGAATTCCAGCTGCAGCACCTTGTTAGCACGGGTTTCACTTCCAATAACAGACCCTATTGCCACACTGTTCATTTACTTAAAGAGAAGTGTATGAAGAATTTGTAACTTAAACCAGGCCAGACTGTTTTGGCTCTACCCAACAGATGAGACGTGGATATTAAAATAAGTTTTAAGAAACTGATTTGCTTGGCTCTCACTCTTTTGCCCTTTGTAGTGTTGGCACGAGGTGTTTGCAGGATGAGGATGGAGGAGGTGGTGCTCAGCAGCTCAGGCCATTGGGATCCCTGCATGAGAAGAGGGAGCTGAAAATCATTGAGTCTTATTTGACTGCTGACCGATCGAACTCTGGAAGATGGAGGAAGAAATCAGAGTGGAGTTTGTCCCTCGTTTCTGCTGGAGTAGCGGCTGCCTTTGGAAGCTGATTGTGTTTAGGCTACAAAGTAATGTTTCTTTTTGTGTCTGTTAATGAAAATGTGTGCACCTCCTGCTCTGCCCCGGCTGTGCTGAAAGCTGATGGCCTGGAATAACAGCAACAAGAAGTCCAGCTCCTTTCATTTCATCCAGCCAAGTCTCAACAGCTTTTAAACTATAAAATAGAGAAGGGAGGGGGGTGGAAGGCAACAAAACCTTGGCAGCTGAAGGCACTGTGTCCACTTGTAGGTGGATGAAGCACTGCAGGGCCCGGTCTGCAGCCCAGATCCCCACTGCATGGTGAGGAGTTGCCAGGCAGGGAGCAGTCAGCTGTGCTCAGGATGGGTGAGGATTCCTCTGCTCCCAGCAGCCCTGACGTCACCCTCCTCACATTCGGGGTCAGAAAGAACTTTCAGCAAAGCTCAGATGAAACCAAACACCAACAGCAGCGCGGCTCCCTCTGTGCTGCTGCAATTGATTAATTTTTTGGTCCCGAGCACCAGTTGGGGTGACACAACACAGATTTGGACAGCAGGAGCTGGCGGCTGCCTTTCAGCAGCAGTGGCATGATGCAGGGGGTGGTCAGGTACACAGCTTGTGCATGGCATGCCTGCAGCTGGGGCACGTGCAGAGCTCAGTGCAGACAGGAGCGAGGCTTCCCCAGGGGCTGCCTTGCTGGATGCTTCGCCTCCTACGTTAGCAGTTAGGCGTCATGCTATGAAACGAGCTTCCCTCTGCCAACTAGGCCAGTCCCGTTTTATTTTGTGACCTGGCAAACCCTCAACGCGAGGTTTGCTACCGCCGCCTGCGTCTCCCTGGGGTTTGCTGCTGGAGGAGGTGGTTTTCTGGGTGCTGAAGCAGCTCTGCCTTGAACCCGGCACGACCTGGAATGCAGCACACGGAAGCGGGACTCCCACCCAGCACAGAGGCAACTTTCCTGCTGCACACGGATGCCTCTTTGCACCGAGACTCCATGGTGCACACGGAGCTCCTGCAGCGATTGCCCTGGGTAGGGCTGGGGGCAGGAGGCCAAGCAAACGCCGCGCTGCACGCCCAGGGCCAGGCGGCTTGGCCACAAGGACCCGATTGTCTGCCAGGCGGGGGGGCAGGAGCTGGGGCTGAGCAAAGCTCTCATTTCATGCATTAACCGTGTGGGGGGCGTGAAGGACGGGAAAAGCGGCTGGCGTGTGCTGTCTGGTGAGGAGCTGCCAGCATTGAGCTCCCTGTGCAGCTCTACGGCTCCCAGGCCTGGACTGTGCCACAGGATCGCTTTGCTGCAGCCTTTTCTTCTCCTTTTCCAGTTGCTCCTAATTGCCAAATGTCAGCCTGCTTCCATAGCTGGGTCAGTGCTGGGTGGTGCTGAGGTGGGCTGGTAAAGCCTGAAGTGAAACGTTTAGCAGAGCTCACTATTATCCTCTCCTAATGGCTAGGGCTGGCCTGGACTGGGACTGGACCCACAAACGTAACGGTGTGGAGCAGGACAGAGGCTCAGCCTTGTGAGCAGTGGTGCTGGGTTTGTGCAGTGCTTGGCTCTGGTTCGCAGGAAGCACAACACGGTGCTCAGCTCAGCCCTGTCCTCGTTTGACCGAAGCTGCCTGCAGCCCAGGAGCTGTAAGCATGCATTGGCTGGGGGGCAGGACAGTGATTTGGTCATGTCCTCCTTCTTGGCCTGCCTTAGCTTTGCATCGAGGCCATAGCTACAGCCCTTGCATTGTTCAGCATTGCCTCATCCCAGCTCCTGCTAACCTGAAAATCTGCCTGTCAGCACCCAAACCAAAGCGATGGACATCAAAACCCCTCCATGAGAAAGGGGGCTGAGGGAGGGGGCTGTGCCTGTGAGGTGAGCTGCAAATAAAGGATCCAGGGCTGCCTGTGTGGCCCTGAACCTATGATGCTCCATCTGGGAATGGCCATGGGGAGGGGTGGGAGCATTGCTCCCCGCTCCCATCACTGCTCTCCCAGTGCACCACGCAGGATGTGCCGTCCTCTGCCACCTCCAGGTGCCTTCCCTCTGGGCCTCACGTCCAGGCACTGCTAATTCTTGACTGAGTCATGAGCGAGGAGAAAGTGTTTTTCTCTGAAAGTCAGATTGCTGGTAAATGGCTGGAACTCCTCGCAGCCCCTGTCCGGGTGCAGCAGCGTTGGGTTTGGGGCAGCGTTTTTCCCCAGGCAGCCCCAACCTCTTCTCGCCCCCGCGGCGGAAGGGCAGGGATTTCAGTGCTGGCCCTCCCAGGGCTGGAGCGCCCTGAAATTCCTCGTGGCAGCTCTGAGCGAGCACATCTGGTTTTAATAAATAATTTGCAGCTTGAACTTGCCTGACACTTAAGGGCCGTTCTTGGCCAGCATCCCTCCCCACGCAGCTGGGTGCTGAGCGGAGCCAGGCTGACAGCGCTCTTGGACGTGGCTGGTGGCCAAAGTCCCCGACGTGGCCGAGCCCTGGCACCCAGTGTGGCCACAACCCCTGGATTCATCTTTGAAGGATGCAAACCGGAGCTGTGGGGCTGATCTCCTGCCCAGCCCCCAGCAGGGACACATGCCAAAGCCCCCACCCATGGTGGCAGAGCCCTCAGCGTGTCTCAGGCCTGCAGAGGAGCACAGGATTTTGTGGCGTTTCCATAGCCAGCCCTGCTCTTTCCCACTCCCCGTCCCTACCCTGGCATCCAGCCCTCAGAGCACAGTACCAGTGCAGGAGGATGTGAGAGCTCCCGGGATGAAGGCTCCCCTGGGCAGCACTGCCGTATTCACGTGTGCACCCAGCACCGCTTCACCCTCATTTATTTTGCATCTCCCCACAGCTGGGATGGAGCAGGAACAGCCAAGCACCCCCACCCCAGAGCCTCCATTCCTCCTGCAGGCTGGGAGCAACGTGGCCTTCCCTTCCCTTCCCTTCCCTTCCCTTCCCTTCCCTTCCCTTCCCTTCCCTTCCCTTCCCTTCCCTTCCCTTCCCTTCCCTTCCCTTCCCTTCCCTTCCCTTCCCTTCCCTTCCCCAGTGCGGGGGAGAGAGGAGCCAGCAGACGCCGAGACGGCCTCTTCCCTCAGCAGTGACCTCAGTGCAGTGTGTGCCAGGTGGGTGTTGATTTTGGCCCGATGAGGAGGAGGAGGAGGAGGCTGAGGCAGTGCTGAGGTGGGCGCAGGGCAGCGCAGCCCCTCATCATGCAGCCACAATGGCCAATGGTGCCCTGGGAGCAGCAGGAGCAGCACTAGGGGTCATCCTGCTGTCTGGGTGCAGCTGGAGCCCTGTGCTGGAGGAGGGCATACAGCATTTATGAGGGCATCCCAAGGAGGGCTGAGGAGATGTAAAGGGCTGAGGGTCAGCAGGGTGGGGGTTTGGGAAAGGGTCTGTCCCATAGGGCAGTGAGCTGCTGGGGTTCAGATCTGCCCCATTTTGGAGCCAAATTCACAGGCTTGCAGACCTCTCTGACCCTGAGCACCCCCGCTTCAGATCTGGGCTCTCTTTAATCCTTCAGCCTCCTTCAGAACGGCTCATTGCTTTATCCAAAGTGGTTTCTCAAAGCCATCACATCCTCTTTCATTAGCAAAACCACTCCTGAGGAGCCCTTCTGCACCCTGGGAGCGCGGGGTGGCCACGAGGGTTGGTGTCCCATCCCAAATTACTGGGTAAGAGCTCATCCCACGGCTCACTGGGGACATCTCCCTCCCAGCCTGTGGGGCACCACACAGCCCCAGGTCTGCCCGTGCTCACAGCCAGCCGGCCTCCACCCGAAGGTGTCTTCACAGCACAGTCTGAACCCAGGAAATATTTCTCAGACCTTTCTGCATGCTCATTTTCACTCGAGCACGGTGTTCCATCACCCCCCCTCTGCTGCCACCATCTCAAAAAACAGTGTTTATTTCGTTTTCCCCACCAGCAGACAGGCTGGGATGCTCCATCCGCAGCCTGGAATCTCCCACTGCTGACTCAGCTGGGACGAACCCGCGGCTCCCGGCCCTCACTCGGTGCAAAAAGCTTTCCCCAGAGCTGTCCCCGCATGCGGCCGCAGCAGCTCGTTGGGGCCGGCGGGGTCAGACAGCTTGGAAGTGCCCCAGGGGGTGGGAAAAAGGCATTTCCTCCAGCTCTGCTCCGACGAGTAGCAATTCAACCGGTACTAAACCGGATTAGGAGGAGAGTAAACGAGGAGCTGTTGGCCTGAACCGGGGGTGTTCATTAGTAGGAAGTGCTAATTATCTTCTAACAGCACACAGCATGCTGCAAGAGGTGGGTTGGAAGGAACAGGGAGACGGTGATGCTCTGCACGATCCAGGGCCGTCTGGCCGTGCTGTGCCCCTCCTGCTGGTGGGATTCAGCTCCTGGCAAAGAGCTGCTGGGTCTGTCGTGTGGGGGGGGACCCACGTGCGGGGCTCAGAGCTCCACCTCGGTTGGTGACACCACCCCACCCCAAGGCTTTGGAGCCAGACCAACGCTGACCCTGTGTGGATCCATTCCTCTCCCCGGGCCGTTGTGAGCAGCCCCCGCAGCAGAGCAGAGCTGCTTCAATTAAAAATTAATCCGCCGCTCCAACAACCCAACAGCCCAGATGCTGATGTGCTTAATTGGGTCTGCCCCCCTCCTTCCCCCCCCCATGGAGGGTTTGCATCCCCAAAGCCCACCCTGGCCCCGCTCTGCAGGTCCTTCCTGCTTTGCTGGGAAACAACAGATTCCTTTATTTTTGCAAGGGCTGCCAAACCAAACGTGGCAGCCCAGCAGCATCCCTCGCACTGCACCATTTCAGGGCTTCATCCTGCAAGCAGAGCCACACTCATCGTCTTCCCTGGACTTTATATGAGGCCACATCTCCTCGGGGTGCCGCGGCACAGCATCTCCCCCTTGGTCGAGCAGCTCCCCGTGGTTGTTGCTGCTGGTGTTTAATGATTTTAACCCCCAAAAGCCTGAACAAGCTCTGAGCACAGCTCAGATAGAAACACGCAGCCCTAAAAAGCAGGGAAATGCGCCGATTTCCAGCGTTTTCCGCACGAAGCCATCCATGCAGGAGCCCTGGGGCGCCCAGGGAGAGCACTGGCGATGGGAGAACCAGAGCTAAAAGCAAAGCTGGGCTTCCCAACGGCAACGCATCCAGCCCGGCTCTTTGCGTGGCTTCTGGGGGTTGTGCAGCACCGCATGGAGGGAGATGTTTCATATATTTTATATATATATATATATAAGTTTAAAAAATAGCTCAAAGTTGTTCAGAAATCACCCAGCCCGTGGATGGGGGGGGGGGGGATCGGTGCCAGCTCGGATGTCAGCACCGCTGTCGGGCACAGCAGCGCGGAGCGGAGCGCATCGGAGAGGAGAAGGGGAAGCAGAGCAGCCCCCACCGCGCAGACCCCAACCCGCCCCCCCCTTTTTCGAGTTCTCCGGGCCCGGCCCACGACGAGGGCAGCGCGGCTGCCGCTGACGCAGTGTCTGAGGCCGTCCCTGGCTCTCCGCACACCCTTCGAGTTTATTTTTTTAAACTTTTTTTTTTTTTCTTTTCTTTTCTTTCCTCCTTCTTTTCACCGTCCCACCCCCTCCTCCTCCTCCTTCTCCTCCTCTTCCCCCTCCTCTTCCCCCATCTCCCTCCCGCCCCTCCGCCATCCCCCCCCCCCCCCACCCCCTCCCTTCCACCCCCCACACCTCCCCCCCCCCCCCAACCCCTCCCGGCCCCGGCGAGGAGGGAGCAACGAGGCCCCGAGCGCGGCGGAGCGGAGCGGGGCATGGGGAGCCCCGCGGGGCCGCGGCCCCTCCGCACCGCCCTCCGCTGCCCGCTGTGCCCGCGGCTGCTGCTGCTTCTCGCCCTGCGGCTGCTGCTCGCCCTGCGCCCGGTGCTCGGCGCCCCGCACCCAGGTGGGACCGCGGGGGGGGTGGGGGCTTGGGGGGGGGGGGGGACCGCGAACAGCGGGGAGGGTGGGAGCCGCTTCGCTGCGGTTTGTTTCCTCCGCCCGGCTTTGAGTCGCGTTGAACGCGGTTTGTTTTACTCCATCTCCCCGCGGTCTCCTTTCGTCCCCCCGCGTTTTGTTTTTTTTTTTTTTCCGGCCCCCCCTCCCCCCCCCCTTTTATTTATTTATTTATTGGTTGCTTGGTTGTGGGTTTTTTTTTTGTTTTTGGGGGGGGGGGGGGTGTTGTGGTTTTTTGTTTGTTTGTTTGTTTGTTTTTGGCCCACGCCGTCGTTTTTTTCTTCCACCTCTGCCGTTTCTTCGGCTTTTTCTTCCTTCGGAATCGAGCTCCCCGCTCCGTACGGCCACGCAGCTCCTGGCGAGCCAGGCGGAAACGCTGCCGCATCTCCGGGAGGGGCGGCACCGGGGCGGGGGGGGAGGGATAAAGGGGGGGGGCCGCCGAGGCTCCCAACGCCCCACAGCCCCGGGGTGTCCCGGAGGGGCTGAAGGGCTTCGGGGTCCCTTCGTCCCCCATCCTGCCGCCCCCCACAGCGCCTTAATCCTATCGGGGGTTATCGGGGCCCGATGGGGGGGTCCCACAGTTCTCTTTTCTCCTCACTTTCGCAATGAAGGCTGTAGGGTTTGGGGGGGGGGGGGGGGAGGGGGGGGGGGTTAAGCCCTCGGAGGTCACCATGTGCACAGATGCCCGAGCAGCGGTTTTAGACGCTTTTTACCCCAGGATAGTCCGGTAAAGAAGCAAACGTTGCTTCTCGGATAAATTTGCCCTTAAAAAAAAAAAAAAATCAAAATGTGTTAACTTCTGTCCCAACGGTAACAAACGTGAGCCCTCGGCCCTGTTTTATTAACGTCGGCTCAGCAAATTCAAAGCAGATTTGGAAATGGCAGCAGGGGAGGTGCTGCCGCCCGGCCCCGCTCCCCCCCTCGCCCCGTGGCGTTTCCCCATAGCCGCGCTGGGAGCCGCTGCCGGCCGGGGCTTTGGGCCGCTTTATGGTGCAGCGTAGCAAAGTAGGCAAAGCTCAGGGGGTCGGAGTAGGGAAGGACGAAGCGATGGGGGAGGAATCCTGACAGAGCTGGAGCGCTCATCCTGGGTGCGCTGCCCCGTGGAGACGCTTTCGGATGAACTTTCCCCATTCAATCTCTTCTTGCCCTCATAAAACGACTTGGCCCGAAGTCGTGCTGCTCCTCTCTGCAGCATTCCGGTGTCTGTGGATTCCAGCAGGGCTGCGCTGCCCATCGGGGCCGATGCTGGCGATGATGCCGCTGTCGGATGCAGGGCTGGCTCGTTCCTCTCCTGCACGACGCGGAGCACAGAGGCAGACAGAGGCGGCTCTGTCCCTGCGGTCGGTGGGAGCCGCCGAGGTGGGAGTGGGGAGGGGGGGGGGGGGGAACAAGGCTGCTTTCAGCTCCCCCAGCCCAGGTTCTGCTGCTGCACGGCTGCAAGCACCATTCCTTCAGAGCTTTTTAGCTCCAGGGGGACTTTATTGTGGTCATCCAATACTTGAAGGGAGAGTACAAACAGGAGGGGGAACGGCTGTTTGTGAGTGTGGATGGTGACAGGACAAGGGGGAATGGTTTTAAAGTGAGACAGGGGGGGTTTAGGTTGGATATGAGGAGGAAGTTTTTGACCCAGAGGGTGGTGAGGCACTGGCACAGGTTGCCCAAGGAGGCTGTGGATGCCCCATCCGTGCAGGCATTCAAGGCCAGGCTGGATGTGGCTCTGGGCAGCCTGGGCTGCTGGTTGGTGACCTGCACACAGCAGGGTGATGGAACCAGATGAGCACTGTGCTCCTTTTCAACCCAGGCCATTCTGTGATTCTGTGATTTATTCTATAGGCTCCTCCAGAGAACCCCGCAGAGCCTGCAGGTGCACTCGGCCTTTTGCACCTTTCCCTCCCTGCTCCTTTTTCCTGGAGTCTCCCCATGCTCATTTATTTCCCCTCACACTATTCCCTGTGTCTCCACATCTCCCCATAGAATCATAGGCCATTCTACGATTCTGGGTTGAAAAAGGCCTCAAAGGCCATCTAGTTTCAACCTCCTGCCATGGGTAGTGTTGTCAACCACCAGACCAGGCAGCTGGGATGGGGACAGCAGTGACAGCAGTGCCACATCCCAGTGCTGCCAATGCATGCAGCTCCATCCAGGCAGACACTGCATCCCCAGCACTGAGTTTGCAGCTGGGGAACGATCCCTGCTTGGATTTTGGGATGAATCCCGTATTTCCCTTTAAGTGAGTGCTGTTGGGAAGGATGCTCTCTGCCTCCAAGTCCCTGGTGGGGGGGTCTTGGGGCCGGGCTGGGCTGATGGCATCACTTCCCTCCCCATCACACTGGGATGGGCTGAAAAAACAGGACTTTGGGAAAACTTCTCCACCCATCCAAACCGTTTCTCTGCATGGGCTGGGGCTGCCATGGGGTTTTGTGGGGAGGGAAGAGGGCAGAAGGGACCCGGGGAAGAATCTCCAGCCTTTACAATAAACACAGCAGGCAACGAGTGGAATCCTCCCTGTTTTCCTCTTTGCTTTTGGCACAGCGAACGTAGCTCCAAGGAATGGTAACTGGGGTTGTGCAGGAGCAGGGAGGTGGGATCAAGCTGCACATCCAAAGCCTGGGGGACCTCTGGGGATGGAGCACCCGCAGTGGTGGGCAGTGCTGGGCCCTCATCGCCTCTGGGTCAAGAATTGCTGCCAAACATCCAACCTGAGTCTCCAGGACCCCACCGAGCAGTTCTCTATCCCAACCTCAGTGCTTGTATGGTTCCAAGTGCTGCTGGCCCCGGGGTTACCGTGTGCCACTGATGTTTATGGGATGGTGACACAGGAGCAGCCCACGTGGCCCCAAGGGCTCTCCCAGTGATCCATCCCAGTGATCCATCCCAGCTCCGCCGCTGCCGAGGAGCAAGATTTTAATTAATGTGAGCTGTGTGGAGCCTGTGGAGCATCTACATTTTTCTCATTCTTAAGATTGCTCGGAGCCCATAAGAGACCCACACAGATGCTCTCATTCGTAAAGGACCCATCTTTAATTAATTAAGGGTTAGAAAATGATGAGTGGGGTGACTGGCAGCTACTTGAGAGAACTTTTGAGCTCAGGGGAGGCAGTTTGGGTGCTTACAGAGGGCACTTTTCAGGCTCCTCACACCCAATCCCAGAGCTCAGTGCTGCATTGCTCCTTGTGCTGCCACGATGGGGACATAAGTGGGATTTTTCATGTAGAACAGAAAGATACGACGAATGGAGAAGCATAGGAGGAATAATCTGGGTGTATGCTGTTAGTAGTGCTGAAAATGTTGATGGTTTTCAGCTAGACCCCGTTATGGGGACGTGTGCTGGGGCTGCCCTCCCTGTCCACTGCTGGAGGTTGGAGCAGGACGGGGGGGAGAAGGGAAACTCAAGTGCTGGGTGCAGTGCTGGGATTTGTTCCCTCGTCCCCTTCCACAGCCGGGGTGAGCTGCACCCTGCCCACAGACAGCATCCCCCAAGGAAAACAGCTGGACCTTTATTTGTCCACATCCCAGGCAAGGAGAACGGGCTGACCGCCCGCAGGGAGCTGGGATGTGGGACGTGGACCTGATCCAGCATCACTCTGAGGCTTTGGAAAAGGAGCAGGGTGCTGCTGGTAGCCCTCTTTGGTCACAGCTAAGCAAGGAGCTCATCCCAGCCGGCCCCCACCCACAAATATCAGCTTTTCCATGAGCCAGGAGACACTCAGCAGCTCTGTGCTGCTCTGAGCTCCAGCCCTGGGCTTCACCCTTGTACAGCTCCTTTTGTGGGCTCTCTCTGGCCAAAACTTGCTCTTTGTGACCACATTTTTCTCTTCTCCATGGCAAAACGTTGGGGATGGCTGCAGCCTCACCTGGGCAAACTGCTGGGTGTGCCAAAGGAGGGGTGGCAGTGCTGGGTTTTTGTGGGACCATTTTTCTAAGGAAAGGGGATTTCCACCTAACCCAAACCCACAGCACTGAAGGTGGATGGATGTGGGGCCAGGTCTCTCCCCATGCCCGTGGTTCCATCCCCACCTTTGTGCATGCAGGGCTGTGTTCATGAAGTTCTCACTGTTGGACAAACCTCTCTGGGATCTAATGAGAACAGTGAAGGGTTCCTCTTTTCCTCTAGGTTTTACTGCAGGGTTTTCACTTCTCTGGTGCTTACCTTCCTCCTGGGCTGGGTACACCCCCATGGATTTTATTGTGGATGAGCCGTTGCTTCCACCTCTCCTCCAGCTTTGCTGTGTGGTCTCAAGGTGATGCTTTACATCACTGTTCCACCCCCACTTGCAGCATGAAGATAACAAAGGTGTTCGTTAACAGTTTTGCTTCCTTTGCATGGGGTCTGCAGCCCCATGGGGCTACAGGGGGCCATGTGTGCTCGCATGGAACCAGCATCTGTCATCAGCCTCATCCCACGTTGCCCAGAATTGCAGGTGGTGATGCTTTCCTTATTTTCTGAGCAGTGGCAAAGCTGTTGTGGGAAGGGCTGAGCTGAGTTCCTTTCAGTTCTGGCTTTCTGACTGCTAACATCTTGCATTAAAAACAAAATGAAACCAAAGAACTGCTATAGTGGGAGCAGTGCAGAGCTCAGGGCTGACCCTGCTGGAAGGATGCAGGGCATGAAGAGCAGAGGTGGCACCTGACTTTTCATGGCTGGATTTTGGGTTTGTTTTGGGCCGGTCCAGGCAGAGCATCACAGAGCATTGGTGCAGTTCCCAGTTCTCTTCCCCCATTTGCTAGAGGGCAGCTCCTCCCCAGGTCTCTGGTGTTTGCTGTGGTTGGGTTTCCAGCAGCACAAAGCAGTTGGGGAAGCTCTGCCAGTGCTGTTTGGAGCACAGAAATAATGCAAATAATGCAAGGAGCATCTCTGGAAGGAGTGACCCATAGCTGTACCATCACTGGAGGGCAGTGCTGGCAATTCCAGAGCTCTGTGCATGGACTCAGGTGAGGTTGTGTCTCTGTAGGTTCTGCACTGGACGATAACTTAAGAGCAAAGGGTGGACGTTGTGCTCTGCATAAATCTTCAGTTCTGCCCAAATTTTGCTGCCATGTAGAGCAGATCAGGGTTTACCCCGAGAGCATCATTCCACCATGCTGGATCCTGCTGGGACTGGCTTTATCCACAGGATAATGGGTTGGGAGCAGGAGTGTGACTGTGCTCCTCTGCTCTGTGTGTGTGCAGCACAGCACAGTGCATCCAGAAATGCCCCCATTCCTGGGAGCTCTGTGGGCTGTCTGTGCTTAATGCTCCTGAGCACGATGTCCTCCTGCAGCTCCTCTCAGGAGCAACCAATGTGTCACACTGTGGTGTCCCTGAAAGCCCAGCAGGTGACTTCCCATTCCTTCTTTATCCTGCGAGCCCAAAACACTTAAGCTATAATTTCCAAGTTCCAGCTATTCTCTTTTTAGAGGATGGTGATATTTTCTGCTTTTCTGGCCCCAGGACTGTCCCTGGAGTCTGGGCAGCTTCCTTTGAACCCACGCAGCACTGTGGGTCTGGCCCCAGCAGGCACCAATCCAGCACTGCAGGCAGCAGTGGGGCACAGAGCATCACCCACTCCTCAGGCTGACCCTCAGCCTTTTTCCTCATGTTGTTTATTTTTTTTGCCTTTACTTTCCCAAAGGCAGGCTGACACAGAAGCAGGAGGGCTGTCCTGGTGCTGACCCTCGCTGTGCTCGTGATGGAGAGGCTTTTTCCAGCCCCAAAGCGAGCTGCTGTTCAGCTCCTGGCAAAGAGCTGCAAGGACAGCCTGCAGCTCTGCTCCAAGAGGGTTTTGCTTAGTATGAAACTTGTTGGAATTTGAAAAATGTCTCTGAGGAGCTCAAAACCTCTTCTCCCAAACCCTGTCTTCCAGCACTGCACACACCGAGCCCACACCCCTTCTCACCCATCATTATTTGAGGTCATCCCTGGTGCCATCCCCACTGGGGAATGAAGCCTTTCCAACACTGTTTTTTTGGAGCCATTCGAGGTGCATAGAACTCTTTTCCAGAGCCAACCAAAAAAACCCTCTGGTTGCTTTCTCCTCCTTCCTCCATTTCTTTTTTCCTTGCTGGAGACGAGTGGGGTCGCTGGAAATGAGTGGGATTGGTGGCCTGGAACAACACAGTGAGGGCAGGGGGAAGGTTGGGATGAATCGGAAATGAGAACCTTTTCAGACCAAAAATTCATACAATGGCAACAAACCAAAGCAAACCAACGCTAAATATAGCCAGGCCCGTGAGCAAGGCTGACTGCTCGTGATGTTTGTGGTGGAAGAAATGGGATGATTTAAAAAGGAAAAAAAGGAAAAACTGTTTTCTTGACACGCTGCTTTTCACTGGGTCGTTGGGGGAAGCACGGTGTATCCCAGTGCAGGGTCCTGCTGGTTTTACTGCTTCCTGCAGCTTTGGGGATGAGAAGGAATGAGGAGGCCCTCGGCGATGCTCTTTGGCAATGGAGGGTTGGGAAAATGCTGTGGGGCTGGGAGCTGTGAGCATGGGCAGCAGCTGTGCAGTGTGGGCATGGTGGAGGTTGGGATTTTGGAGGCTCCCAATGAATGTCTGGAAATGGCCTCAAGTTGGACATTAGGAAATACTTCTTTTCTGAGAGAGGGGTCAGATGCTGGCATGGGCTGACCAGGGAGATGGGGGAGTCAGTGTCCCTGGAAGCATTAAAGAAACGTTCAGATGTTGTACTGAGGGATGTGATGTAGTGGGAAATACTGGTGGTCAGTGGACAGTTGGACTGGATGATCTTGGAGGTCTTTTCCAACCTTGGCAATTCTATAATTCTCTGGTGACAAGGGGTCAGCCAGCTTAATGAGGTGGAGTCACTGCCCTGAGAGGCGTTCAGGAAATGTTTAGATGTTGTACTCTGGGACATGGTCTATCGGTGAAAGGTGGATGGATGGACTGGATGATCTTGGAGGTCTTTTCCAACCTTGATTCTATGATAAGGAAGGGTTGGCCACCGCAAAGTAGGGTTGGCCAGGGAGATGGAGACACCATCAAAGTAGGGTTGGCCAGGGAGATGGAGACACCATCCCTGAAGATGTTCAAGAAGCACAGAATCACACAGAATCACAGAATCACAAGGTTGGAAATGACCTGCAAGATCATCTAGTCCAACCACCCTCCCATTCCTATTAGTACCACAAGCACTAAACCATATCTCGTAAGCATTCAGACGTTGTACTGAGGGATGTGGAGTAGTGGGAAATATCAGTGATAGGTGGATGGTTGGACTTGGGTGATCTTGGAAGTCATTTCCAACCCTGGTGATTCTGTGATTCTGTCATAAGGAAGGGTTGGCCACCTCAAAGTAGGGTTGGCCAGGTTAATGGAGGGTTGGCCAGCTCGCTGAGGTGGACTCACTGCCCTTGGAGGTGTTCAGGAAACGTTTGGATGTTGCACTGAGGGACGTGGTGTGGGAAATATCGGTGATAGGTGGATGGTTGGACTGGATGATCTTGGACGTCTTTCCAACCTCGGTGGTTCTATGATTCTATGATGCCAGGCCAACTACTGGCAGCACTTTAACCTTTTCTTTCCCCGTGCTTCTTCCCCTCTCGCAACCCAGACTCCAAAGTCTTCCTCATCTACAACGTGGGCGCTCAGGGCTGCCTGGAGACGAAGGACTCGCTGGTGCGGCTCTCCAAAGGCTGCAACACCAGCTCCCCAGCCCACCAGTGGAAATGGGTCTCACGCAACCGCCTCTTCAACGTGGGGGCCATGCAGTGCCTGGGGGTGTCATGGCACGGGGGCAATGCCACGGCTGGCCTGCACCCCTTGGCCACCTACGAGTGCGACCGTGAGTCCGTCAACATGCGCTGGAGCTGCCGTGGGCTTGGGGAGCAGCTCTCACAGCACCTGGGAGCCCGACCAGGCAACGCCTCGCTGGATAGGGGCGACCAGGCACGCAGCTCACAATGGAGGACATATGGAACTGAGGAGGATCTGTGCTCCGTGCCCTACTCTGGTAAGGCTTTGCCGTGTGTCAGGCTCACCGTCTGCACCCCTAGGTGCTTCATAGCATGGTTGGGTTGGAAGGGACCCCGAAGTCCCACAGCAAGTCCAACCCCTTGCTATGGGCTGGTTGTCCACCACTGGATCAAGCGCCAGGGTTGGATGCGGTATTCCAAAAGAGGCTTCCCTTCTCTTAGTGCTCTTTGCATATCTTCATAATTCTGTGGTTCTGTATTGGCACAGCGGTGCAGTCACCATCTCTGGAGTGGAGGGTGAATGGGGATAGGACAAGGGGGAATGGTTTTAAAGTGAGACAGGAGAGGTTTAGGTTGGATGTTAGGAGGAAGTTTTTGATCCAGAGGGTGGTGAGGCACTGGAACAGGTTGCCCAAGGAGGCTGTGGATGCCCCATCCCTGCAGGCATTCAAGGCCAGGCTGGATGTGGCTCTGGGCAGCCTGGGCTGCTGGTTGGTGACCTGCACACAACAGGGGGTTGGAACTGGATGAGCACTGTGCTCCTTTTCAACCCAGGCCATTCTGTGATTCTATGAGTGGCACTGAGGGACACAGTTTAGTGGGCATTGTGGGGGTAGGTTGGAGGTTGGGCTTGGAGATCTTTTCCAACCTTAATGATTCTGTGATTCTCTTTGTTCCCATTGCCTTGATGCCTTGCAGACACCCAGGAGCCATTAGCAGTAGTTGTAGCCCCTAAGCAAAAGCAGTCCCAAGCTAAACACCATGCAGCTCTCTGCCCTGATCCTGCAGTGGGATGGGGGAGAAAAATAAATGAAAGTGTAAGAACTTGTGGGTTGAGATAAGGGCAGCTTAGTAAGGAAGAAAAAATAGGGAAAGAAAAAGAAAAAAATCATCAGTAGCCAAAAGAATAAACAAAACAAGCAATGCACGAAGCAATTGCTCACCACCAGCCAGCTGATGCTCAGCCAGTTCCCACACTCCCCCCAGTCAGCACCCTCAGTTTTATCATTCCATGTGACATCGTATGGTCTGGGATGTCCCTGTGGCCAGTGTGGGGCAGCTGTCTTTGTTCTGTGCCCTCCCAGCTTCCCCCTGATGGGGCAGAGTGAGGAGCTGAAACGTCCTTGACTCAATATAAGAACTGCTCAGCAACAAGTAAAACATTGTTATGTTATCAACATTATTCTCATCCTAAATCCAAAACACAGCTCGTAGGGAGAAAATTAACTATTCCAGCCAAAGCCAGGGCATCCAGGCACCCCCCCATCCAGGAGAACTCTCATCCTCAACTCCCCTTGGCAGCAGCCTCATGGGGGGACCCTCTTCTCCCACAGAGATCTACACCATCCAGGGCAACTCACACGGGAAGCCCTGCACCATCCCCTTCAAGTATGACAACCAATGGTTCCATGAGTGCACCAGCACAGGGCGAGAGGACGGCCACCTCTGGTGTGCCACCACCCAGGACTACGGCAAGGATGAACGATGGGGCTTCTGTCCCATAAAGAGTAAGTGTGGGTGGCTCGTCCCATCCCAATGGGATGCAGGAGCATCCTCGTGGTTGCCCAGCACCTGGCTTTGGTGGGATATTGGTTTGGTTTGTTCTTTTTTTGGAGCTGGAGTGGGATGTGTTGGTTGCCAACTGCTTGTCCCTATAGGCAATGACTGTGAGACCTTTTGGGACAAGGACCATCTCACCAACAGCTGTTACCAGTTCAACTTCCAGTCCACGCTGTCCTGGCGGGAGGCTTGGAACAGCTGTGAGCAGCAAGGAGCCAACCTGCTCAGCATCACCGAGATCCACGAGCAGACCTACATCAATGGTGAGGCAGGGTGGCCCTGCCACCTAGGGCAGAGCTAGTAACACCAGGGGCAACTGGTCCCAGGTTTTGCTCTCTGTCCTGGTTGGGTTGGGCTTGATTTTGGGCTGGGGTTGCGCGTAGAGCTGGAGCTGGGAGGCTGATGTTGCCCCTCTCTCTATGTTGGCCCCAGGGCTGCTGACCGGGTACAGCTCCACGCTGTGGATTGGGCTCAACGACCTGGACATCAATGGGGGCTGGCAGTGGTCTGACAACTCGCCACTCAAGTACCTCAACTGGGAGAGCGGTGAGCTGGGGGCTTTGTGAGGGGACAGGGGCAGGGGATGGGCTGTGAGCAAAGGATGTGGCTCTGGGCAGGTGGCAGGAGAGGTGGCCTGGGCTGCTAAGGTGCCCTGAGCTGAGCATCTTTGTTTCAAGGGCTGTTGAATACCAGTGATGTGCAGCTCAATGGCCTGGTGTGGAGGACACTGGTGCCATTATTTGCCCACTTCCATCTCTAACCCTTAGCTCACAGGGCAGAAGAACCCATTGCAGGGGATGCTCCGGTTGTGCCTGATGCCATCAGCTCGAGGCACTCATGGGGATAAATATTATATCCCTGGAGGAGGTCTGGGGACAACCACTGCCTGCCACCTGGCATTTCTAGTTCATGCTGATGCTCCAGGTCCTTGTGCATCAAGGCACAACAAATAATCCCTAGTGTGCCACAAAATCAATCCATCTCTGCTTGGGGCAGGGAGAGCTGTGCCCTGCCCCGTGAGCTCCCAGCAGCCTGTTTCCCCCCCCTCCCAACTCCCATTTCCAGACCAGCCTGACAACCCCAGTGAGGAGAACTGTGGTGTGATCCGCACTGAGTCGTCTGGGGGGTGGCAGAACCGTGACTGTGGCATCGCCCTCCCCTACGTCTGCAAGAAGAAGCCCAATGCCACCACTGACCCCTTCCTGACAGGTGAGTTGGGGCTGAGCAACCCCAGGGTGTGGGTTTGGGAGGGATCCCAGCTCTGGTACCAACTGTGGCAGCTCATGGAGGTGATCAGGGTATCCAGGATGGGCATCGATTTGGAAAACTGCAAAGCAGCACCACCTCAGTGCTCAGTACACTCACAGGTCGGACATCAGGACAAATGGGAGATCCCTGGTGCTTTCCCAGATCTCCGTGCTTTGCTGTTGCACTGATGGTGTGCAAACAGAAGGGATTTTATATTGTTCCTGGAGCTCTAAAGTTACCACTGCTTGCACCTTGCCTCCGCTTGCACCTTGACATTGCAGGGCTTTGCCCATAGCTGTCCCATGCCTTGGGCTCTTGTCCCAAGCACAAAGCACTCTCTAAGCATCTCCCTGGGACCACAGTCCCCCGCAGAGGAGAGGCTGGGGGAGCAAAGTGGGAGACCTTTGTTGCTTTTCCTTGCCAGATTCATGGTCAGAGGTGAAAGTGGACTGTGAGCCCAGCTGGCAGTCCTTCCAATCCAACTGCTACCGCCTGGTGGGAGAGAAGAAGAGCTGGCAGGATGCAAAGAAGACCTGCCTGCGGAGCGGGGGGGACCTGGTCAGCATCCACACACTCTCCGAGCTGGAGTTTGTCACCAAGCAGGTGAAGCAAGGTGAGAGGAGCCCATCCAGCCTATGGGTGTGGGGTGTGCATGGGGAAATAGTGGCATCCTGTTCGTGTTTATGTCTGTGCAGAGTCAGATCACGTAGGTTTTGGTGTCGTGGGGATATTTGGGAGAGCCAAATTTGGAGCCTGTGAGCCTTTGTGCTCAGCGTGATGCATCGTGTCATGATACAGAGGGCATCACAGTGGGGAAAAAATAGCATAGACCCATCTGAAAGTATCACTAATTCCATTTGGTTAATGCAGAAATAGGATGAAAGCACCAAGAAGTAGGCAGATTTCGTTCTGTTTGCCCCTCTGTGGGGAGAGAGCATCCCTGCCCTGCCTGCTGCATGGCTCTGAGCCCTGCACCTCCCATGAGGGTGGGGGCTTGGAGAGGAGCTTTGCAGCCTTTTGGGGAGGGTCTCTGCCAGATTGCAGCCAGGCAGAGGCCATTCTGCCTCCTGGCTCTGAGTCTCCTGTTTTGACAGACGTGGAAGAGCTCTGGATTGGTCTAAATGACCTCAAGCTGCAGATGAACTTCGAGTGGTCGGATGGGACACCTGTGAGGTTCACATATTGGCACCCCTTCGAGCCCAACAATTTCCGTGACAGCCTGGAGGACTGCGTCACCATCTGGGGACCGGTGAGAGCACAGGGCAGGAAATGCATCCTATAGCCCCATGGCATCCTTATGGTGAGGGAGGAGGGGCCTGGGGGAGTATCTCTTGCTTGGGTTGAACCTGCCTCAACCCAGCTGCTGGGAGGGGAGGGATCCAGCGCATCCATGGGGGCTGATGCAGAGAAGGAAAATCGATGGCATACAGGCTGGGAAATTCCCCAGGGCTGTGAGCTGGGCTCAGTCCTGCTCTTCTCCACCCTTTCCAGGAAGGGAGATGGAACGACAGCCCGTGCAACCAGAGCCTGCCCTCCATCTGCAAAAAGCCCGGCCGGGTGAGCCAGGAGAAAGAGGAGGATGACCACGGGTGCAGAAAGGTGAGGCAGGGCAGGCATGGGAGCCCCTTGCAAAGGGGTGCAGTCTCTTGGGGAATCCCTCAGTGCCCAGAAGATGTAGGATGGGTTTGCAAAGTGCAGCCTTGAAGGTCACCTTGGCACTCCTAGAGCTACAGGTCTGTGCCCAGGAGACTGCAGAGTCCTGGGCTTCTGCAGTTGCATGAGGCCACAAAAAAAAAATTGAGACAAAATTCATGCTTTCATCATCCAAGATCCTCCCCCTTGCTCTGGCTTGAGTTTCCAGCTCAGAATTTCTTTTTTTTTTTCCCTGCTTGCTTACATCGATGTACCAAAATGCTGCAGCAAAGCTGCTCCATGCAAGAGCTCAGTGAGATGGGAATGGGATGGACATGGGATGTGATGGCATGGGATGGCATGGGATGGGGAGCCCAGTGATCATTTTCACCCCATTTTGAACACAGCCACTGAGTTGGTGCATTTCCACCAGGACTGTGCCACTCCAGCATCTCAGCCAGCTGTGCCCTGCTTCAGTTTCCCCACCTTGGCAAAAGATGCTGCCTGGCCTCTCGGGCAGCTTCACCCAGACCCATCCATTCCAGCAAACTCAGACAGATGCTTGGCTCTGCAAGAGGTTGGGGACAGCGTGGCAGCTAGGCAAGCTGGCATGCTGGGCCAGGGTCAGTGCCAGTGCCAGGAGGGTCTCTAAGTGGGGGCTGAGCCCTCTCACCCTTCCCACCCTTTGACATCCCTTCATGTGTGCCTCCCTCCCTGTGCTGCTGCCTGCTCCCTGCTCTGGCAGCAGACAGGCACTGTTGTGTGTCCAATTCCGGACAGGCTCCAACATCAACAGGCGGGTGATTAAAGCAGGCTGCAGTGGGACTTGCTCTCTGTTCAGCCCCATGACACAAGAGGAGGATAATGCTCCCCTCCCCGCTCCCCGGCAGGGTTGGATGCTGGCAGGAAGAATGATATGTGCTGCTTTGAAGCTGTCTGGCTGTTTGTTTTCCTTGCAGCCCTGTCCTTTGGGATTGCAGGATTGCTAGAGCTCGGTCATGCCAGGTCAGCTGGGGGTCAGAGACCTCACAGGAAAAGCTGGAGGTGGCAGCAGGGGACGTGGCTCCCATCCCATGTCCCTACCCCACCTCAGGGGCTCAGTCCCTATGGTTGGGACAGTTTTGCATGGGCTCAACTGAGAACTGGGCTGAGAGGAACCTTATGAGGTTCTACATAGGCGTATGTAGAATCCTGCACCTGGGGAGGAATAACCACATGTAACAGTATGGGTTATAGGCTGAGCTGCTGAAAAAGACCTCAGTGCAGAAGGACCTGGGGATCCTGATGGCCAACAGTTGACTGTGAGCCAGCAGTGTGACCTGGTGGCCAAGAAGGCCAGCGATGTCTTGATTGATCAACAGCTGGCCAACAGTTGACCACAAGCCAGAGATGCACCCTCATGACCAAGAAAGCAGTGGGACCACAGGGTGCACTGCACAGTGGCCAGCAGGGTGAGGAAAGTGCTTCTCCCCTCTGCTCTGACCTGGGGAGACCTCATCTGGAGCACTGCATCCAGTGCTGGGCTCCCCAGTTCAAGGCAGACAGGCAACTGCTGGAGAGAGCCCTGCGGAGGGCTCCAGAGATGGTGGGGGCCTGGAGCACCTCCTGATGGGGACAGGTTGAGAGCCCTGGAGAGACTGGAGAGAGGAGAAAACCAAGGGGATCTCCATAGAGGTTCATTCCAACTCCTACCAGCTTCTGCTGTCTCGTGTCCCCAGGGCTGGAAGTGGCACAGCCCCTCCTGCTTCTGGCTGGGTGAGGACCGTGTCACCTACAGCGATGCTCGCAAGATGTGCTCTGACTACGGCTCCACACTGGTCACCATCACCAACAGGTCAGCGTTGTGCCCTGAAAAATGAGCAGCACGGGGATGGGGTTTGACCCATTGCTTGGGATGAGATCAAGGCAAGGGGGGCTCAGCTCACAACGTCTGCCCTCCAGGTTCGAGCAGGCATATGTCAGCAGCCTCATCTATGGATGGGATGGCGAATACTTCTGGACAGCCCTGCAGGACATCAACGAGACGGGCGCTTTCCGCTGGCTGAGCGGCGATGAGGTCATGTACACCCACTGGAACCGCGACCAGCCCGGTAAGGGGATAGCAGGGGTGGGACAGGATGTCCCCATCCCCTCTGGTTCTGCCCAGGGAGGGGATTGACACGGCCACAGCCTAACCCTGAGGCCGGCTGCAGGTTACAATAAGGGTGGCTGCGTGGCCCTGGCCACCGGCAGCTCCATGGGGCTGTGGGAGGTGAAGAACTGCAGCACCTTCAAGGCCAAGTACATCTGCCGGCAGAACCTGGGCACGCCGGTGAACCCCGAGCTGCCCAGCGCCTACCCTACGCCCAGCCTCACCGGGAGCTGCCCGCTGGGATGGAGCGCGGACCCAAAGCTGCGGCACTGCTACAAGGTACGGGGTGCTGGGCTGCAGTGAACCCCAGCTGTGCCCCCATCTTATGGGCGTACATTGGTGCATGCAAAATGCATCCTGGACACAGCGCTGGGGCTGGAAGCTGGGATGCTGGTGCTTGTTAGAGTAGAGATGATGCTCTGCTTTTGCCCCCTGCTCAAGTCAGGGGTATCCCAATGGGATCCCAGGGCTGAGCCCCCCGCCTTCCTCCATGCCCAGGTGTTTAACTTTGACAAGCTGCAAGAGAAGAAGACGTGGATCGCAGCACAGGAGTTCTGCCGGGAGCTGGGAGCCCAGCTGCTCAGCCTGGGCAGCTACGAGGAGGAGCACTTTGTGGCTAACACCCTCAACAAGATTTTTGGGTGAGGGGCCGGCTGTGAAAGCACAAATAAAAAAAAGCCTCCGTGTTGGAAGCTGGCTGTGTTCTGACCTTTTCCCATAGGGAGTCAGAGCCAGAGATCCATGAGCAGCACTGGTTCTGGATTGGCCTCAATCGGCGTGACCCTGCAGGGGACCGGAGCTGGCGGTGGAGCGATGGGCTGGGGGTGAGTCCAGCAGTGAGGCACTGAGCATGCAGAGCTGAGCCCAGCGAGCAGCCGCACTGCAGGCAGCTTTCACTGGAGGATTTGGGGATGTCTTTGGGGTGGAAGTCCAGTCTGGGAGCCCCAACCTTTCCTATCTGTCTTGGCCCCCAGTTCTTCTACCACAACTTTGACCGCAGCAACTATGATGACGACGACATCCGGAACTGCGCAGTGCTGGACCTGGCCTCCCTGCAGTGGATGCCGATGCAGTGCGAAGCCCAGCTGGACTGGATCTGCAAACTGCCCAAAGGTACCATGGGGCACTGCTACCCCAGGCAGAATCCGCAGGGGATTGCAGATATGGTTACGGCTTTCCTTTTCCTTCTCCAGGAACTGATGTGAAGGAGCCGGAGATCACAACCCAAGGTGCGTTAGGGGCTGTGTGTCCATCTGATTCCATCGTCCTCCCTGGGTGCAACCAACTCGCTGCAGGGCATTGGGCATGGGCAGGTTATCCAGAGAACAGACCTTGTGTGTGGGCTCATGGGAGGGTGGGAGCCAGAACAGAGGAACCAAGGTGTCCTCAGCTCCAGCCCGACACCAGCGCTCAGCGTCATTGTGGTTGCTGCCCAGGGCCAGTTCCTCCTGATCACTCAGAGCAGGGCAGGCTCAGGCTTCTGGGTGGATGCTGAGTCCTGCAGGGAGCAGCTCAGCAGCCAAACCCTCATGGGAAAGAGGTGTTAGGATATAGGAGGAGGTGGCTGAGCTGCAGTATAATGCTGGGTCCCTGCTTGCAGGCAGCAAAGAGTGGGTGAAGTACCAAGAGGCTGAGTACAAGTTCTTTGAGCACCACTCAACGTGGGTGCAGGCACAGCGCATCTGCAGCTGGTTCCAGGCAGAGCTGGTGTCAGTGCACAGCGAGTCTGAGCTGCGCTTCCTGGGCCAGAACCTGAAGAAGGTAGGAGATGCCCCTGCCTGAATGCTGCTTTCCAGGGCTGCTCTGTGTCCATCGCATCCCCTCTTTCCGTGGCCTTAGTGGGGGATAAGCCTGGCTCTGCATGCCTTGGGTGGATGGTGGTGTGGTGTGCAGGGCCCTGGAGCAGGCACTGATGTCCCCTCTCTGGTCCTGCAGTTCTCCAGGGGTCAGGAGCAGCACTGGTGGATTGGGCTGCACACCTACGAGAATGATGGCAGGTTTAAGTAAGTTGTGGAGACCAGATCCCCCTGTACCCCTGTTTTTCCCTGTGCTGCTGTCCCCAGCCTGCAGAGCACCGCAGCACAACGCCTGTCTCAGGCTGTGCCCATCCTGGGTTGGTTTTGAGACAGTGGGGTGAGGGCTGCTGGTTCCTCACCCAGGAGAGGGAAGAGCTGCTGCACAGTCCCAGTTTGGCCATACATGCCGTTTGTCACATTGCAGCCATCTCGTACCATTCTCCAAGTCCTTGCTTTGTGCTTTCCCAGGTGGTCTGATGGGTCCCTCCTCAACTTCGTCTCCTGGGCACCAGGCAAACCCCGTCCCATCAACAAGGACAAGAAGTGCGTCTATATGACGGCCAGCAGAGGTGAGGGGCCACGTCCTGCAGTGCTGGGCTCTGGAAGGGCCGAGGGCTGCAGGCTGAGCTGAGGGGCTGTTCCTGTCCCACCTCTCCCCACAGAGGACTGGGGGGATCAGAAGTGCCCGACGGCGCTGCCCTACATCTGCAAGCGGAGCAATGCCACCGCTGTGAAGCCGTCCATCCCACCACCGCCCGCTCCCACGAGTGGGGGATGTCCCCGTGGCTGGATCCAATTCCTCAGCAAGGTGAGCTGGGCAGGCAGGGATCGAATAAGGCAGGATGGGTCTGGGCTGGGGGCGAGGAGAGGTTGGAGTTTTGGGGTTGGCAGTGATGTCTGTGGGATGGGAACACTCCCGGACCACCCTGTGCCCCCGGTGCCCATGCAGTGTTTCAGCTTCAATGGCCACGACAGAGCTGATATCGTGAAGTGGCCGGAGGCGAAGCAGGCCTGTGAGAACCAGGGCGCCGTGCTGGCCACCATCTCCAGCCCTCTGGAGCAGGGTATGTCACCCCCGGCCACCGCCAGCGCCAGCCCCAAGGCTGCTGGAGGTGGCCCTCAGCGCCTCGCCATCCCTCACAGCTTTCATCACATCCATGCTGCTGAACATCTCCTTCGACCTCTGGATTGGCCTCCACGATGCCAAGAAGGAGTTCCAGTGGGTGGAGGGTGAGCCGCTTCGGCACGTCAGCTGGGCGCCTGGGGAGCCCTCGGAGTGCAGCTCCTCCAGCCCTGGAGACAAGCCGGTGAGACCCCACTGCCCCATAGCATCCCCTGGCCCTGGGCTGGAGAGGGGTTGGGGCACCCACAACCCTGACAAGGTTTCAGCATGTTGTCCCACCATGAGGGATGGGCTGAAGGTTGCACGTTGTTGGCTTGGCTCTCTGAGGGCAGAGCAGGGTCTGGTCCTGCAGTTTGTAGTGTCCATGGGCTGGGGGTTATGTGGTGTGGTTGGACACAGGCTGGGGGCCATTCTGATTCTGTGGCTTGGCCTGCAGACCAATTGCGTGGTGGTGTGGCACGGCTCACCCCCCCACTTCACGGGGCGCTGGGATGACCGGAGCTGTGTGGAGGAGAAGCATGGCTACATCTGCCAGCGGAGCATAGGTAGGCTGTGGGGTGACAGAGCCCCATTGTGCAGAGGTGGGGGGCTGCTGTAAGCACCCCACGCTATGGGAGTGTCACCAATGGGATCAGCTTTGGGGGAGCGTGGGGCAACGTACAAACTGTGGGAGCACCTGGCCCTGTTGTTTCTTGGGGCACTGCTGACCCTGTGCACATCAGCCTGGCCCAGTGGGCTCCATAGCAGTGTGCATCTGATGGGCGTCCTCGAGGTTAGGATGGCACCTCGCCACTGAGCAGCCCCTGGGGACGTGCCCTCTGCAGCCAGGTGCACATGTACCATGCATGGCACTGCTGTGGGGACGCCCCAGCTCGGTGGGGGACGGGCGAGGAGGTGACCCCTGCAGGAGCATCCTCTGACCATGTCTCTTTGCTCCCCCAGACCCATCCCTGAGCCCCACGCGGACGCCGTACCCCCCTTCGCCCACTGGCACCCTCTTTTACCACAACAGCACTTACCGAATCCTGCAGAAGCCTCTCAGGTGGCACGAGGCCCTGCTGCTGTGCGAGACCCTCAATGCCACCCTGGCCACCATCCCCGACCCCTACAGCCAGGCTTTCCTCACCCAGGCCATCAGCAGCCTACGTGCCCCGCTCTGGATCGGGTTGGCCAACAATGAGGTGAGGACATGAGGTAGGCACCCAGGGTGGGGGTCCTGGGGGGTGGCAGCTGCCCCTCAGCCTCTCCCCTCGGCTCTCCAGGGCGGTCGGAGCTACTCATGGCTGTCGGAGGAGAACTTATTCTACGCCAACTGGCAGGATGGGGAGCCCCAGCAGGCTGCTGGCTGTGCCTACATGGATGTGGATGGGAGCTGGCGCACGGCTGGCTGTGACACCAAGCTGCAGGGCGGCATCTGCCAGCTCCAGTCGGGTGCGTGGCGGATGGCCCAGGGGGCTCCGTGGACCCCAGCAGTGGGTCTGACATTGGGTTGGAGATGGCATCCCACTGGGGACCTTCTGGAGCTTAACCCATGGGCTTGAGTGCCCCGATAATTCCTGCCTCCTAAATATGTCCCCCCACCAGGTCCCCCCCGCACGCACAAGTGGAGCTACAGCGGCAGCTGCCCCAAGTCGCTGGAGGACTCATCCTGGATCCCCTTCAGGGACCACTGCTACACCTTCCACATGGAGATCACCCTAGGGCAGAAGGACGCAATGCGGAGGTGCCAGAAAGGTATGGAAGGGCTGTGGGAGGGGATGGGAAGAGGATGGAAGGGGGTGGGTCCCCATGTTACCTCTGGATACAACAGAATACCTTCAAATGGAGCCCCTGTTCCTGTTGCCATGGTCCAGCCCTGGTCAGCCATCATTTCTCCTCAGTGCTGCTTTGTGTTGGGTTCCCCATGTATCTCACAGTTCACGGCCATCAGCGGTTCCTCAGCTTTGTCTTTTTTTGCTGCTCCTGAGCTCCATCCTCAGCTCTGGGCTCACCTCCCCCTCTTCCTTCTGCAGTTGGTGGCACAGTGTTGTCCATCCAGGACGAGATGGAAAACGTCTTCGTGTGGGAGCACCTCCAGGCATACGAGGGCCCATCCAAGGGCGCCTGGCTGGGCATGACATTCAACCCCAAAGGTACAGGGCACAAAAGGACCCTTCCTGGGAAACACCATGAATTCTCAGTAGCTCTACAGTGAGCAAAGGAGCCCTTGGTAGTGGCTGCAGCACGGGGGGCTCAGGCCATGATGTGACCATGAGGGCTGATGTCTCAGGCTGTGTTAGATGAGCCAAGTGTGTCCTTCCCGGCCTTGGTGGTCCTCCCCATCACCCCATCACACCTCCTCCTGCTTTCAGCACCAGGATAAAGGCAGGGCATCCCTGCTGGCATCCCCAGACCCAATTCTTTCACTTCCAGGAGGTACCTTGGTTTGGCATGACAACACAGCTGTGAACTACTCCAACTGGGGTCAGCATGACACGGGGCCCAGCATGCTGAGCCAGAACAGCTGCTACTGGATCCAGAGCAGCAATGGAGTCTGGCGCTTGGGCTCCTGCACCAATGTCACCATGGGTGTCATCTGCAAGATCCCCCGAGGTAGGGACCTCATGTTTGAGAGAGTGGGGTCTGGGCAAGGTGCTGCAGGGCAGAGCTGTGTCCTGCTGGCAGGGTTGGCCATGTTTGGGGCAATTGTGTTGTTGTGGCATCTGTGGGGAGGGGGGCAGGGAGCCATGGTTGTGTGCTCATCTCTCTGTGTTGCCATTGCAGTGGAGGAGAGCAGCTTCTCCAGGGCAGGTGAGTGGCACTGTCAGCCCAGGCACAGCACCAGGAGCTGGAACCAGTCCTGCCAGGCTGAGCTGCAGCACGGGTTGTGTGAATAACAGAAAAATGGGGGATTTGGGTGGGAAACCATAGAATCAGAACCGTTGGAAAAGACCTCTAAGATCCTCATCCAACCCCAACCCATTCCCAGCATGCCTGCTTTGTCCCCATATCTCCACAGTTCACCACCACCAGAGTCAGTTACTTCCCCACCTCCCTGGGCAGCCTGTGCCAATGATCATCACTCTTCCAGAGGAGAAATTTTTCATAAGATCCAACCTGACCCTCCCCTTGCTCAGCTTAAGTCAATCCATCCCCAGGCAATTCTCAGTCCTCCTCTGCGGAGGAGCACATCTGCGGGCCCTTTGCTGAACCCCCTGCCCTTCTAGAGGTGTCACATCTGATGGGATCCTATAGATCCAACCCGGGCAGCTGCCAGATGTGAACACCCATCAGGACCGACCCAGACAGGCTGTCCCAGAGCTCTGCCGTGGGCACGATGCTCCCAGCACACCCCAGCACTGCCCCATTCTATCCAACCACCCACCCACCCTCAAGGAGAGCACCCAAATGAAGTTCCTCCACGTCCAGACTTGGGCAAGGACTTGAGGAAGCAGCATCAGTATTTCAGTGGACTTTCCGTTCCCCGCAGCTCTGCCGGAGAACACGACGGCCATCGCGGTGGTGGTGCTGTCGGCGCTGGCGCTGAGTGCCCTGGTGGGCATCTCCATCTTCCTCTACAAACGGCGGAGGAGCTCCGAGCGCGGAGCCTTCGAGAGCGCCCGCTACAGCCGCACCACCTCCAACCCCAGCGAAGCGGCCGAGAAGAACATCCTGGTGTCGGATATGGAGATGAATGAGCAGCAGGACTAACGGCAGGGGGAACGGGGAGGGGGGGGGGAACGGGGATCGGCACGCAGGCGGTCCTCGGGGTGAGCGGGGCTGGGGTTGGGGTTGCTGCCGTACCCCCAGGCTTGCCTCCGGCTGCTGGGAGCTCTCCTGCAGCAGCTGTGGAGGCGGTTTCAGGGCTCAGAGGTTCAGAGGAAAGCTGCCTCCACTTGGAGAGCTTTCCCTGGCCGGGCTCCGAGACACCTTCCCCTGGGGAGAAAGCACATGTGGGCAGTCAGGGCCCTGCGGGGGCTCATCCCCCCCAGACAACGAGTGTCTGAGAACACATCCTCCCGGGCAAGAGGTCTCCAAAGCCGATCTACCTCCCCTTCCCGCAGTCCACTCTCCGCCCTCCTCATCCTCACCTCCCCCAGCAGCAGATTTGTGGTCCCCCATAACCCTGATGTTCCCATGCCCGGCGCTGCAGCCCTTCTCCCCCCCATGCTCCCCCCGGGCTGGCGGTGCCATCCCATCCCTCTCGCTGCCCCCCATCCCAGTGAGCACAGAGCTCCCCACACCACGAGCAGGTGAGAGAACTGGAAGCCCTGCGCATCCTTCCCGTTGCTGCAGTGCCAGTTGAGGTCCCACCGGCCAACTGCAGAGTGTGCAGAGGAAGGAGCACAAAGCAAAGGGCTGCCTTGGTGCCACGTGCTCACCGTGTGGGGCAGGGATGGCATGGGGCAGCTTGGGCTTGTTGTAGCCCCGAGGATGAGCATTAGGGATGCAGGTTGGGGACCGATTCTGGATTTTTTTGGTGGTAATTTTGGAGGTTTGGGTTGTTGTTTTTTTTTTCCCCCATGGATTTTTTTTTCCCCCCTCATGGAATTGATTGCTTTTTTTTTTTTTTCTTTTTTTTTTCTTTTTTTTTTTTTTTTTTTTTGCTATGCTGTATTGAGTGCGTGCTGAATATATACGTCTTTCACACAGCTGGCCGGGGTGTGTGTGTGGTTGCATTCCACGTGCCAGGTGTAGGTGAGGAGGAGGAGGAGGAAGGCACTGTGGGGCTGTGCCATGGGGCTGAGCTCCCATAAGAGCCCCTCAGGATGCTCGGACCGCAGGGGGGGGGGTTCCCTGCTGGGAATGGGACCCAAGAGAGCCCCCGCAGATCCAAAGGCAAGCGGCACAACCCCCACACAGAGACGTTTTCCCATCCCTTCCAGGTGGGTGCTGTGAGGTCGGAGGGGCCCGCAGAGTGCTGTGCTCTCCGTTCTGACACCTGTGTGTGGATTTTAAACTGTTGATTTCACTTAAGCTGGACATTAAGTGTTTGAGGAACTGTTGGGGGGTTGGGGACGAAGGGATCGCTTCATTTTGTGTTTACTTTTTGGCAATGATGTCCAAACACCATGGTGACATTTGTGGGCAGGAGGGGCCCCAGCTCTGCCCCGGCTCCATTCCTCAGTCTTGGCTTTTATTTCCTGAGGTCATTCCTGGCGTGGAGCTGTTGGTTTTGTTCCCGATGCGGTGCCAGATCTGGGAAAGCTGAGCACCAGTCCGTCCCCATCTCCATCCCTGTGCTGCTTGTGGCCGGGTGGGAGCAGGAGCAGCTGAGGGATCCTCTTCTATCTCCTGCCATGAGCAGAGCTCAGAAATCCCAAAGGGAGAAGTGCTGGGGCTGGGATGGGCGGAATGCAGCAGTGCTGAGCTCAGGGTTGGGCTCAACTCGGAGCTATGAGCGCTGCGTCAATGCCTGCACGCAGCCCTTCCTGGGCACGCTTCTTTAAAGACATTATTTCCATTTCTTTCCTTTTTTTTCCTCCTCCTTGATTAATCTTGTTCTGCTTCTTCCTTCTTTACCTTCGAGCAAAGAGATCTGTACAATATAGGGGAAATTTTGTATGGGAATAATTTTGCCAGCCATCGGCAGCAATCAGGATTACAGGAAAAGCGCATATATGGTTACGTGGTATCTCCTATCACCAGTAGGATAATGTGAAGAATTGCTTAAAAGGACCCTGTCAATTATATATTATATATATATATATAATATATATATATAGTTTTGCAATTTTTTACTCTCTGTGGTTTGTAAGATCCTTTTAGAAGCTTGGAAATAAAATTTCCTCCCCCATCTTTTCTCTTCCTTTTTATTTTTTCTTTTTTTCTTTCATTTGGTGGAAAACCCAAATTTGACGTTTGCGAAGAAGGCTCAGAATTCAGGGTGGAATGATCAGGAGAAGGAAAGAGCTCCGTGGCTGCCATGTGGGGAAGCTGGGGTCTGCATCTGCATGGGTTGCGAGCCCTGCAGGAGCCAACAGCACCTGGCAGTGCTTTGCATTTCAACCAGCTTGTGCCAAACCGGTGGCCACAAAAGCTTTGTTTCCTCACTCCCCAAATGTGGCTGTGATTCTGACTCAGAAGTTAACAATTTTTGCTGGCTGGAGGAGGAATGCGATGCTATGAGTGCAGGGTCTGCTCAGTCATCCCTGCAGGCATCCAAGGCCAGGCTGGATGTGGCTCTGGGAAGCCTGGTCTGCTGGTTGGCGACCCTGCACAAAGCAGGGGGTTGGAACCAGGTGATTGTTGTGGTCCTTTTCAACCCAGGCCATTCTGTGATTCTCTGTTCAGGGGCGATGGCAAAGCTGTGAGGTATTGCTGCGTGCTGCCATGCCTACAGTGTGCACAGCTCGTGTTCAGTGACTGCCCCCTGTTTGCTGCAGTGATGTGCAGTTTAGGAGGCCTGGGTTGGAGCTGGATGAGCTCAGCCATGCATGCAGATCAGCTTTCCAGTGCTGAGCAATACCATCACAGGGTTAGTGCAGCACAGGGGGTATTCAGTGCCTTAAAACTTGCAAAATTATACCCTCTCATCACACACTATAAAAAGAAATGTGACTTAGGAAGTAATGTGTTTTATGTGGAATTGAGAAGTTCGGAAATGTGTTAACCAGGCAAGAATTCAAGGGGTTCACATGTAACTCTGGCTGAAAAGTATTCCTCCAGCACTTTTGTAGCAATGAATCTGAGTTGTGCAGAGCTCTGCTCACCCAGGCCCTTTGCTGTGCAGCAAAGCTATCAGTCTCCTTATCTCCCCTTGTAAGGACAGATGCTTTCTGGTGCAGTCAGCACAGGATTTTTTGCTTGTCAGCTTTGCAGTAGTTCAAGGCAGGAGTTGAGGAGCTGCCTGCATTCATTCTCCTCCTTGGAATAAAGGGAGGACCCTCCGTTCAGGTGGTGCTATCTGTTAAAGGGCTGCTAAATACAAGAGCAGTGAGGTTCGTCCCCCTTGAGCTGATGGCGATGCTTCAGTGGTGGTCATGTAAAATAACAGGAAATAAAATTTGGGACCTTTTGGCTGCAAGGATCACATTGCTGTATAAGCTCTGATCGGAAGAAACCTTGGGAGCACAGCATGTCAGAGCTATCTGCAACTGCAAAGGCACAGCAAAGGAACCACAGGCATCTCCGTGGGTTGGGATTATGAAGATTAAAGGAGGGCAGCTAAAAACAGCACTTCCAGCCTGCTGCTCCCAGCAAGGCACAGCAGCAAATCAACAGAAATGCCACGTTGACATCGCTGCCGGTTACCTCCACCTATGGTCTTCTGGAGCAATTTGCAGTGTTTGGGCTTTTAAAGTCATTGGTTGGGTGACAAGGAGGACTGAGTGGTGCTGACATTCGTGCTTTGGCTTTAATTAAAGGAGGACAGACTATACAGGGTATGAAAAGCACAGACAGGGGTACGTGATGCAAAGCTTTGGTGGAACTCCAAAGTCACAGGGCTTCTCAGAAGCAGAATCTGCAGGAAAAAGAAGAAGGGTGTTTTAGGGTGTGTTTCTTCATCAGTAAGAAAAGTATTAACTGAGCATAGCAAGGTGAGATGACTTTGCTTTCTTTAAAACTTGGAAGCAGAGACCAACCTCTGCATGACTGCCAATGAGCTGCACTGATGGCCTGCTCTTCTGCAGCGCTCTCTGGGCTCTGTTTTGCTGTCCATCCGAAGAGAAAGTTTCCCCAACGTTCAGTGCAAATGCACTCTTTGATGCTGTCTTCAGGCTTGAATTGCTGTGGGGAAGTGGAGAGGCAGAAAACCTGGCCTCTCCTTGCATGTCAGTGTGAATGCTGTGCAAGTCAGTGCGGTGCTCAGCGTCGTTTTCCCCCAGATGGCTGAAAAGGTGCTTTCTTTTTGCTTTGGATGCCATTGTCAGCTCTGCAGCATCAGATCTGATGGGGGGAGTAAAGCTCCGCAGCCACGCAGAGGGCAAAGTGTGCTGTGGGTTTGGGGTCCCAGTAGCACCAGTATGCCAGGCAGAGAGCGGCCCAAGAAGAAGAAATGACAAAACCTCAGCTGTAATGAACAGAGCGGTTCCTAGGTGTCACTGCAGCCCCAGCTGACAGAACTGGGAGAGCCCTTCGCTGGCACAAACCCCAGGGAAGTGGAAGCCAATCCAACGAGGAACTTAAAGCTGCTCCGACTGTGAGAGGTTTGCCATGAGAATATGGGCTGTGTTGTAAACACGGAGGTCTGGAGCCTTCCTCGGGGCTGAAATAACTCAATTGGCATTTAGTGCTGTTCCCAGGCATTGCAACTCCTGAAATCCTGTTTATAGGATGTGTTTTCCTGTAACTGAAACGCTAGGATTCGGATAAAGTTCCCCCAGCAGCAGCGTAATGATTCCATTTCTCATTGTTCCCTCCTTGGCAAAGTGATCTGCAACGCAACAGTCACCCATCTGGGACTGGGACTGAAAACGCGTGTTCTCCTTTTCCTGCTCAATGACACTGAGAGTGACATTGGAACAGGACTTTGAAGGGCAGCGAAGCGGCTGGGGACAGCAATTCCACATGTGTGGGGAACATTACCATGCCAAGGTTAATCAGTGATTTGCCCGAGAGCCCTTTGTTACCACTTTATTTCTGCCTCTGAGGGGAGCACAAGTCCTTCCGTTGGCTGAGGAACAAGAGGTCATCAGAGCAGTGCAGCCCATCTCCTCTCAGCCAATAACCACGGGCTCCACGACTTTTCCAAGAGCGACGTTTGCTTTGGTTGGATCCTCGTGACGCCGCCGGAGTCGGAACGAAGTAAAATATCTTTGGAATGGAAAACGGACAAAATGCTTTGCAATGGGGAGTGTGATGTAGAGGTCAACCCAAGGCTGTGGCTGAACAGCATGGAGGCAGCTGTTCTACAGTCCCAAACGGAACCCAAATTAATCACTGTGAGCACGGTGATTTCCCCATCTGAGCAGGTGACTGCGAGTCAACAAGCAAATAAGCTCCAATAAGCTCATTAATTCCTTGAAGAAATAATGAGAAGATACTCAAAGGTAGATCTTGCTGTCAGCTTAGGAGTGCCATGTGATTGCAGAAGGGTTTGGTATTTAGCAGTGTGGCTGGCCAACCTGAAATCCAGCATAGAACATAAAACTAGATGGGAACAAAAGCTTTATTGAAGGGTGACTCTTTAACCAGGAAGACACCGACCTTCATCTTGGGTTCCAAAGCAGCTCGTAGAAGTCCATAAATCACTCATAAATGCAACTTAAAATCTCACTGAACCAAATCAGCAGGAGGAGTGCAAACGCACCACGTGGATGGCGAATCAGTCGTACTGCACCAGACTCTGAAAGCATTGGAGCCCGCTGAATGCGTTTGTGTGCCGTGGCTTTTTTTTCCTTTTGCTCTTTATAGGCAGCTCCAATTAAACATCTTGACACTTGATATCATGTAAATTGCCCTCATTTCCAGAAGCTGTGTCTCCTGATTTATTTCCCTCCCACTTTTTGATGTCTAATGTGTTTCTCTCATAACTGAGTCCCTCTTGCCAATACAGGAGATGCTGCATATTTGATGAGAACAATTAAACAAGAGTTTTGTAAAAGTGTTTTAAGCTCCAAAGCTGACTTTCCTTCCCTCCTCCCCCCAACCCCAGATCAGTAAAGCTTTCCCATTTTAACACTGATTTCTCCAGAGACATCACTTAACAAAGCTAGAAACAGCAAAGAGAACACTTGTTAGGAAAATGAAAGCATGGAAATGCTTAAAAACGGGATAAGGAAGGAAATAACAGAAGCACAGAGCTGGAGTGGATGGGTAACCCCATCTGGTCCCACCAATCATGGCAGATTTTGGAGGTACTCAAGGTAAGGGTTTGTCCAACAGCTCCTGGAGAACAGAGAGCCGTTCTGCTGATGCTGCTGTACAAAACCTCCCCTGCTCCAGTTTGTGCCCATCACCTCCAGTCGAGGCACTGAGCACCACTGGGCAGAGCGCTGCTCTGTGCTCCCATCAGGAGAGTTTTGCCACCGACGAGGATGGGATTCGAACCCACGCGTGCAGAGCACAATGGATTAGCAGTCCATCGCCTTAACCACTCGGCCACCTCGTCTGCTGAATTTGGATGCTGAAGATGCAGTAAAGCTCCTCTTTATTGTCATAATCAGGATGATTTCTAATTAGACATGACTGCTTGCCATTAAGCTCTCCTCCATTGATCTGTGCTATACTGCATTTTTTAAGAGGCTGTCAGTGCACCAATCCCATCTGTTTATTTCAACGCCATTGATAGCATTAAGAAATCCTAAGGCTGCCACTCAGTTCTGTGATTTCCAATTCTTTGTTTGTTTAAAGCACGATTAAACCCACACCAAGAGCTTCGGATGGATTTAATCTCAATTTTGTGCTAATAATGCTCAGAGTCTCAGAGCTAACTCAAGACCAGGAGTTAATGCACTCTTCTCATTCACGCGGGGCTGAGAGCTTGGCCTCTGGATTCGGTATTTTTCACTTCCGTGTCCAACCCAACCTGAGGTTTTAAAAGAGAAGAGCTGACACCAGTCTGCACCGTCACTTCAGCTAAAGCCTCTTTGTTTCTCCACGAAGGGATGATTATGGGAAAGCCTCCGTCATCCTTTCAAATTTAAGAGTGGCACTGGGGAGGGAGCAGCTTTTCAAACCCAAAGGTCTCCCATAGCCCCCGGTGGATGCATCTCGCTGCCTGTTCCCCATCCCAACGGCGTCAGCATGGACCTGCGTGGGAAGGAGGGTTCAATGATGCGAGCAGCCCTACAGCAGAGGAGCGTGCATGGTCAACCTTTGAAAAAATAGCATTGCACGCTTATGAATTGTCCGTCAGTGAAGCAGCACATCGTGCCCTGTGGGACCGCTCGTTTATTTCCCTGCCATCACCTATTAACGTCAGGTAGGCTGAGTCAGCCATTGGGAAGCACGCGCCCTTCAGAAGGGAAACAGCGTGATTCTGTACCAAAATATTTGAATGTCTGACTAATGAATGTTCTAACAGCTTCACCCAACTGCTCCCACGGGGCTCTGCTTTCATTCTCTATTCCCTCTGAAGTGTTTGTTTGCAAGTGGATTCTCTTTCAAGTGTGCCTGTTGCTGACAGGCCTCTGTAGGAGCGATTTAACACAGCTATCTGGAACCTCTGACCGCTCTATTATTTGGCACTAATGCTGTCCCTTCCATTCCTGACCATTCGGGGTAAGTGATGCTCATTGCAATTTTATTTTTGCATTTTGAAGTATTTACCCTGCTCGCAGTAAAATGTCCTGCATCAGATGAGCTTGGCTTCTATTATAGGAAAGGGAGTTGGACTAATTTAGAGCACATTTGACCATGTAATGCTGGGCCATTAACAGATAATTGAGGTTGCTTGGAAGCCAGCATCCTCGCAGCTGTAATTCTGTCCTGCTGCTCCATGCCACAGCCTCACATTCTGCACCAAGTTCTCTTGCTCCTTATGTGATTTGGTATCTCACACCTGAACTCAAACGTTCAGAAATTGGAATATTTGCCTCTGGGTTTTCCAGGGATTTTGGGGTCTCTCGTTGCTGCTTTGTGGCTGGAGGTTCAAAACACATCATAGAATCGTAGAACCACCAAGGTTGGAAAGGAGCTCTAAGCTCTTCCCTCCAACCATCACCCAAAGATCTTTGGCCATGAAGGGAATGCTGTGGGAACGCGAGTCCTGGGGCGCGGAGGCAGGCGGTTCATGCTCTGCATCTGGAAGTGCTTTCACTTTTTGTTCCCTCATCCAGATGGAGGATTTGTCAGGAGAAATCTGAAGGCGTTTGTCCTTTGGTTTGGGGTTTTCTGCCTTGTTTTGTCTCGTCTTGTTTTTAATGCTCATAAGGAAGCCAGAAATTTTGGTTAATTGTAAAGTGGGCATGCCATAAAACATCAAAAAAAAAAAGAGTTATTCTTATCACTCTGTATGATTTGAGAGTGGACATTTCAAAAGGGCAAGGCTAGAAAGGAATCCTGAGAACCCAGATCACAGCAACTGGGTTCTCATTAAAATCCCACCCAATCTCCAGAAAGTCAGGGCTGAGAATCACTACAGATCACGACTGATGAGAGACTTCAGACAAGCCACAAGCAGCCCAGGATAGCTCAGGGGAACTTTTTATAGGCTGACTCCATGAGATCCATATTTCTCCATCGAAGTGATGTTCTGCAGACTTAAAAGCATCTCCAAATGTCATTGCAGAGAGCTTTATGTGGCACTGAGTGCATTCAGAGTTTCATATGGGGTTTGTCTGACAGTTAACTGGAGGTTCGTCAGGAGCTTTGCAATTCATAGCAAGCACACCATGACAAGGGAAATGTGCTTTAATTTGGCACATCCATCATGCTGACCCAGTGCCTGGTAACAAATAGCAGCAGTGCTGTATTCTCTTTCTGCTCTGCCTGCTCAAATGATAGAATTAAGAATGATCTCCCCAAGATGATGGCCACAGTGTTTCCCTGCAGCCAGGACACTATTGCATGAGTTTAGAGGCTTACTTGAAGGGGGCAGCTGCTACAATTAGGAAATCAATTCCTTTGCATCAGGATGCTGGAGAGGATTAGGTGTGATTACAGGCTGACCTGTAAGGAGGCACCTAATAGAAGTGGGTGGGTGTTTTTCAGAAAGAAAGCTCTGTTTGCAAGTAGTTTGTTGGCTGAAGAGCTTGAGGTCAAAGAAGGATGGTAAGTTGTGCTGCAGCTCTCAGCAGAAAGCCCCGAGGACGAAGCACAACTGCAAGGTAAGTGGGAGCACTGCTATTTTCCCTGCTTTTCCTACCCTCTTTATGGTGGCTAGGAAGTGGTTCAGTCCCATCAACTTTGCAAAGCAGTTTGTAGAGATCTTGCAGCCCAAGCTAGAGACCTGAATCTGCTAGCTCGTATTGTGCCTGTGTATAACCAAATAAGGCTGTGTTTTCACCCTAAGAGGCTTTTAATGAACCTGGTGAGTATACTGAACTACACAACGATGCCTCAACTCAGTGTGGTTTTAGGCTGTAGCAGTGATGAACTGTTTGCTGGCTGGGCAGGCTGGGTGGCTTCTTATCTCCATATTCCAGTGACCCCTCTTACCTTGTGTGAGTGAATGGCAGATGTCCTGTCCTTATGTGCTAACAGGCACATGTGGGAAGGGCAGTGCAGATTGCCCTGCTGCAGCAGGAGGTTGGGAATGGATGGCCAAAGTGAAGGCAGCCCTGGGGATGGGCGTGCAGGTGACATTTAGCTATGGATGCACGTGTGGAGTCCTGTCACTGCTCAGCAGATATTGCATCATTTTGTGTCTGTGCTGGGATGGAGGCAACAACCAGAACGATTTATTTAATTCTTTTTCTGCATCAGGAAGGAGGGAGCTGCATAAATGGCACTCGGCTTAAACAAAAGCCTGTGGGTTGAGCATCTCGGATTACTGAATGTAATTCACCTGCTTGGTCTGGATTGTTCTCATAATTCATGTTTCATTTGCTAATTGTTAGTATTAGCAGTACTGACAGCTGTTGGCCTTTTGTGAGGGTTCAGTGTTGGTACTGAGGGGGATGCTGGCTCTTTGGGTCTCAGCCTGGAAGGTGCGGAGCTGCCAGCTTTAATGGGAGGAAATCCTGTTAGATAAGGAAAAAATATATATATATATGGAGATTTGAATGCAGGTAACCAAAAGTCAGCATTTAGGGTTTGAAGAACAGCACTGTGTGAGCACAGAATGGGCCCTGTGGGGTCTGGCAGAGAGATGGGGCTATTCCAGAAAATATGAACAAAGGTCAGCAGAGCTCACTGGGAAGAAAGCAAACCTAACTGCTGCTCTGACCCAAGCAGCACTGAATGCCACACGACAATTAGAAGGGAGAAAGATGGTGCAATTAAAACTGCGGGCTTGTTATCCAGAGCTGTGGTGTGTGTGGTTTTGGGGAGGAGGTTTTGCTGCTTTCTTTTTTAATCCAGCTCAGCCATAATGGAGATAACCATCACTAGTCTGAACAACGAGGGGTGGATTTCCTGCATTCCTTGGGAGGGGGGGGGGGGGGGGGGGGGAGATATCTAAGGAGAACGGTGGCGTTGCAGAGAGCCTGGTGCAGGACTAGACAGTACAACACCTCCTGAAACAGGGTGAACTACCTCAAAAAGCATCGATTCTCAGTAAAACACAGCTAGGCATCTTGGCCACCTGTAGGCATTGGAGATTCCATGCCATTTGTATTATCATCAACTGCAACGCAGCATCCTGGCAGCGTTCTGCTGAGGGCAATTGATTTTTGCCTCCCCAGATTTCCACTCCCAAGTTCTAATTGAGTGTTTGTTCACCCCAAGGGCACAACACTTCTTTTGCTTCGTTCTTGACAACCAAGTGCTTTGTTTGCATTTTGCATCTGCCGTTTAAGCGCCGGCTGCTGGTGGTGGAAGGAATTATAGAGATTAATCATAAATTTCTCTGTAAATCCACGGTGCAATAGTGCTGGTGTGGGACAGTAGCCCTCGTTCCATGTCAGGGATGGCTGTGCTCCACTGTGAGCCACTGGGGAGCAGTGTGTGTGCTGCAGTGCATTGCAGGGAGGTGACAGAGAGGAGGGGAAGTGATAACTGTGTGTGTGCACATCCACAACTTCTTGCTGGATCTTTGTGCTGTAACATTACATGATTTACCATGCTTATAAATCCTCTTCAAAGTCTTCATTCACTGTTACATCTTTTCCCACCCTTTTCCCTTCAGTTCCTGTATTGGTTTTGGAGGTTTCAGGCCACAGTGTTCTCCTTTAGGCTTCCAGAGAGCAGCTGACAATCTCAGCCCAACATTTCCCATATATATTTTACAGCACAGATGCAAATTAATCATATAAAAAACATTTTGTTGGTCAACACTTACGTTGAAGCATCCTGGGTAGTAATTTACTTAAAAAGGAAGGCTCGAAGGCATGCAGATGTGGGGAAATAGACTCCGTTCAGTGCAAATAATTTGAGAGGCACATTTGTACCCCATTGCAAATCTCCTAGCAGATAGGAAGGACTCTGGCATGGTGAATTATTTAGATGAGTAGGAGCACAGACAAGGGCATCTAGCCACGTGTTTTAGAAGCTTCTGGCATCACTATGTAGGCACTGTAAATGATATTCTCAAAGTGCAGTGGTGCAGTATGATAGAATCCATCTTAAGAACGGAGTGCAACCTGCAGTTTAATTACTCTAAGTGCACAGGACTCTTGCAATTTATCCTTTTTTTTTTCCCCTCTCTTAAATGCACGAGGGGGAGAATGAGCTTTGCAGTTTCTCCTTGCACAGAACTTGCAGACATGGCAGGCCGGATGATCCAAGTAGATCTGCAGGCTTCAGGGCTGTGCGTGGCACACAGGGAGCCTGGTTTGCTGGCTGCTGGGAGCACTGGGGCTGTGCAGGCTGGGCGATGCTCCTGGCAGAGCTCGGAGGCGAGCTGAGGCATTTGTAAGGCTTCTGCAAAAGGCAGCTTCCATTGTGACTTGCTCAAAGGCTGTGTTACAACATCTTATTTACTTCCAGCTTGCATAGTGGGGTTCTGTCTGACTTGAGCTCCCTCGGGTTGTGGAAACTTGTCAATAACAATGAAGTAACAGAATTTGTGCATTAAAATTCAAGAAGAGTGTTTTGAAGTCGTACCAAGAAGGCGGTCGTTGGCTGCTGAGCGTGTTGATCTCTTTCCTCAGCGCTATAGCATTGCCTTCTAATAAAATCAATACATCTTGCACTTAACTCTTCAGAAAATGGCATTCGTGGCTACCATCAAACTAGGAACCTCTCTGGTTTGTACTGTACTTCTGGCTTTAAAATTGCATGTTCATGTAAATACAAAAAGGCACAGAGGGGGTGGGGATTCCAGGGTCCAGTCCAATTCTTCTGTCACTTTGCTCACTATCTTCCTCACCTTACGTAATGTTGTGAAGCACAATGAAATCTCCAGTTGCTCTCTGTCAGTCTGTTCCTGTATTGTATCTACACAGCAAACAAGGATTTTTTTCCTTCGCCGCTCCTGATGACAGATTTCCTCTATGCAGAGCTTCTGGACACGGGGCAGTTGTGTGAATCACTCTGGGATTATACAAGCTGAAGATGAATTAAGTCTCTCTACGTTTCTTACAATCTGCATAAGCAGGCGTATCTCTTCCTTGCAGTGCAGCAGGTTTCTGTTAATGCTGACATTTCACTGCACACGGAAATATTGCAAGGCAGCAACAATGGGATGATGGGCTCTGATCTGGAGAGAGGTCATTTGTACCCTGTGACTTCTGGTGATGGCTGTACTATGCAGTCATGCTATGATTGTCCATATCAGTGATCAGGTTCTGCCTGCACCACTTGGATCTGCACAGCCCTCCATTGGCCCCTGTGAGGAGACCAAAAATTAAGCTTATAGCTTCAAACTGCATCACGTGCTGCTGCAAAACCAGCTCTGAATTTGCTTTTAGAACAGCAGTCTGTCGCTCCTATGGGTTACAGCTGCAGGAGCTGTGAGATGCAGTGCTGTGTGGTGCAGCCATGGGCACTGCACTGAGGTTTGTGTAAGGCCATCTCAGTCCCAGCAGAGCTGAGGAGCTGCCTGGAAGTGTTCACTTGCCATCTTCCCTCCTTGTTTAAGACAACAGCGATCATCATCTGAGTGCTGTACAACAAATGCATGTACTCTCCTCTTATAAACAATCTCCTTTTCAGTTCTCTTCTAAAGGATGAAGAAATTAGAAACGTTGAATATGAAAACCTGAATATGAAAATCTCTGTGCACACAGATGGCCTTAAAATCATAGAATCGTGTCGTAGAATCATAGAATGGCCAGGGTTGGAAGGGACCTCAAGGATCATGAAGCTCCAACTCCCTTGTTGCAGGCAGGGCCACCAACCTCCACATTTCATAGCAGCCCAGGCTGCCCAGGGCCCCATCCAACCCGGTCTTGAACACCTCCAGGGATGGACGGGGCATCACAGCCTCTCTGGCAGCTGTTCCAGCATCTCACCACTCTCACAGTAAAGAACTTCCCCCTGACAACCAACCTCCATCTGCCCTCCCTCAACTTCAAACCATTTCCCCTTCTCCTGCTGTTATCTCCCCTTTCACATCCCCTGATCATCTTTGTGGCTCCTCTGGACCCTCTCCAACAGCTCCCTGTCTTTCTTGTACTGGGGGCTCCAGACCTGGACACAGTGCTGCAGATGGGGCCTCACGAAGGCAGAGTAGAGAGGGTGAATCACCTCCCTGTTCCTGCTGGCCACCCCTCTGCTGACGGAGCCCAGGATACCAAAACCAAACAGAAAACTCTGTGCACTTCAGTAGCCAGCAGCAAAACCTCTGTCTGCTGAGATGGCTGTCTTGACAAGTGTGCTTCTTAGGGCACTTCCTCCCTTGGTTCTTTCACTGGATAACACGCCATCCCTTGCTGACCCCCAGACCCTCCAGAAACTCTGGGAGCAATCGCTCCCTTGCACTCAGTCTGTGGCATTGAGGGCAAGCTTCAATTCTTCTGAGGACACGATTCAGGGAAGGTTTGGGAAATGTGACTCACTTCCCCAGGCTGGAAGCGAGCCAGGGGTGTAAATGCACAAGGCCTGGCAGGGAACCAAGGAGTCGGGATTTCATTGATGCATCATCTGCCTCTGAATCCTGAAGAAACAAAGCTGGCATAAACTATTATCTTCTTCCCACATATGGGATCAGCGTTTCGCACAACTCACCCTGGGTTAGGGTGTGTGTGTGTGTGTATCATAGACGTGCTTATATCCTTTCTGGAGGTTAATTTTCAGGTTATTATCTGATGGTGGCTTTTTTTCATGTTGTTAGTGCTCACTTGCACGAAGTGAGTTGAAAATTACACTGCTCGTTTGGGAGCTTTGGAAGCCAGAGTACATCTGAGTACTTAAGCATCACTGCAGAATGCATTTTAAAAGGAGAAGAGACCAAGCTGTGTTGTGATTACCTGCAATCTTTCCATTAGGAGCCATCTGCATTGTGAATATGTGCACTTGCATTGCTCTAAGCTTGGCTTATAGCATCCACTTGGGGTGAAAATGGCACAGCAGGAGCAGTGCTTGCAGGATGATATGGGTGCTGGCAGAACAGACGGTGAAATCAAGGATGGCTCGTCCAGCAGTAACATCAGGGCTCTTTTCTTTGGCTGGAACCTGCCTTCCTGATGCATTCTGCCAATATTCATCTTCCCCTCCCCACCTGAATTCTTTTGACACTTCACACATCTCACCTTATTTTACAGATTCATCTCAAACATTTCTCATACAGGTTGGTCTCACATGCACAGTTTATGATCTCTATAAAACTCAGTGTTCATCTGATATGGCTGATTGCTGTAGATTGGCTTGTAAAATCTTTCAGCACTTGGTGTCAAGATCCTCTTTCAATCCAAACCAAGCGCAAGAAAACTGCTTTAGGTCCTGGTGATCTGCTCGCTGTGTACCAATGGCCTCATCAAATATGTTAATTTCTACAGTTCATTCACTGAGAGCGTCTGTGCTAAAGAAAAATTCTACTGTGATGATCCAAGCTACGAGTTCAACTCACCCTTTTAGTACATTTGAAGACTTAAGTCTGCTATAACTCCATTAGTATAGCGGAATCTGGCAAATCACAGTACATCCTGTTGAGGTATCTGGTGGGTTCCTCTCCCTCCGCTACCATCCCTGGATGTGTTTACAAACCATCTGGATGTGGCGGTGTAGTGGAGGGCTGTTAGAGTTGGGGTGGTGTGGTTGGGTTGCAGTTGGACTGGATGATCTTGAAGGTCTTTTCCAACCTGAGCAGTTCTGTGATTCCATGTTTATGCTGTTGCCATTCTTTTAGATGTTCTTGGTGAACCAGCTTCAGGCTTCAGCAGTGGATCTGTAGGCGAACATACAGCAGCTCAACAAATACAGCACTCATCTTCCTTGTCTGAGTGCTCACCATAGACTGTCAAGACACAGCAGAAGAAATAATAATAATAATAATAATAATAATAATAATAATAAAGAAAACTCTGTTTTTTGGTGAAGTCTCCCACTGAACAGTGGGCATTATCTTTGCACCAATATTCTCAGATATTGCAAGGTTTTGCTAAGGACTCCTATCGTTTGGTGACCAACATCCAGACTTGATACATACCTTAAAGCTGATAAACATGAAAAAGAAATACCTTCCAGTCTCTAAACCCCCTTCCTGCTTTCAGTGTGTCTGAGTGCTGCCTATGGGGCACACAAGCAGCTGTGCTTCTGCAGAATGCCCTCCCCTCTATCGGCTTCTAAACATTTGTCTTGATGTGCTCTCTAGGTTTGTGGTGGTGCAGGGGGAGTTCATTTCTTGCTTGGTTAACTGGAATGAGTTTTCCTTAAGTAGGAATTGTGCTGTTATAGAACAAAGCATTTTAGTGCTTCTCTATTTACGGCCAATGGATGAAAACATGTGAAGTATTTACTGATTACTGTCTAGATCTTTTTGTGTGGCATCTGATGAGCAGATTGGGCTCCTGGTTAATAAACAGAATTCTAAATGAGGAAAACGTTGAGGCTTCAGATCTACCAAAATAAAAATCCAATCATAACAATAATAAAACCACTTGTGAATCTGTCACTTCGCACGTGCAAACTTCAACCACATGGAGTTCTCTCTGTCCTTCATTTTGGCTGCCCACAAACACAGACACATCTCAGAACACCAAACTCTTCTAATTGACACCAGCAGCTGAATGTTTGTGTGTTTTTCTTTTTGTGTTTGTCTTTCCCCCCCCCCCCCCTCCTTTTTCCCCTCAGTTAACTGTGGTTTGCTTTGCCTAAGAAGGTGACAGTGCAAATGTAGGTGAGGAAACTCAAGAGAAGGGACCTTCCTGTTGTTGGCGTAGTGGGTGCGATCTGAGTATCTGCAACCTTCCATGGCAAGAAAGGAAAACCCTCCAGATGCCCATTTTGTCCCCCAGCTCTGAATTCCCATGACTTTCAGAGACAAAAGTTCTGAGTTCTGAAGCTGCCGTGTCCCCAGGATAGGTGACAAACCCCAAAATACAGATGGTTGGGTTATTTCCAGCAGAGCCGAGAGCTGGAATGTTATTTTGATGGCTTCTCTGAGTCTAATTGCTGAAGCAGTTTCTTGAGAACGAGCGAGCAGCTTGTTGATTACAAGCAGCAATGGGGAAACCTATTGCTCCTCCGTTCTGCCTCTACTTGAATGTCTCTGCAGTCAAGGAAACGACGGTATTTAGATCACAAGTAGTAAATAGCAATTAAAAATAACTTTGACAAAGCTGTGCCACTTGAAACTCGAGCTGCTGGGTTTGGCTGGAGTGTATAAAGAAGCTGCAGTGAAAGGACTCAGTGCTGGTTATGTGGGCTCTGTCCCAAAGGCGAGCTTTATAAAGGAATGAAAGGGTGAGTGTCGTGGCTGTGCCGTGAGCCACTTCCAGAGCACGCCTGTGGATTGTGGTGGATGCTGTCACAATGAGGAATCTTTTTTTTTCTTTTCTTTCTATTTTCTCCTCCAACTCTGTAACAAAAAAGTCCCAAAAGTGTCCCTGGTGCCAGGAAGGTTTGGTTTAAGCTTCCGAGGTATTTATTAATGTTTAGAATAAAGCAACAGAATATGTGGCTTGTAGAAGTGCCCCACTGCAAACCCCATCTCGTCACTGAGCAGCATTCAGTGCCTTCACTAGAATGCAGCAGAAGTCACAGCTGCTGTGGATGATGAGGATGGAGATGCAGATGGGCTGGCTATGAACTTCAGCACGCTTCCAAGTGCGAAGGAAGCTTCAAGGAGGAAATGTAGTCCTTACTTTTCAAAACAAGCCAAACATTGAGCCAAATGGTGATTAAAAAATAAAACAAATGCACATATATTTATTGCATATCCTCACCTTCCATGCTGCTTCAGCTTCTCTTGATGTGCCAGCAGCTGCTTCCATGCTGCTGTGGTGCTTATTGTGCTGCTTTTGTTTCCAAAACAAGGCACTGCAAGGAAAGTGAATAGCAAGCAGTTCCATAAAGCAGGAGCAGTGCAGGGAGTGGGAGAGAATCCTGCCTGAAACAAAGGTGAGCTGGAAGGACCTGGAGGTGAAAGACCTCTGAGATCTTGGTGAGCACCCCCTGATTTTTCAGTTGCAGGATGGTGTTTACACTGAGTAACAAATGGTCACCAATAACATCCTTCAGAAGGCGGTGAAGAATCTGAACTTCCTGAAGTAGAAAGTAAGTCCTTACAGTATGTAAGGGACCAGATATTGCACCCACTGGATGCTGACCCGTCATCTGAACATGATGCTTGTGGAAAAACTGAGCTCCAGGCTGCAGAAGTGCCAGCTTTACCACAGACTGAGCTGGGGACTGAGCTGAGCTCCTTTCCTGAGATTGCTTCCTGTTATCAAGTGTGATTTCATTTGATTTGCTTGCACAGTTTCATAGAATGCTGAGATCTGAGTTCAGAACAACAACAAAAAACAAGCATCAAAGTCCATTTTGCTCCTAGATAGAGTGTTTAGCACACTGGCTTAAAGATATCATCCTGGTATTGATGATATGGCACATCCAGTTATTGGTAATCCCAGCTGTAGCACACTTCTTGTTAGCTATCTGAATTCATTCCTGAGTTTTGCTGGAGTGTAGACAGATAAATCAATACTGCTTGTCTGGGAGCACAAGTGACAAAAGCGAATAAATACCACTAAATAATGCAAAGGCAGCAAAAAGCCAATTAATATGGGACATGTTCTGACCCACCCAGCCCTTGCTTCATTGACTACAAAGGTTCAGAAGAAAGTAGCTCTATATACGCAACAGGAGCTGCACCACCAGCTTGTCATAGGGCTTGTTCTTACGTCGTGCAAGAGATGAGATTTTCAATTTGAGCATTTTTATCTCCTTTGCTTATTGCACACTGATGTTTTTAGCCAGTTTGTGCTGCCCTGCATTGAAGCTGAGCTGCTTTCTGGTTGTGTGCTCTGGGGGAGGCTGCTGTTTGCTCTCATCCTCAAGGGCGTCCTGCAACACATCTCTCTGGCTCTTAACACTGGTACACGAAGCCATATGTTATGATAACAAAAATGAAGCACAGTTTTAGAGATTCCAGTTATCATCTCGCACGATGTGTGTCTGCTGTGCTTTGCAACTGAAACTTTGCAGGAGTTGGGTGGGAGTCGATGCTTTCGGCAGAAATCCTTGTGCAAAGATGTGAGCACAAAGCTCAGCTCTATGTACAGATTGTAAAATAAGGACGACGACCCTCTTAAGAACAATGAAGCTGGAAAGCTGTGGCAACAGACACACAGGAAACTGAGCAATGCATGCAATGAATTGAAAACTAGCACGGGAATCGGTGTTGAGTGAAGATGAGGACCTGAATGGCCCCATCTGACATCACACAAAGAAAGGAATCCGCACCCGTGATAAACTTTTCGTGGCATTTTTGCCAAGTAATGCAGGCAGTGACATGAACACACCCACAGTGCTCTGGCACCAGTCAAACCTGTCTGCAGTGCCTCGTGATGGAGCACTGGCTGCAGCAGGTGATACCTTCTTGTGTCTCTTTGTGGATCTGCCTCATGCAATGCAAACTTAAACTGGCAGGAAAGGCTGAAAACGTACAGGCAGAGGAAGCAAGCTGTCTTATGGCAGACTATATGCCCTCGCTGGTGTGGGGCCCATGGGATTCTTCCCTTTTCTGTTAAGTGTTTGCTTGCTTTCCATCCCAAGGAGGAATTTGGACAGCTTGTGTAGTTTGCTCATTTGTGCAGCTGGTTTTTAAATTTCCTGGAGCTTCTTTATCATGTTTTCTCCTACTCCACGAGTGCAGTTGAAGGTGCTTCTTCTCAATTGCAATGCAACTCGAAAAGTGCTTGTGCTCTCCACGTGGTTGCCATGGCACATCATACTGTGGCTACATCCTTCTATGTTCTGAGGCAAACTGATGTCATTGTGACACTGTGAAGGTTTTACTAAACTTAGGGGCAAGTTAGGAGCTCACTAAGACATGGTGCAGCAGACACTTCCCATTATGTTTGGTTTTTCTTGTGCTGCTCCTGGTTTACTATATGCTAAGATATGTCCAAGATGATAAGCTTTTCAAGTCTACCTACCCAAGATAAGTAAACTGGGAGCCCAGCATTGGCTTTGAGAAGTATTTCGTTCTCCAAAACCATATGTTCACTGTCTAGGTACCAGTCTGAAGCAGATGAAAGTGATCATTCCAAAGACCTGACATCAAAGAGCAAGAGATGGCTGTGCTGTTTTACACAACTGCCTCTCTGCCCGTGGCCCCAGCAAAGCAGAGCTCCCTGAGCCTCAAACAAATATTGAATGGAAAGTGTAATCTGTAATCAGGGCCTTCAGACAGCAGATAAGAGGTCTGCAGTCAGTTTAGTGCTCTGCTCGAACTCATCCTACAGCTTCTTATGCCATTCATAGCTCCTCACTGAAACAGAAACCATCGAGCCCAAGGTGCTGTGAAGATAAATGCACTGAAATGGTGGGGGACAGCAAAACCCACACTGGGAAGGGTAGGTGAGCGTGTCAGATATCCTCAGCATGCGTGCAGGCACACGAAGCTGTCAGGGAGAAACAAAAGATGAAGATAATACACATTGGGAATGCAGGGGGGAACTGAGAGAACACATCTTTGGTCTGAGGTGGTACAGAGAGAACAGCCAGGAAAGCCACTGGGGATGGGGAGAGCTGGAGGATAAACTGTCCTTTGAACTCCGTGCTGCTGATAAATCAGAGGAAAGCTTGAGTTGTGTTCCCTGCAGACAAACAGCAAGTTGCATGCCTATAGATACGACACAGCAGTGCTGCTCTCTATTAGTTGATGTTTTTTTACCCAATCCTGCCTGGAGTAAAGCAGCCCTTCACCCCCAGACTGCACACTGATGTCAGCGAAGCTCTGAGTGGCAGCCAGATTTTGTCCTTACATGGCTACAAGATCAGGGCAGTAGTTAATTCTGACTCTACCTTCTCTCCAAATACCAGAGGTCTGTTTTCTGCTCTAGATTGACTCAGAGACGTGAAACAGCAGTGATGTCAGTGGCATTACCTCAAGCCTACGAGTGCACACTTGAATGGGCTTAACCTTAATATAAAAATATTTATCTTTGCAGAATTGTGTTGGTTTTGAATAAGGGAATGCCACTGCTGGGCAGCAAACTGGGGTTAGAAATGGACCCGTTCTGTTCCCCCCCCACAAAACCTTGGAAGAGAAACAAAACCAACCAAAAACATAACACCAAAACTCACACCTGTGAGCTCTGAACAGTGCTCTTAGTCGTAATCACACGTGTGGGGAACAGCATCAAAATCCTCTGTGTTTCTGCAATGATGCAGACCTGCAATGACGGTGGTTCCTGCAGAATTGCACAGGCCTGGGTTTTGTCTGCAGAGATACAGCTGTGTGGCCACCACCTCTACCCAAGCAGGCGAAGCCATTCCTCTGCTGTCGCGTTTGAGTGAGCAGTCTGTTCTGTAAATGTGCTTAAAAATGGAATATCACTTTAAAAAGCAGACTGCTGGCATCCACACCACTGACTGCAGCGAAACAATGCCCGGTGAGCTCATCCTGGCAAACTTGGCATGGTTTTCTCAGAATTTACTTGTATGCATTGTTGGGTTGGAACTTGTTGAACGCCTGCTGTTTAATTTACGGAGGCTTTATTTGCTGTTTTGATACAGTGAATAACAATAGCAAGGAGTAACTTCGCTGTTTTTGATATTTTAAACCCAAATAACTCATTTAGAATGACCTTATCTCAACCAAACCTGAAATTGCATGAAATAGGGAGTCATTAGAAGCCCTATGACAAATGCAGAGGTCTGCCTACAATTAGGAGATGTGCTTCATCTCTGCCCTTTGGTTCCATGTTTCACAGTGACCTGAAAGGCACAGCTGCATCTTCTGTGATTCCTTATCATTTTCAGGTGCCCTGAATAATGCTGCTAAACCATTTCCTTCAGTTCTCAAAGAGGGAATTTATAGTTACAGCTTAATTCCACCTTAAACTTTCCACCGTGTGACAGTTTAAAAATGACCTAAAAATGTAAACGTGAGCTCTACTTCCAAAGGTTCTGTCACTGAACTCATTTATCTGTATGAAGAACACAGGACATTCACTGCAGTAATACAGGAATGATGAAATCACACAGCATCCTTCCCACTGCTATTTCTGAATGAGACAAGTGGTTCCCTTCCACGTCTCCAGCACTCACCTGAGGTGTCTTCATTTGGGTCAAAGACAATTTTCTCCATGTTTTCAGAGCTCATGCTGTGTTTCAGTTTCTGCTTGACAGAACCATTGCCTGTAACAGGAAATTCCTGGTCTGGTGGTTGGTGACCCTGCACATAGCAGGGGGTTGAAACGAGGTGATCTTTGAGGTTCTTTTCAACCCAGGCCGTTCTATGAAGCTATAAACCCAAGGGCTGGTGTGGTGCCAGAATTGTTGGTGACAGATCCATGTTTGCTTCCAGGACTCTAGAAAACCAATTGCATGGATAGCAGGAAGGAACAGTGCACAGATTGGAAGCCTTTTTCTCCTGCTCTTCTTTGGTCTCTCCCCAGAGCTGTGTAACACAGAGCGAAGAGAAATACTTCTGTGTAACACAGAATATTCTTGAGATGTTCATTCATGTTTTACTTAATCCCATTTTGGAGTAGGGGAATCTCCACTGTACAGATCAGGGCCTTCCCCACAAATCTTTATTTTGATTCTGTTTTACAGATAACTTCCACAAGCGTATCATCACACTGAGAATAAACCCAGAAGCTGTGACTCTGTCATCTTAGAAAAAGTAGAACCAAAACAAAGACAGACAGCAGTGAATGTGTCCAGTTACCAGACTGTGACCTTGCAAGTCTAATTTCAACTTACGACCTTTTGCATGTTGATATCATCAGGAGAGCCACAATGTGAGCCATTCAAACCATGCCATGCTCGCTCAGTTCTGAAGCATTTTGTGTTTCCTCTGCCACAAAACAATTCTGCCCTCTGTATTCTGGAGGACAGGCACAACCTTTGTCGAGACGATGCTGGGGTTTTGCACTGATATGCATCCATTTGCCAGTGGGGTTTGGACTCGATGATCTCTAAAGGACCCTTCCAACCCCTCCAGTTCTGTGATTCACTCCCAAATTGATCCCAATCTTCACAAATTCCTTGTGATGAGAGCAGAACACTTTTAATGACTTTTAATGCTAAGTTAATTACTCCAAAGGATGATGTGTCCACCTCACTGGTAACAGCTTTTTGAGGATTAAGCCCCTATCATGACAAATCTGCAGCTTCTCCTCATGTTTCGCTTTTGCCTCTTGAGCTTTCAGTAGCAGGTTTTGCTCTTTAACAAAGAGAACAGCTTACCTTTATTTTGATGTGCTTGGCAGCTGATGGAGAGCTGTATGTGTTGGTACCAGGGTAGATCTTCAGTATGTCCTGCTTCTTTTGGAACATCCTAGCAAAGTTCAGATGTTCACAGGTGCTTTTTCTACTTGCATGGGGCTGGAAGTCCCCTGCCAAGCTATGGGTGTCATCTATTTCCAAGCTGTAGCTGTGGGTGCCATGTTCAAGCTGTGTATGCCATTTATTTCCAACCTCTGGGTGCCATGTCTAACCTTTGATGCCATTTATTTCCAATCTCTGGGTGTTATTTCCAAGCTCTGGGTGCTGTGTCCAAGCCCTGGATACCATTTCCAACCTCTGAGTACCATTTATTTCCAAGCTCTGGGTGCCATTTCCAAGCTTTGGATACCATTTTCAAGCTCTGGACAACACAGCTTCAAGTTTGAACAGAGAGGAACAGAGCAATTTGCAGTAGTGTGTGGTACAAATGAAGAGTAGGAATGAAAAAGTCCCGAAAGCTACATGTGCTGGGAGTGTAAGCATTAGCCAAAGACAAATGCTACATAACTTAGTTCTATCTCTGCAGATCACAAAATGATCCATGTTACTTTGCTTTAAAATGATTTAGGCTCTTTTCTCGAGGCACTGTGATTTCCTTTCTTTTGACTCAGATGTTTGTATGTTTATTTAAGCCGAGACCATAGCGTGCATAATCTTCTAATCTCACAGTCCATTTTAATGTACTTAGTTCCACCATTTTAATTCCATTTGGCTTTGAATTTAGGATGAAAATGATAAAGCACCCTATTTCACGATGTGAAAACGAGCCACCAAGATAAACCTTTGGGTTAGGGAGAGATTTATTGTAGTTTCATCTCCCTGTTGGCACCAAACAGATCAGAGTAAAAACTAGAGGGAGCCATTGTTCACAAATATCTTTTTAGATCTCCATTATCCTCTATTCTGAAATTAGAAAGCTGTTCTTTCCACCTGATTAAGTGTCTCAAGTGTCCCTGGATCAGGGAGAAAGCCATGGAAGCAAACACGAGGATGAGTGAGAGACTAAATCCAGGTGTCCTGTGGTTTCTGTGTAAAAATGGATATATTTTGGCTTAACACTTTCACTTCTAAAGCAGAGCAGAGCATAAATACTATCCAATGGAACTGAAAAACATCAAAGTTTTGTTAAATAAATGATAGACTAGCAGGCAAATGCATTCATTTTGAGTGAGGCTACTGAATTGCTCAATAACTACAAAAAAAAAAAGAAAAAAAAAAGCCCTTATTAAGCAAACAGAAATGTTTCTTCTGGAAATAACCATTAAGTAATGCATACAAACTGAATCCCCACCAAACAGTTTCCAAGTTGGATAACTAGAAATATCTGTAGGGTAAACTTCTTTCCCTTTAAAAGCTGCATGCATGTCAATGTATGGTCCTGTAATGCAATACCTGAAATATGCAGAAGCCAAATATATTTGTTGGCATGAATGTCCTCTGGCAGATGGAAATCAAACACCCACGTTTCAGGGCTGCCTGGTCAGCTCCTTGTCCATCATCAGCTCATTGTTGGACCACTGTCCTCCATTCTATTGTAATCATAAAACAACTGTGGATTTGCTCAGCTCACCACCCTTTCCTGTAAGGTACTGAGAAAACATCACTGTTTGCTGTATCAACACACAAGGGCCAGATCCAGCAATGCAACATCAGCCTCGCTGCCCCTGCTTGTTTCTCTGGAGCTGAGTTGAGTTACACTGAATGCTTCCTCAGCTCTCACGCCATGGGACTCAATAAGACAGCACCTGTGGATATTTCCTCCCTTCTTGCTTGAGAATTTCTCTTCCTTGATGAAAAATAGGCTTTATAGAGACCAGTGACCTCTTCACAGCATTTCTTTTTTATTAAAATTGTAGAACTGTGATCTGTACGCATTAAACATCAATCTAATTTTCGGCGTGCAGACAGAACAAAGTTGCTGTGTCTCTCTTTCTCGCATGCCATGTGCACAGGGCTGAGAAAAAGATTTCCAGTCAAGCTGTAGGAATGGATGACTGGGTTTTAGCAAACAGTTTGCACTGTGAATGGTGTTTTCTTCAACGTGCTGTTGTGTGCTGAACGTGGGCAGATGGCTTCAGTCTGCCCTGCATCTGAATGAATGGCAGCAACACCATTTCAACTGGGAAGGGAATTTAAACCAAATCAGGAGATCTGTGGCAAGAAAACTTCTTGCTAAATAGTCGCCTCATTTCTGTGATACACAAAAACAAACCAACAAAACAAGTCCCACCAAGTGCACCTTGTGCCATCGAGAGGGCAGGGTGCATCTGCAGCTGCATTTTGTTCAGGTCTTGGGCTTTTGGAACAGCTCTGCAGACTCCACTTGCTGTGGAGCAGACGGGGGGAGCACATACTAACATTCCTTTCAGATGAAGTTTAACTTGAAGACAGGCTCCAGCTGGTAATTAGCGTTCATCCACGTGACCAGCCATGCGATAGGCAGAAGTGGAACCTCCTAAAATGTGTATAATCTGGATGTCAGGTCTTTGGCTTCAACTCTTACTCTATAAATCTATCGAGCTGCATTACTGCATGATGAAGATGTTGGCCAGAGATGGCAGAGCGAACTTCCAGAAAGCTAGAGCCCATTACAAACCCTTTGCTGACCTCCACACCAACACTTGGATGCACTTTTTTGACTTGGCTTCTCTACTATGAGTATGTAGCACTGCAGCTTTTGGAGAGAGGGGAACAGAAAAAGTAAAATCGAAGCATTGCCATGTGTAATTCTCTCACTGGAAATACAATGGGGGAAAAGCCATAAATTATTGTTAGTCATTTTGTTCAGGCTGTACACTGATGATGGCAGCATAACAACCAAAACAGAAGTGAGGTCAGTAACTGAGCGCTGTATTCAAACCAGTATCAGAAATAAGCATCAAAGCCTGGATGCAACTATTGCAAAAGTAATGTTACTTGGAAGAGGAAGCGTATGGGAGAGGCATGCGTGTCCAGCCAAAACATTCACCCAGTTCTAAGGGTTGCTGAGCTCAAGGAAGCTCACTTTGTAGAATGGGAAAGTCCGAGTGCAGCCAAGTTAAAGTAATATCCTCTGCATTTGCCAACAGTGTGCATGTTAGGGAATGGCTCTGACCTACATGTAATGACCTGATTTGAGAACAGACTCGATCCCATAAGAGAATGTTTACTCTGAGGACTTGATTTCGCACTGTAGAATTTTTCCATATCTCACACCCTTCAGCCCTCCCTGAGAACTGTGTCCACACTTAACCCTGCAACGCAGGAAGCATGGAGGCAACATCCCAGCTTCTTACTAATTAGTTTAGCATTTAGAGCGCTCACTTGTGCTGTAGGAGAACTGGAATTCTGCTGCTGGGGGCTGGCAGAGCGGTTCATGGATCTGTGTTCAATACAGCCCCCAGTGAAGCAGGCTGGAATGGAGATTTCCTCCCTCTGTTTCTGGGTCATTGAAATGTCACCCTGAAACTCCATTACCCAGACGTGTAGGCTGGGGGATATGTGATGTTTGTCGCTCTTGAGAGGGTTTTATCTCAAATGAGAAATCAAACTGTCCTCAGTGCTTGAGATACAGCTGGGCATAGCCAGTTTTGTTTAACTTTTTGGGAGTTTGATTGGAGGATTTACAATTCCTTGGCTTTTTACTCTCTGGATTGCTAGCTGGTAAATCAATAAATAAAATAGTGGTTAAGCCAACAAATCAAAGAAAATCCCCAACTCCTTGAGTTAATACACTTCAACTGTTTTTCTAATGTCTAAAATGTAACGCACAACTTTTTGGGGTATTTTGGATTAAGATGAGTTCAGCAAAACCACCAAATAGTGTTTTGGAAAATAGATTAACCTCTGTGATGAGCCACGTCTGCTTTGAGAAATATCCTACTCTGATGAGAGACACAGCACCAAGTTTTCATGGTTAGTACATTTTAACTCTGAGAACCTCCTTATGGAGATGACAGCAAATGGAAAACAGGCTATGAATAGCAAGAAGCACAGATATCCAGATCTCAGCAGATTAAAGATATCCAGGAAATGGCGTGGCAGAGGGCTGTGCTTTTGCAGTGGCCTTAGGAAAGCAGGTATGTGGTGAGATGTGGTGATAAGACGTGGCGTGGTGCAGCTGATCCTTCTACAGGTGGACGCAGCAGGTGGGAGCTCTGGCTGAGGGAGGAGGGTTGTTCCTCATGGCAATTCACACTTGTCCCAGGTCAACGTGGATGAACGATCACGGAAGGTAGAGCGCTCCAAAGAGTTGGGTTTCCAGTGGCTGCAGATGACTGAACTTCACTAAAACCACACCAACAGTAGAATATCTGAGTTACCAGTGTCTTGCTCTAGGAATAATTTCAAGCCAAAACATAACCAAACTTCTTCTGAGGATCACAGAGTCACAGAACCACCACGGTTGGAAAAGACCTCCGAGATCATCCAGTCCAACTGTCTGCCTGTCAGCAGCAGTCACTAAACCACATCCCTCAACACAACATCTGCACTTTCCTTGAACACCTCCAGGGTTGGTGACTCTTCCACCTCCCTGTGCAGCCCATTCCAGCACCTGACCACTCCTTCAGAGAACTATTTCCTGACATCCAACCCAAATCTCCCCTGGCACAACTTGAGGCCGTTCCCTCTCATCCCAGTGAGACTCATCCCATCTTGAAGCTGTCAGGAACTGCAGTTCAGGTCACACAATGCTGAACAACGATGGATAACAAAGATAATCTGGGGAGCTCTGCATCACTACTGCATCATCAAGACCCATCCCTTGGACTCATTGGTGCTAATCCAGCCGTTACACGAGTACTTCCATAGCATGTCTGGCATCACAGCTCCCTGCTTCATTCAGCATTCGGGGCTTTGGGTGAATGATGTTTCCTCACCATGTGGAAGCGCAGCTTTGTCATGAGCAAAAATCTGACTCTGAGGAAATGGAAGACGCAGTGTGTATAAGAACAGATAGAAAATAGACATTATTTTTCAATATTTTCTCCTAAATTAGTTCTCCTGTTTGTTGTTGTTTGGATTTTGGATTTTTAAGGCAGGTGCTGTGAAATGGAATCCTTCGTGTCGCTGGTTGTGTATGAGCACAATTTAGTTCCCTATTGGAGCAGTGTGCTGGATGGCCATGGAGTGCCAGAACTGCCTGTAGCAAAGACAGGACTTTGGGTTTTCCCACTCTGTTTTTCTCTTGTGCAGAGTTTCTGTTCCTTTGTACCTTATTCTCTGTTCTGCTTCTGTAGTTTCAGACTTGCCTCAGGAACAAAACACATTATTTGTCTGCAACGAAAAGAGATTTTTCTATGCTGTGCACCTGGATGAGATGATCTCATGTCTGACTGTTCAGCACTCGTATTCCTTATGAGGTACATCACGTGATAAGAGTTAATCCACGGAGTGACTAAGCTCACCACTAATGGGAATAATTACCTGACCTGGTAATGCAATAACTTTGGTAAACATAAACAAAACGCTGCAATCATTTATTGGAACTCAGTGTTTGTGTGCAAGAATGCTCACTGCTAACTCGAGAGATAAAAGTCTCTAAAATGGGGAAGCTGATGCTTCTCATGGAGTTTTCTATTCCCCTTTCCTCACTCTGAGCAATTGGGATGGCCATAGATATCAGCTTGGCCTGCTCAAGCCTCTTCATATGATTAAAGGAACCCACGGCCAGTACCAACATCACAGCAGTCCCTATGCTCCACAAGTGTTTGGCATAGTGAAATAGAAGGGTGATAGCAGCAGTGCTTTGCTGCCATGCACTGTGCTGTAAATAAAGCTATCAGAGTGGCTGGTGAAGCTGAACTGTTGCATACCAGAATCTAAAGCACCAACCTAGGAAAAACCAATTCCACAAGTTAAAAACCACGCTTTCCAGCAAAATTCACAGTTCAGCTTAGAAAACAGCCATAGTTTGTTCTTACAGACCTATGTTTGTGTGATGCATAGTCAGTCTGTGAGGCTGTAGGTCGTGGCCAGGGCTCAGGGCATTTCCCAGTGAAGGGAAACACTGAAATCAGATCCAAAGTGTCGAGGGGATGCTAATTCCTGCATCCTATGTTCACTCCTCTGGCAGAAAGGATGCAGTCAGAGCCAGGCTGCAAGCACCACAGGTCAGATGCTGGTCCAGCTGACATGGAGTTGGTGCTAACAGGTAGACCTGCTCAAAAATGTCAGTAGTATCTTCACAGCCTTGCCCATAAATACAACAGTTTGCACCTGCCTGAGCAGGTAGGCTTCCCTGCCAAAGGAACGGCCTTAATTTACAGTCTGGAGACAGTCTGCACACAGAGCTGCTTCTAACAAAAGCTCCCACACCACTCAGTGTTCCCTCCTCCCCTTCAGGCTGTTAAATTATTGATGATCAGACAGCAGCTGCAAACAGATACACTCATTTCAGGACAGCCACGTCACATCCTAGCAGTCTTTCTGGACCTTTCCTTGTTGCTTTAGTCGTCCCATTTTAGTTCAGTTTAGAAGCCCATTGCGTTGTTCCAAGTCCATGCAGTGACTGTGCAAACAGCTTTGCAGAGCTCTGAATTTGCTTCCAGTGACTCCGTATCAAACCGGCCCGATCTGCTAATAAACAGATGATATAACTGGCATCTTCACACATTTCAGCTTGGCTCCAAAATGCGTTATGTGATCTCTCTGCCTGTTACATAATTACCAGTAATAAAAACCAGCATTTGGAATTTAGCTGAGAATTATTTTGATGATGCACGGCGCAGAAGAGGCTCCAGATGCTCTCCTGAACAGCCATCGTTGCTTAGTAAGCAATTAGGAGCAGTCACAGTCTTTTACTGTATTTAAACAGCAAGTGGGCTACTGGGGCCTAATCCATGTAAAAGCTTGTAAGTGCTGCTGAAATTGAGCAGTATTCCAAGGCTGGAAGCAGAAAACCCACGTGTGCCAGTGTGGTAAGCAAATATAACTGTAAGTAATTAAGGGTACATTTGAAGTACGTGTATTAGAGGATTAAAATATTAACCCCCCCATAAGATAAAGGCAGAACAAAGATGCTGTATTTTGCTATAAGATAATGAAATCAATGCTGCCTTGTTTAGAAATAACCTTTAACATGTGATGCAGGCACCTCTTGGCTCTCTCTATTGCTTTCTGTCTGCCTGAGACTCTCAATCCATCTTACATGGCATCTCCTGCAAATATCCAGCACTGCTGATGGGCTTCTGCTTGTTCCGTGCTTCGTATCTCACAGCTGGTAACCAAAAGCTGCACACAGAGCAAGGATGTGGGGCTTTTTTTTCTCTTAGAGGCGATTCTGCTGTTCAAACACGTCCTGCAACAGGTGGCAGTTAAGATTTGTTTGACTGCAAAAACTGTAGCTGCAAAATTGATGACTGGCTTAAATCAGCTCGGTCTGTTTCTCAGCAAGAAGCGAGTGGCATTGGGATCCAGCAGAGCACTGGCTTCATAGATGGGAAAGTAGGAATGTGAACACAAGAAAATTCAGTAATTTTCAGATACTGTCAGAATCCAGCGTAGTACAGAGCAGAACAGTGCTCTTTTCTGAGCAATTTCTAGACCTTGTGATGGTTCATCAAGTCTTCAATAAAATAATGAATTGAAGCATGCTGGGATCAGAACACAGCCTTCAGCCTCAACAAGGGGAGAACAGATCCATGCAGACCCATTGCTCGGGCTGCAGCTGTTTTCTGGCTTTATGGAATAAGCCTGTTTTCCTCTTCATTCCTTTCCACTGTTTCTCTTGTGATAAACACATTCTGGTATTTGTCAGCCCGGACCGGACACAAAGATTGTTTTAATAACATATATTGTTATGCCAACATAAAGATTTGTGTTGTTTGGTTTAATCCTTGATTGTAGAAGGAACGTGTTCTGTGCCAGCGATCACTGACTGCCAAATCTTGTCTTAACATGTATGGGTGACACTACAAGGTGAGTGCAATGGGGGGGTGACCCACTGCATGCACAGCAAAACCAGGAACCCACCGCACCTCTTCTGTATGGTTGATTGAGCCACGCAGAAATACTTTTTGACTCTGTGGCTTCGTATAACGACTTCGTCCCTGCAGATCCCAAGGTGGGTTAACATGACTGGTTTAATTTGTGGGTATTGAAGTTGTCTTCAATCACCAGGGAGGTGATTGTCCCTCTCTACTCGGCTCTTGTGAGGCCCCACCTGGAGTACTGTGTCCAGGTGTGGAGCCCTCAGTACAAGAAAGACATTGAGATTTTGGAAAGGGTCCAGAGGAGGGCGACTAAGATGATCAGGGGGCTGGAGCACCTCCCCTATGAGGACAGGCTGAGGGAGTTGGGCTTGTTCAGCCTGGAGAAGAGAAGGCTGCGGGGTGACCTCATTGCAGCCTATCAATACCTGAAGGGAACCTACACCCAGGAGGGGAGTAAACTCTTCAAAAGGGCTGACAACAGCAGGACTAGGGGAAATGGATCCAAGTTGAAGGAGGGAAGATTTAGGTTGCCCAGGCTGCCCAGGGAGGTTGTGGATGCCCCATCCTTGGACGTGTTCAAGGCCAGGTTGGACGGGGTCCTGGGCAACCTGATCTGAATGTGGATGTTTGGTGGCCCTGCTAGGCAGGGGGGTTGGAACTACATGATCCTTGAGGTCCCTTCCAACCCGGGTGATTCTGTGATTCTGTGATTGTCCATACCAAAGCACGATCTTTCTCTTTGAAAAGTCTTGTCGCCTCAGTGCTGCTCCGTGTATTTGGGATCCACCCCTGTCTTTGCTCTCTGCACGCCTGCAGATTCGGTTGCTTCTCACTGCATCGTGTGATGGGCTGAACATATCCTGAAGCTGCATCAATACTGTTCAGCTAACAAAGGAGAGCTAATGAGAGAAAGCACGAGCCAAGGAGCAGCATGCAGATTCCTGGCTGTCCAGCTGGCCTGTAAAAACAAATGTGTTCCACCAGAGGAGAGAACGCAAGCTGTATTCACAGAGAATTAGGAGCTGAATCACAAGTGCTAAGAGCAAAACTCGTAGGCTCTGGAGCACAATGCAGGCTTTAAGAAAGTACCATGACAACGTTCCTCTGAAAGAACCCAAGATATCTGAGGGCATGTCAGAATCAAAGGTACTTAGATGTGAAATAGATGTTTGGAGAATGTATTTCAGAAATTCATATCACCAGCGATAAAAGGAATTGAGAAAGATGGTAAGTGTAAGTTGCTGTCATCCTGAACTACTTCTGCTGCCTTAATGACTTAGCATCTGTCAGAGAAGAAAGAGAAATGAGCAGCTGTGCAAGCCAGAGATAAAAAAGCCAGGATTTTGATATTTAAAATATTATAGACTTGCCAGTAACTAAAAAAAATGATGTCAGAAAGGGATTGTTATGGTAAATAGTTACTGATGTTCAAAGGGAGAGCAAACGTGATCTAAAAAACCCAAAACATGGATACTGGCTCGTTAAGGACATGCCTGCAGCTTCTTCTCCGTGAAAACCACAATGCAGCTCTACCACCACCTCTGCTATCACATACAGCGACCACGTGCAGCCTGACAGCAGCTCAAATGCCACCAAGTTGTGCTTTTAAAACTTGTCATAAAAAGGCACATGCGTACTTTCAGCGTTCTCAAGCAATGAAATGCAGTGTCAGCCACGTGAAAGCCCAGCGTAACACCAACATTACATCAGCCAAGCAGCAGCAAAGGAAATAGCTCTTTGTGCCTGGCATAAATGGATTGGTTGGTGGCAACCTCGGGAAATGCAAGCAGTGATGGAGTGAGATGTGAAGGATGACCTCATGCTTTACTTTTTGTAACACATGGCGAAGATAATATGGGCAGGATTGCGCTGATGCTGCTCATGCCGTGCATCTTCAGTAGCTGAGAAGAAAGAGTTGTGTTTTTAGCAGGATTAGTGCTGGTATATGTATAAATGAATGATGACTTGTTTGAGCTGGAAAGGGAAAGACCTGTTTTCACAAAATGAAAGTCATACTGACTAATTGTAAAGACGTCATTTAGCCCCTGTGCTGAAAATCCCTAATTCTATTAGGAAAGCTCCAGGGAGACCTCGCTGTGGCCTTCCAGTGCTTGAAGGGAGTGCATAAACAGGAGGGGGAACGGCTGTTTATGAAGGTGGGTGGTGACAGGACAAGGGGGAATGGTTTTAAAGTGAGACAGGGGAGGTTTAGGTTGGATATGAGGAGGAAGTTTTTCCCCCAGAGGGTGGTGAGGCACTGGCACAGGTTGCCCAAGGAGGCTGTGGATGCCCCATCCCTGCAGGCATTCAAGGCCAGGCTGGATGTGGCTCTGGGCAGCCTGGGCTGCTGGTTGGCGACCTGCACACAGCAGGGGGTTGGAACTGGATGAGCACTGTGCTCCTTTGCAACCCAGGCATTCTATGATTCTGTGACTTCTATGATTCTATTTCTGCAGCTCATTACCTTCCATATCTGAATGAGGAACACGTTCAGAGCGGTGCTCAGTGCAGACATTGATCCCCAATGGTGTTCCCACCTGTAAAACAGAAGTGAGATTTGTTTGCAAAGAGTAAAGCATGGGAAGGAGTGGAGAAGAGAGGAAAACAGGACATGGAGGCTCAGTGGTTATTTAAGAAGAAAGGGAAGAGGCTCTGAAGACAGGAGCTGTGATTCTCTTTCAGGCATTGTTTACGTAAGCATTTTCAGTGACTTAATATGTTGAGAACTGTGACACACCAACACTTGAGAACATTTCCCATATCAGATAGCCTAAGCCAGCTGCTAAAGTCGTTCCCCGAGGGCCAAGCTCAGCCTTGTTGCATCACTGAGAGCCTCCTGCAACCTGTGTGCTGGGATTTATGGCAGAACAGCATTTGGAAATCACACACGCTTTCCATTTTTTCTCTTTTTAAGCTGATACTGAGGACTATCTGAAATTCAAGATGTGTCTGCATTCATGCCTCGTGCTCCAAAAACACTAAAGCATAACTTAATGATTTGAATTTATGGACCAACAAGGCTAGAATAAAGTGTTTTGTGGGAATATGATACTCTGTGTAATGCATTCTCTATAATACATTTCTTCCTCAAAACCAGAAGTTTGTGATGGTCACTAAATGGCTGAAAATGGGCACAAAGCAGTGTCCCCTTCTCGGAGCAGTGGTGAGATAAATGAGGACACTGTGTCTGCTTCTCAGCTCTTTGTCTACAGAAGGATGGGGAAATGCTAAGGCAGGTTCAAAGAGGGGCCACAGAAATGATCCAGCTCCTGGAAAACAAGCATTAATGATGTAAGGTTTAAGGAGCTTAACTTACTCAGCTTAATTGAAAAGAAGGTTAAGGGGTGACTTGATCGCTGTGTGTATCCACACACACCTTTAAAAAGCACCTGATAGGGAACAGCTTTGCAACAGTGCTGCCAAAAGCACAACAAGAGCTGCTGCAGTGCTGGCTGGAGGGTTTTGGAGCAAACCACAGTTACCTGATGGCGAGGATAACAGGGCTGGGAAGGGTTATTGAGCACTGAGCTCGGCATCAGCTGGAAGAGTTGGGAGCAGTTATCGGCTTAAAGGCACTGTATTTCATCCAGCTTCTGGGCTGCACCGGGAGGGAGCTCTGGTGATCACAGAAGCATGAAGGTTAGAGAAGACCTCTCAGATCCCCTGCCCCACCACCCCAGTGCCACCTCTCCATGTTCCCCATTGGGACTGCCCCTCTCCCTGTGCCAATATGGAGTCCTCCAGGCTGGAGAAGACCACCAAGGTCCCATCCAGCCATGTTCTCTCTGCTCTCGGGCCACATTAATGGGAGTTTGCTGTTCATCCCTGAGCTCACAGGGACAGAGGCATCACCCACACGATGACAGACACGCTTGTAACCCTCTGTGCCAACACAACTTCAACCTCAGGTTTCAGGGTGCTGTGGGTACACAGAATGTTTCAGGAACTCAAAACTTGAACAGTTCTGCCTTGATGTTTTTTTTCCATGTAGACTCACAGAATGGCCAGGGTTGGAAGGGACATCAAGGATCACGAAGCTCCAACCCCCTGCCACATGCAGGGCCACCAACCTCCACATTTCACACCAGCCCAGGCTGCCCAGGGCCCCATCCAACCTGGCCTTGAACACCTCCAGGGATGGATGGGGCATCCACAGCCTCTCTGGCAGCTGTTCCAGCACCTCACTGCTCTCATAGCAAAAAACTTCCCCCTGACAACCAACCTCCATCTGCCCTCCCGCAACTTCAAACCGTTTCCCCTTGTCCTGCTGTTATCTCCCCTTTCACAGAGTTGATTCCCCTCCTGTTTGTAGGCTCCCTTTAGGTACTGCAGGCTGCAATGAGGTCACCCCACAGCCTTCTTTTCTCCAGGCTGAACAACCCAGCTCCCTCAGCCTGTCTTTGTAGGGAGGTGCTCCAGTCCCCTGATCATCTCTGTGGCTCCTCTGGATCCTCTCCAACAGCTCCCTGTCCTTCCTGTACTGGCGGCTCCAGACCTGGACACAGTGCTGTAGATGTGGCCTCACGAGAGCAGAGCAGGGATGGACAATCACCTCCCTGTCCCTGCTGGCCACCCCTCTGCTGATGGAGCCCAGGATCCCATTTGCTTTTCGAGCTGTAATCACACACTGATGGCTCACGTTCAGTTTTTCATCCATCAGGACCCCCAGGTCCTTCTCCATAGGGCTGCTCTCAAGGACCGCTCCTTACAGTCTGCTTGGATGCCTGGGATTCCTCCGGCCCAAATGCAAAACTGCACTTTGCCGTGTTGAACCTCATCAGGTTCACCGAGCCCACGCTGCTTCCCTCCTCCTTACGTGCAAGAGCACCTGAGGCCGCCCCGGGGGGGGGGGGGGGGGGGGGGGGGGGGGAGAAGCAAGAGGAGGAGGGGGAGGAGAAGAAGAAGAAGGAGGAGGAGGAGGCGGCGATCCGAGTGGCAGCGCCGGGGAGGAGCTACCTGAGGAGGCCATTTGTCGGGGAGGAACGCGGCCGTGGGGGTGAGTGAATGGGGGTGAATGAATGAGGGCTGGGGGGGGGGAGACGCGGCGGGGCGCTGAGGGGCGGAGGAGCGGTGCTGAGGAGATGGTGGAGCTCCGTGCAGCGAGAGGAAGAGCCTCGGGGGGCTCCTCACACAGCTGCCCGGCCCTGCAGGGGGCGGTGAGCCCCTCCTGGAGGCGGGAGAGCGAACCTCGGGGCTCCCGATGCCTCCCGTGCCGCCTCCCCGGGTGAGGCTTCGTGCTGGCATCGCGTGTTGTGTTACTGAGCCGTTTCCTCGCGTAAATCCTGTGGGTTAAGCGCCAGGTCCCAGCTCTGCCCCCAGACGCGGCTCCTGTTCGCTTCCTCTCTGTCTCGTCCATCTCCAGAGCAGCGCAGATGTTCGTGCAGCAGCGGCTCTGCCGGCAGCGCTGCGGCCGTGCGTTGAGCTGCGTTGTGTTGCTGCACAGAAAGGAGCTCTGTCGGTATTTCCGATAGAATCACGGAATATCCCGAGTTAGAAGAGACCCACAAGGATTATCAAGTCCCCACTCCATTCCCTCTGGTCCTGTTGCTGTCACAAGAGAGCAGAGCTTTCTAGTGCTGCTTTAGTGCTGACCATGCTCCAGCTGCTGTTGTAGCACCAGTAGAGAGTGGTGAGGTGCTGGAACAGCTGCCAGAAAGGCTGTGATGCCCCGTCCATCCCTGGAGGTGTTCAAGGCCAGGTTGGATGGGGCCCTGGGCAGCCTGGGCTGGTGTGAAATGTGGAGGTTGGTGGCCCTGCGTGTGGCAGGGGGTTGGAGCTTCATGATCCTTGAGGTCCCTTCTAACCCTGGCCATTCTGTGATTCTACAAGGAAAAAAAACATCAAAGCAGAACTGTTCAAGTTTTGAGTTCCTGAAACATCTGTTTAAATCAGCCCCTAAACAGCAAGGTTAGAACCTGGATGGAAAATCCTCTCCAGATCTGATGCTTAGTGGGGGCACCTCTGCCAACCAGCATTGTAGTTAGTTACCACAGGTGCTGCCTCTCCTCTGCAACCCTTACTACCTGTACCTTTCTACATAGACCACAGTACCTGCCCATTGCTTCTGTCCAGAGGCAGAGAAGAAGGCTTAAACCAAGACAGAAGCTGCCTATGGCCTCCTATGTGGGACAAGGAGCCGTCAGAAGGAGGAAACTCAGGAGAGAATTTAGGAGGAGGCAGCTGAGGTTTGATAGGTTTTTGCTTCCTAATGACTCGTGCAGTGTGGCGCTGCTCTGTCACTTCTCACATCCGAGCATTTCTCTCCTCCTGCTGATGGGGACAAAAAAAGCAAGAGGACAAAACGGATGTGAATACAGAAGAGTTTGCACTCAGCCTCGACTCTGCCCTCAGCTCACCCTTGCTGTTCTTAATATTGTCAGGTTTCCAGGCCTCAGTGGTCTCCTGTAATTTGGGATTTCCTTGTTTGTTGAGGTTTGTGAGGCTTGTTCTAATGACTTTCGAGCTGTTCGTGCGATCTCCTGTTGCAAACAGGAAGAAAAAAATTAGAAAGTTGGAAACAGTTAATTAGAAAGACAGGGAACATTGCGTGAGAGCGTCAGGTTTGAGAGGAACGTGGATGTCTGTCAGTGCAGTCATGGCTGTTTCTCTCACTGTGATCCTTATTTTGGTGCACGTGGATTCCTAAAGTGTGTGGAAGTAAAGCAGTCGTTGCCCAGAAGAAGCTAAAGACACAGCTTGGGGAGAATCTCCACCAGCTATTGGAATGCAGCCTAAATGGGAGGCGTAACCTTGCTTGGCAGTTCTGCAGATGCCATGTGACGTGAGGTAATATGCTTAAGTCCCCAAATACTGTTGTAAATCTGGCCCATAATCTATAGTGCATGGGCAGCAGGGATCTGGGAGCAACATCTGCTCAGGGTGCACATATGAATAATGTCTCAATATCTTATGGCACTGACAAAGGGCTCTGCACTTCTTTTTCCACTGAAATCAGGCTGGCTTTAGGAATAATCGAAGCGATGGCAGGCTCAGATCCATCACTATAGAAATGGCCTTTTAATGTTTATTCGCTTTGTTTAATTGAATCTTCAGATATTTTGCTTTCTTCCCTGTTGGCCTCACCTTCCCCTTGCTGTCTGTACAGCTTCAGGAGTGATTTCTCTCTGCTGACTTTCTTGCTAATGCAGCAGTTGTGCTGGGCAGATGACAAAGACTGAGAGCTAACAGATGAAAGCCAACTGGTGTTACCCACGTGATTGAAAGCTGCGTTTTCCTTATATAAACAGCATGCCTGAGGTTGCTGTTCCAGCTTGCTTTATCCCACCCATGAATGTCTGGATTTACATGTCACCCTATGTTCTGCATTATAACTTTTTCTTTCTTTTTGTGTGTGTGATTCATTAGAGTTTAGCATCAGGGAGAGACTCTCGGGTGTAGAACACACACAAATCAGAGATAAAAATGCCTGTCTTGCAGTGCATGTAATCAGGAATATGCCCTGGGAGGGAACCTTTGCTTCCCTAAGATGCCTTTAGAATTCTTGTGTGGCGACGTATTTCCAGCGTGCCCCTGAGCAAGGGGTATCAAATGATTCTCAAGGGCTGCGTTTCTTTTGTGCAGGTTATTTTGGGAATGAAAAGTGCAAAATGTGGCTGAGGGCTGTGGAAACGGGAAGGTCTCAGCCCGATGGGTCCCTGTGGGTTGACATGCATGGAACGTGTCCTGTTGGGACGGCGGTTGTGAGACCCACAGCCTTGTTGGCAAACAGCAGCACCTCTCAAACAGCTGCAGCTTCTGCTTGTAAAGCGTCAGCAAAGCAGGCTGACATCTCCCAGAATAGCAGCAAACCTCACCTGGCTCACCAAAGGCTTCCATTCCAATTCGGATCGGTTCTGAAGTCCTCAGTTTTGTCTTTCCTAAATTTACGCTGCGCCCACAACAGGAGCTTGAGCAAAATTGTGAGCAGTGCTGTTGGGAAAGACAGAACATCACACTTTTTGCAGATCTCACCACTGCCTGGGGTGGGGAGAGGCGGGGGGAATCTTTTCAGAGTGAGACCTCCACGTACAGATATGGTTTCTCATTCCCTTTTTGTTCCCACCCTCTGGGAATTGATTTTCTTCTTAGAGGATCGGGGCTCGTTTGCTGTGTTCTAAAGATGGATCCTCTTGCATGAAGTCTGAAATGCAAATACAGATGAGCATAGAGTGAATTCAGAAACGATGAGGATGGATGCAAAACTGAGCAGCAGCACTTTGTCGTAGGGCGTTTTACAATCAGATTCTGCTAGCTGAGGCAAAACTACTTATTGGGACTTCCATTGCACTGCACTTAGGATTCAGAAAAGAGGAAAGCAAAGAACCAGTGGGTTGATTTTAAAACCTAAGTAATGATGATAATACAAGGCGCAGTGTTTAGAATTAAAGGAAATGCATTTATAATATGCACATGTCAGTGTACGTAGAGCTGGAGGAGCTCCAGTGTTCTTGGGCTCCTAGATATGAGCTGGTAATTGCCTCCGGTCTGCAACTATTTTTGCCAGGCAAAGCACATAATTTGGTGCTGTTCTGTTGTAAGCTATGTTTTACTTCAGAAACCACAACAATCCTTTGTCCTCCGAGGAATGTGGGGCTGCATTTGTCCCCTTTTGATGGGGTTTTCTGCCTTAGCCTTTGTGCTTGGGTTTGCTATGCAGGTTAATGTCTGCTTTGTAAAGATGGGTCGGCCCCAAGCACCCCACAGCCCGTATTTGTGCAAACCCTGCAGCAGATGAGGAATCCAGCACAGACCTTCAGTCTGCCCTCTGGTTAAAGAAAGAATATCTCTGGTCAGCCCTCTGCAAGCAGCTATTATAACTGGGAGAGTGGAAAGCAGGGCTGTGTCTGCTGCTTGCAGCCTCACTTGTCCTCACAGGGGTCATCTCTGAAGCAGCGTTTCTTCAAAGGCCGTGAGGAGAATCACTGACACAGAGAGATGCTGCTGCGGGAGTCAGGACTTTATAGCCTGGTGGATGTGGCAGGAGCGTGCTAGGGGCATTGGTGGTGCAAGGCCAAAGTGAACCTTCTCTTTTTCCCAAGGCCTCGTGTTACAGATTGCAATTTCCTGATGCAGGTTTGAGTGGGTTTGTTACCCCGTTCCGATGGCTGCATGGCACTGTGCTCTAACGGTGTCATTTCTGTTACTGCATCTGTTGTCCACTGGGCCAGCAAGCGGCCTTTAAGATGAAAGTTTAATCAATCTGAGTGTTTTGAGAGTGAGCAAGTGAAGGCTTCATTCTTCTGCAGAACTGCAGCCTTCTGCTTTGCAATCCCTGGCAGAGATAGAATGTTCTGTCAGAAAATGTCTCTGGTGAGGAATAGCAGGCAAGGAATATTTTCTGTGGGATGGCATGAGCAACCTTGTGCTTCAAAGCTTGTTTATTAATTGCTTGTTAATGGGCAGCTTTTGGCAGAACTTCTTTTTGGTACGGCCTCAGGAATTTTAATGGTGCATCAGTCAGCGCGTGGAGAAAATATACTCTCAAAGCAATGAATAGGATGTTCAGGGTTTGTGTCCTTTGGTGACGTGGGTGAATCGGTCACGTTCTGGTTCTGGTCAATTACCAGCTCTGCAGTAACTTCGTTAACAGGAGGGATGTGCGCTGTGTTCTCCAGCTCCAAGCAATACGTTCATTTACATCCCCACGCTCACCATCAGGGTTTTCAGAAGTGCCAAACCCCAGCAGGTATCAGGAGTATTGAGGAGTGTTTTACACATCATGTTTAAAGGCCTCTCAAAGGGATTCCCACTGTGTTTTCTGGCTGACTGAACGCTTTGTATGCAATGTTTTCATGAGCAGAGGGGCCTTTACAGTCACTGGTCTCATAGATGTACCAGTATGTGTTTCCATATGTGTAAATGTGCACAAGTTGCTCGTTGGTGGGTGGGGGGAGGTCTGGTTTTACTCTGGTCGTGAGAAAATGGGCGCTGCTGAGCTGACTGAACCCCTTGGTTTTCATTCTTCTGCTTCCCCTTCTTTTGATAATCAGTGGCTGAGCTCTCCCAGAAATAGGATGCATTCCCAGAGATACCTTTGTGTAACAACATACCTGAAAGCAACCAAAGGTGATGGATAAACAGTGCAGTGGTAAAACTGAAGTGAGAGCACAGGCTGCCAGTTTGATGCAAGGAGCCCTGCACACACAGAGGGTTTTCTGTACCCCATTCTTTGTGTCCTGTGTTTCCTGGTCACCTTCCTTGAGAGCTGGAAGGGAATTCTGAATTGCTGCTCCTTGAATGATCTTTAACATCTACCTGATGAACTGAATGCTGTTTTGGCAACCTGGTGAATGAAGGTGAAAGCATGCAGCAGATTCTCCCTTCCCCTGATATGGCACGTTCCCCTTCTGGCTTGCTGAGCATCATTCCCATCAAAATGTCAGGAGCAACTCCCTCTGTGGAACAGAGGAGGAGGAGGAAGAGGAGGAGGCCTGCTTCTTGGCTTCCTCTACCTCCTCTAGCTTTGCCCCTCGTTGCTTCTGTTCTTAAGAAGTAGATGCAGTAGCAGTAATTCCATGGGAAACACGTTGTAACATAGGAATTGGCACATTTTCCTAGGGGAGAGGAATGGCTCTGTACAGTATATACATATATTTCCCAAATTAGATGGTAAATATTTTGGTGGAAACTTAACACAAGCTTGAAGGCATCCTTTTTTGGGGAGGGATGATCTCAGTCACCTCACAGCTGTCTGTGCAAAGCAGCATCCCTGCTGCTGGGATGAGAGGATTCAGTGGCAAAAGGTGGGAGGTGTTGCTCCTGACCGGCGGGTGCAGCAGCCACAGTCCTCCTGCTGCCTGCCCTCTGAGCTCCGCTTTCATTTCTTCCTTCTCCTGCTAAAAACTGCCCATCCTTTTGTTTTCCTTCCAGTACAGCACATGGTTTCAGTGCTTGGAATCAGTGGGCAGAAGTACTGTGGAGCCTTTAGGACTGCTGTGCACATAACACCAGGCGACACGAGCGAGGGACTGGAGAGTTAAACAGCTTAACACATCCTGCTGTTCACCCCTTAAGTACACACACTGTTGTGTAAACATGAGCACTGTACACAGAGCTGCTCTGCAGCTGTACCGTGTCTTTGCCCTTCTGGAGGCACTGCTGTTGCTAGATTGGGTTTTCTTCATTCTCCATGCTTAGCACAGAAGCAAGCTGCTGGAGGATCGTGGTGTAACAAAGGTGTTGTCCAGAGCAGGGATGCCAGGTTAGCACCTTCAGGCAGCAGGACCAGGGACTTCATCTGCAATGGGGTCATTGCTGGAATGAGCAGCACTTTGGGCATGGTCATCAGTTGTCTCCCACTCGTTCTGGGGGAGGGACGCCATCAGGCTGGTGAGTGATCCAAGTGAGTCATGTCTGTGCACATCGGGCTTCCATTAATCAGGTCTATCTGAGCAGCACACAGGCGTTTATTTAGAACATGGAAACACAGCCTGTTGCAGAATAAATCTACTTGTTGCACTGTATCTGCTAAGGATCTCCTCCTCAGTGCAGGTTCAGTGTTGAGAAATGGCTTTAAGTAGTGAAGAATATGATGGCCAAGGCTAAATTGTATCTCGAACCAAATGCAGACGCTTCCTTAGGAAAGCTACACAGAGAGGAGACAAAACCACAGGGAAAACACAAATATGGAACACAAGTCCTGTATGATGCATACATTAAAGGTCTGTGCTACTGCTTTTGTTCTGAGGTACCACTTCAAGGCACAGCTTTAAACTCTAGAGTCACTACTGGGTCTGTCTGTAGTTCAGAATTGAAAGCAGAGCATCCACCATTCATGCCAGGGTCCACTCCATCTGGGCATGTCCTGTGGAGTCTATTTTGTGTTGCTTTACCATCAGATTTTTGATCCTCTGCAGCTTCCTTGAGGTGCCACTGAGTGCTCTGTCCCTGTGTGCCATCAGACCTCCTTCAGCCTCCCAAGTTCCCAAGTTCCCATTCCTCCCCATACCCACACACACGTTGGTGCTGTCTGAGCATCTTCCTTTGTTCTGAGCTTTCCCTGTGCTTGGAGTAGTAGAGTTCATGCTGTTTTCTAGCGATGATTCTTAAAAATGAATGTATTTCTAGCCACTTTCCTACTCAGAATGCCATATATCCTCCTGAGTACGTTTTGTATGGATTTGTGTGCTCCTTTGGGTTTGTCAGACTGCACCGTTTTGGGTCTGACTCTTATTTGTGCAGCTCATTTTTATCTGCTGCGCGCTGCTCCGCTCGTCTGAAGCTGTATATAAATAATGGAACGTCCAGGGCTTGCTGGCACAAGTCAGCAGAGAGCTGCATTTCCTGAGGCGCTGCTTCAGAGCCCTGCTTGGTTTTTGAGTCCGCTGTGCAGGTATTTTACAAACAGCTTCATGTGGGCCTCAGTGCTGAGCCTCCTCTGTCTGCCACCTGACGTAAGCACACACAGACCTGCGTTGAACCGGTGTGTGCACAATGCAAACAAAGGTTAGACTGATTTCCTTTCCACTGCCATCTCTTCCTGAAATGCAGAGATAGGATAATGGAGAAGCCTGCCTGCAGCACGGGAGCGGTGTTACTGTCCTGGAAGCATGCTGGGCTGCTGCCAACAGGCAAGTCGTGTGAACGAGCTCTCAAAGAAATATCAGCTTCCTGTGGCCGGGGCCTTAACTTTGGGATGTAAAGCGAAAAATGGTTAAAAAATGGGCGCTGATTGAGGAACCCTTCTGCTGTACAAATGGAATCTTAACATGCAGTCAGTGGCAGCAGCCCTCCCAGGATTGCATCGAGTTGTTTTTGCCTTGTAATGTGCCTTCAGAACGTTCTTCTGAAGGGTTCTATATGAGCAAAGCAAGTGCTTGATTGGTTTAAAGGGAATCTCTTCAATTCTGGCTTCCATCTCAACAACTTACACGTCTGAATTTTCCCACTTCAAGAATCAAACCAGATATATCATGGGCGGGATGAAATTAATTTTATTACATGCAATTGCAGAGGTCGGAAAGGACCTCCAGAGACCATTGAGTCCAGTCCCCCTAAAGCAGGCTCCCTGCAGCAGGCTGCACACGTCAGCATCCAGACAGGTCTGGAGTATCTCCAGAGAAGGAGACCCCACCACCTCCCTGGGCAGCCCATCTCTGTGCTCTGTCACCCTCACGGTGAAGAAGTTCTTGATGCAGAACTTCCTATGCTCCAGTTTGTGGCCATTTCCCCTTGCCCTGTCCCCACAGACAGCTGAAAAGAGGTTGGCCAAGTGCCTTTGTTTCCCACGCTTCAGATATTGATAAGCATTTATCAGATCCTCTCTCAGTCTTCTTTTCTTAAGGCTGAACAGATCCAGGTCACTCAGTGCTCAACAAAACACTCATTGAGCTCCTTATTGGGCGGCATGCAGTAATGAGAAGTGGTTCTGGTATTGTGTGCAGGTTCAGCTCTGACACATGCAGCCCAGTGTTGGCACTGGGGAGCACAGCAGGCTCGCTGTCTGATGCTTTGCCCAGCACTGTGGGTCAGAGTAACTGCTGAGGCAACAGGTTGGTTTGCTGCATCTGAGGTCAGGGCTGTAGTGCACTGCTGATGCCTTGCATGTGGATTTCAGGTAGGAGCTGAGCTTTGCAGGCACGCAGTCCCATGAGGATGTGCAGAGCTGAAGACAGAGATGTCTGGCATTGCTTTGTGCTAAAGAAGCAGCGTTTGCAATTGGGAGTTGCAGCAGTGTTTCGGGTGCAGGATGCATTGTGTGTATGCATGCTCATGGCTGCAGAGAAGCATCTGCCTGGTCAGACAGTGCCATGTTTGTGTGCCCACATCTGGCTCTGTCCAGCAGGTACCACATGTGGATGCACTTGTTTGTTTGATGCCTCCAGCAGATTTGTAGCTTGCTTTATTCCCACGTAAACAAAAGCAGCTGGCAGCTGGGTGGGACTCGCAGGCCTGTGGATGTCAGGCCTGAATCAACCCACAGGATCCGTGTTCTGAGGCAGTTCTCCTCCCAGTGGGCTGATGGCAGGAGCTGTGCAGAGGTTTCCACTTCTGGAACAGGATTTGTTTTCGTTATGTGGTGGCATGATGTTGCAGTGCAATTAGAGGAGCTATTCCTGATCCTGCCTTTGCTATCGTTTCCAGATCTCTGCTCGGTAATCTGCTTGGTGTCCTCCGAAAAGATGTGAGTGGTGATGATGAAAACTGTGCATTTTCAGCTAAGTGCAGAACAAAACCGCTTTGTCTGCTCTGGGGCAATTCTCATTCATTTCTGTTCAGAACGGTTCCAAGTACACAAGGTGACCTTCTGAAGAGCTGTGCTGAGGCCATCGAACTCAAGTCATGTTGAGTCACCAGAGAAATTAATTTGTGTGCCCAGACATCATTACCAGTCCTGCTGATTGCTTTGGAGTCACTGGAGGACGTTTATAGATTGTCTATGAAGTTGGTGATTTTCCTTAAAAAAGAGTGATGTGTATTTATTTTAGGAATAAAGTGGACATTATCTCCTGCAAGATACAGCTAGGGAACGGTTAAGCCTTTTAATATCCCTAGGTGGGAATTAGGGAACAAGAATGGATGCTTTGTAAGGAATTACTGGTTATTATTACAGACTTCTGAGAAACAGACGTGAAATTAACAGTTGTGTGTCATTTCATTACTGCTTTGGCAGTCTGCTTTCCTTTTCTTTAAGGGTAAGATGGTTGCTAGGGCTTTGTAGTGAATAACCTTTTTGTGTTCAGCTCAAGGGAGAGGATAATTATTGTATAATTTTGGTTTGTGAGGCCGTTTTAGACATTTTGAGGAAGAAAAGAGCTTCGCTTCTGCTGCTCCCCTCCTCGCCAGTTGCCCACCATTGGCATGTTGCTCCAGCAGAAAGGGAACTCTGTGTGTCCTCGCCGTGTGCTCCCGGTGTTTGCACGAGGTTGGGGGATGAATGTGGCCTTGTTGCTGTGGGCTGCTGCTGCCTGGCTGTGGGAAGCGTGGTCCAGTCCTGGTGTGTGTCTGCCTCAGCAGCATCACTGCCATGCAGAGGTGGTGGGCAGAGCTGCTGGAAGTGCATGTTGGGTTACAGCTGGCATCCTGCAAGCCCACGTAACCCGCTGGCTTCAGGGGCAAATTTTCTTCTAGGAACCAAAAGCTTTCCTTTCCCTCATGGCCCGAGAGAACTTGCTCCTCAGCCAGGCTGATCATTAGGACTTGACAGCTCTTCAGCCCTCCATGCCAGACGGCGCAGTACAGCGGTGCTCCGCAGGGTGACACAAAGTGGGACCTGCTGGGTTCAGCTGGCTGTCGTGAACATGGGCACATGGGCATCTGAGCCTTGCCTGTTCCCTCAGCAGTTATGGTGGGCCCAGCTGGGTGTCCCAAGCATGGCCATCTCATCCAAGCTGCATCCCCTCTCTGTCAGCAGCACAGAATGGCACACAGCTGCACCTTGCCCTGCATGCTGCAGGTCCCCACGTGGCTCCCAGGACTCTGGGCTCCTTCTGCAGTCACTGAGGTTGGGCAGGCCTCACGTTTCCCTGCAGCTGCACTGTGAGGCTGCACAGTGCTGCTGTCCCATGGCCTCACTGCAGCTTGTGTCTGTGTGTCAGTGCATTGCATCTACTGTATGTTGTACTTCATTGCTGGATGAACGTTCGCAATTCAGCACGGCAGCTGTTATCTTTTCTTCCTTGCAAATTGCTTTGCTGCACATGCAAAGTCTGAAATGAACGCAAACAATGAAAGTTAGCCTTGCTGGGAGCTATATAGAATCGCAGACTCCATGTGTTTTTGGGGTGGAAAATATTTAAAATGAGAGGAAACATATTCTTGCTTAAGGTGTGCCTCTAACTCGGGATCCATCACTTCTGCATGTTGCCGTGGCAACGCTGCAATAGCAAGGGAGTTCCTTTTATGGCTGATTTCCGAGCAGGGAGCAGGCAGGCTGGGTTACTAAGCAACCCCATCCTATGCTCTGGTAGCTAGGAGAGGCAGCCGGTGCTTTGTAATAGTGCCCGTGGTTCTGGTCATATGTTCCTTCCATCCACTTCTGTCTTTTTGGTGTGAAAATAATTGCTGTGGAGTATGCTTACTGTTCCTGCCTTTGTGGGGCTGTTTTTCCCTCCACTCTGCTTTCTCTCACTTGAATGTTCAGCGCAGGGACATTCAGAGGAAGGAGAAGACAACGGTCCTTTTATCTAAAAAAAATAATAAATCAGAGTGCTCTATTCAACACGTGATGCTGAAAAGTAATTAAAGTGATGCCATCTGCCCAGTGTAAAAGGAGACACGTCCTCGGCCTCCCAGGTTTACAACTGATCAGTTGTCAGTTGGAGCCCCATGGGGTGCAGGTGCTGGGATCTGCTGGAGAATTCTTCCAATCTCTGCTCTGACACAGGTTCCTTACAAGGTTTGATCTTCCCTGTCCATCCGAGAGCTGCTGATAATGAGCTGCCTGGTGGAGGAGGACGTGGGTTCATAAAGCTTAGGAGATCATTAAGAGCTGTATGGTGAAATGGAAACGTAAAGTTGGGTTGCGTTTGTATTTGAATCTCATCCTACCTGTACTTCCTTGTCAGGTCCCCCCCGCTGACCTCGAACATGGTATGAGGACATCATCTGCACAGCCAAGAAGGGGTGCATTTTTCAGTCTTTCCACTCAAAGGAAGGGAGATTTGGCTTTGGAAGGGATGCCTTCAAACACACAACCCCTCCCACACACGCTGGCAGGACGAGGCCCAAGTTTCAAGTTAGCTCTGAGAATTTTGTGTGGTCACAGCTCTGCTGGGGTCAGAGCCACAGCCCGACAGTGAGGATCCCCTGGGAGCCCACATGTGTGCAGTGCAGCGCCCTGCTTGGAGCTGTGTGCGGCTGAGCTGAGCTCACTGTGAGCACACTGAGCTGCCAGTTTTGAATAATGCAAATTTACCTCTTTCTTATGGATCTTCCCAGCTAGGCGGCTGGAGGGGAGGAGCAAGTACAGTGTGTTATCCTTGGAGCTGCAGTCTGCTGGCACCTTGCGTTGGGTCGGCTCCAAACACCACTGGGAAGTTCATTGCCTGCTGCTTACAGCCTCCTTCCCTATGGGAATAATGCATTCCTAAGGTGTTTGCCTGCAACCAGGGAGTGTGCAGGATAGTGAACACCCCAAGGGGACGTGCATCAGCATCTTGTTGGGTCATTGAGCACGTGATGTTCCAGTCAAGTAGTTAATGAGCGGTGTGGTGGCAGCTCTTTCCATCCTCTAAATGAGGAAATACATGGTGAGGACTGGTAGGTTGTATTTGGTGCTGCAGAGAGCTTGTAACCCCTTGTCTCTGGTGACTTTCTGCAACGTGTTTCAGAAGGCAGCGCGGAGAAGTGCACAGAGCTGCAATTGGACTTTGGGATGTTGTTGATCTGTGGGACGCTGGGTTTGGCATTGTGTTCATCCCTCCTGCTCTGCTGGCTCTGCCGCTGTCACTGCTTTTAATTGCGGTAGAAGGAGAAATGCAAACCGAGCCTAACGCGTCTGTTGGAATGTTTAAAGGCCCCTCCTAAGCTTGGCTGTAGCATTTGCACGTCCCAAACCTTGGGGTTAATTGGCATGTATGCTTCTAGAAACAGATACAAATATTTTTGGTTGCACAGTTCTTATTGGTTTGGGATCTTTTTTTTTTTAAGAGAATATATTAGAATTCATCTGGACACAGCAAGGCAGGTTCCCCAGTGATTTAATTTAGCGTTGCTCCAGTGCCTTGAAATGCGTAGCTTCAACTTGCTGTACCAACCGTAAATGTGGCCCTTCGTATCTTGTACCAGTGTTCTTGTAAACAGCACTCACACCAGCCCACAGTGACATTTAGCATTACTCAGCCCTTGTAGAAATGACAAACGTTGGATCCACGCTGAGTTGGCTGTGACTAGTCACATATGTCAGTGATAACAGAAGATGGCACCTAAAGGTGTCCCGTGTGCTTCGCTTCCCGTGTTCTGTCCTGCAAATGTAAATCCCCACAGGAGTGTTCCTTGTCAGGGGAGGTAATTTCACAACCTGTTTGGCGATAGGTGAGAGGTGATCCTGGTTATTTTGAGAGGATAGATGTTATTCCCTCGGAACAAGCTGACCATACCCATTGAGACGGAGCGTGGGTATGCAGCCTTGGCTGGAGCAGAGTGGGGCTGAGCCTGCTTGTTCTGTGTGATTTCAGTCCTCTGTTGCCAGCAGGAATGGTTCTTCTTAATCTTTTGTAGTAAATGTCAGGTAAGGGAGTGACAGTTCCGAAGGTAACCATTTTCCATTTATCTGCAGTCCGTAATACATGAGCAGATACTCACTGCCTGTGAATGACCACTGCTGTCAATCCAGCTTCAAATCAAATCAAAATCAAATGCTTTTCTGTGCTTCTGGAGGGATTCTGCCTGTATAATTTATCTGTAGACAATAAAGCATGGAGTGGCAGGGAATTAACGTCTGCATTCAATTTATTAGTTAGATGTTAAATATTTGATCACAGTGAGGCTGGAGATGCGTTAGGCTGTGATACGGTGCTGTGAAACGGCTGCAGTGTCTGAAATTGATCAGATGGAAAAACGTCCTTATGTTTGTGGGAAACCGATAACCGCACGAAGTGGCAAAGATTATTGTGTATTACTTACCGTCTAGGAAAGGGATATGAGGCTCCAGATAAGAGGGAGAAGACAAAGATTAGTTTAATCCCTTCGGTAAACATCCGCCATAGCTGGGCGAGGCAGCAGCACAGAGTGAAGCTTATAGTGCTTATTTATTTCCTTTCTTGCACGTGAAGAAATAAAGCTGAATTAAGGTGTGAGAAGGCGCTGTGTACAGCAGGCTGCTCCTCTCCTTGCTGGGCTGCTCCTGCTCTGAGGACGCAGGACAGGGAGGCCCTGCCATCCCCCACCGTATTCCCATCAAATAGCAGCAGCCACGTCTTGAGATGTTCACCAAGCAGCTTTAAAATACAAATTGATTTTAAAATATTACTTTGCCGGTGTCACACGTTTGCCAAGAGGTGAGCGCTGTTGGAATTCTGCCCTAATTTGCTATGTAAATTAGGCTGTTAGGTTGACTCAATCTGCTTGTAAGTTAGTGTGCTAGGCAGTGCGGGTTACAGGGGGTACAAACCGTCCCAGTGAGACTTGTGCATCTGAATGAATGACATTTGTGTTCCCTGCTCTCTTTATTGGGTGGTCGTGCCCCGCGTGTCACTGCAGTGCATCCCAGGTTCTGTGGGAATCTCCTCAGGGCACAGCGTTGACTTAATGAGTCTTGAGCAAGAGAAACACAGCGGTGGAGGCCGAGGCACACAGGGAGCGAGTGGCTGGGGAATCTTTCTCCGCGTCCGTCTGAAATGAAAGAAAAGCTTATTTTTCTAATAGAAAAAAAATGCTTGTCAAAGTTTTTGGTCTTCACGTGTAGAGATAAGTGACGAAAAGAGCAGAACCGGGCCAAATACTCATCCACTGTTTTGTCAGAGGATTGCTTTTCCTCTCAGACGTAAGGCAGCACTGCCTGTGGTTGCTCCTTGCGGGGTGCAGGACCAGGGGACAGCAGAAAGCTTTCTGACTCGGCGGTGTGAGGAGGCTGCTTCCTCCACAGTTATTCACAGCTTGTTTTGGAGAAAAGCGCACGGGCTGCCCACCGAGTTTCCATTTCTGTTGCAGGGCCGTGTTATTGCTGCGTAATCCGCCGTACAATCACACGGGTTCTTCGCTTAAGGTTTGATAAAGGGAAAAGAAGCGTGGTTAGCTACGCCTACGCTGTTATGTCTTTTGCCATAGCATAGATCTTTAAGATAATGCAGAGATACAATCTGTGTATCTGTACATTAAGGTGTTCTCCAACCCCACTGCTCACCTGAGACCGCATTTCTGGAAGGCTGTGAAGATCCCGCGGGGTAAAGTCTTGTCTTCTCCGTTCTGGAGATGTGGCTGTTGGTCTCCAAGAGCTCCAGAAGTCTTCTTTGGAGCAGCAACCTGAGATTTTGAACCCACTTTTAGATAGCCTAAAAACAGCCTCAGGGTCGTGCTGTCACTGTTTAGAATGATGCAGTGAGCACGTAACACCTGGTAAGCACTGCAAGTGTCACTGCCAAAACTGAAAGTTCTTCTCGTTTGGAAGATGTTCCAGAGCTTGACACACATTTGTACTGCCTTCCAAATGGAAGAGTCTGGGAAACAGTAGTGGAGCACGGGTACGTCAGGAGGGAAAGCTCAGTGAACAACGTGAGAGTGCTTGGATCGTGTTGGAAACGACCTTTCTCCGTGTCCATCTGAAATGAAAGAAAAGCTTATTTTTCTAATAGAAAAAAAAAAATACTTTTGTCAAAGTTTTTGGGCTTCTTCCATTCTTCTAGCGGTGCTGAAGCATGAAGGAGAGAAAAACTGCTTCTCCCGTTTCCCCAAAAGAACAAATGAAAAGCCTGTAGGAAATGACATTAGAATGGTCAAAAAATGCAAGAGAGTTGCAAAGCCAAGGATTTAAGCCATAGGAAAAGAGGGAACTGAGGCTCCCGCTTTGTTTCATTCCTCACTTCTGCCTGAGCTGTCCTCGCTGGGGGCCCCGTTTTCTTTGCTGCACAGATGTTTACACCAAGGTAATGCCTAGAACATGTACAGCACTGCTGTACTCCTTACAGGAACTGTAAGCAGCCAGCAGGGCTGGCTAATTGCACAGAGCTGAGGGAACAATGCGCTGGGCTCGTGCTTTCCAGCTGTTATCTTTTCATTGTGTTTCACTTGTTTGCCTGCAGTTGTGTGTTTGCACTGTGCTGTCACACGGCCCAGCAGCAGAGCTGCGATGTTGGCAGTGGAGCTGCAGCAGACGTGGCTCAATTATTGGTGTAAGGAACCTTTTGGCTTTTTTTGTCGTGAGTACTTAGCAAGAATAGCATCCGGAGGGCGGGTTGGAAGCAGGGAGAAGGGGAGGACCTTCACTGCACATGGATAAAATTGTTCACTGCAAGGCCAAAATTACTTTAGATTGGCAGCTCTGACCCTTAGCAGCTGTCCCCAAAGCTCAGCAGTGCTCATCTGCTCAGCTTTGTGCTCCAGATACTTTTGCTTGCGGTCCTCTTTCTGCCGATGAAGTTAATGTATGGCTCATGGTCATGCAAAGCCAGTTTGAAGTATTTCCCGGAAGGTTTTGCATTTGTTTTCTGAATAGAGAGGAAAACAAAAGGGATTGCTGCTAAAATTATGCTCTGTGTTGTAAACAGCTGTGGAGTGCTGTTAGAGCTCTGGCTGCTGTTGGTGGCCGGCCCCAGCTTCTGAGCACTCATCTGCTCCGCCTTCACCTCCGGGTGACACTGAAGCGAGCTGAAGAAACCACAGGAGGTGGCAGCAGGGACAGCATGCACAGGCTGTGCTGCTAGGAGTGTTTGCTGAACAAGTGACTGATTTCATGGCATCCACTGCAGAGTGGTTTTATCAGTACTGATTAATACTCCAGTGCTGTAAATGAGGGGAATTAGGGACTGTAGCGCCAGTGTTTGTCAGGTGATGGACTTCTCCTGTGTTGGAAGGGAATGCAGAAGGCTCTGTGTTGATGCAGAACAATTAGAACGTGGCTTGCATGGCTGGGAGGAAGGGATGAGGAGTGGGCTGCACTCTTTTGCCTTATTTTGAGGCAAAGGCAGAACCCACACTGGCCTTAGTGCCTGTCCTCAGCCTGTATCATCTCTGCCCCTCCTCCAGGACAATTACCACAAGGGTTTTATGGGCAGCTGTAAATGTATGTTTGAGAAGTTTAGGGAGACGTCCCTAATTGTGTGCAATTTGCCCGGAGAGGAAAAAAAATGTCTTATTTTATTTAGTTGTTATGAAGCTTATTTAGAGGATGGTCATTAGGGTAGCCGTACCTGCTGTACTGGAGGTGTTCTGAAAGCTAATGACCTAAGGAACTAGAGCATGTACACTACTAGGTATGCAGGGCAGGTAGCACTGACAGGCACCAAGCACAGGGGCCAACGGCGAAACAGATGGATGGTTCTCCAGTGACTCTGGAATTTATGGTGTGAAACGGCCTTTGAAAGCAAGGGAGCTCTACTATCTGTTGGAACAGCACTGGGGTCTCAGCTTTGGCTTTGGAGGCTGACAGGGACCACGGGCATACATGGTGTGAGCTCTGGGAAGGCAGGCATGCTGTGCACAGGGCAGCTTCTCCCTATGATGCAAACCCCAGAGCAGGATGAGCTGCACTGCGTCCCCTGCTTATGGTCCTCCAGCCTTTGTCTGGGATGTTTCCTTGTTCCTGTCGGAGGGTGAGGAAGAGGTTATGCTCTGCCCTCTGCCTACCGTGGCTGAGGCAGCACAGGCTGTGAGGAAGGTTAATTGGAACATTATCATTCTTTCCCGTACTGCCATAGAAATGCTTTTTAAAGCTCAAACGCTTATTTTTAGGATTGACAATACGCAGCTCTCTGTATTGGCCCACAGAAAAGTAAAAATAGTTGGAGGGGGATTGTGCAGATGTATGTGAATAATTCTTGGCAAAACCTGTGATATATTCCTCAAATGTTCGTCTTAAGACATTTCTCTTTCTCTTTTTTTCCCCTTTCATTTCCAGTTACACGTTTTGCTGCACTGAATCTTTTAAAATGAGCTCATTCTCACTGCCATTTGCAAATAGTTTCCTTGGTTTCGCTTGGTTTCCCAGCGCTTTCTGCTTTTTTTTTGTTTTTTTTTTTAAACAGCTTCATGAGTGTCATAAATATAATTTCTACATCAGACGGATTGCTGGAGTGAACGGTGTCAGTGTGCTCAGGCTTTTCCTGCTGTTGTGCTGTCCTTCCTCGCAGGCTCTGCACTGGAAGAATGCGTTCCTCTTGGGCTTGCTTAGGTATCTTTACGTTTGTATGCACAGGTTTCCTAGCTGGGGCTCACAGCATGGTTTGAAGGCAGCCAGGAAGGATCTTTAATGGCTCTCCTGGAAGATATTCAGCAGCCACTCCCATTGAGTGCATCGAATGCTGACATATAGCTCCAGAAGCAATCTGCAGTGAAGTGTAAGGTAAGGGACAAGCACTGGAGTGCTGCAGGCACGTGTTAAGGACACCCTTGGAAGCTGAGATTAAAACCTGTACGCGTATCTTTTTGCTGTACAAGAAATATATCTAAGTTGTTAACTTTCAGGCACCTTTGTATTTTTCTGCATTGCTTGGGGCTGCAGCACATACTGTTCCAGCAGTCCTGATAGCCCAGCCATTACTTCATGTAGTCCCTTTTCCCCACTAGTTCAAGCAGTCCCTTTTTCTCAGAGTGAAGGAATTCTATCTTACTCTCAAAAGATGAATAGTTGAAGAGAAAACACTTTGAACTCCATCAAAGCCGGCCCTGGGAGCCTCTCAGGGAAGCTCTCCTCTCCCATGCATCCAGTCTGGGCTCTCTGTCCCTCCAGCCACAGTCTCACTGCTCCTGTGACAACAAAACAAACACGTCCTGCTGCCTCAACCAATGACTGATGAGCGACTTGGAAGCTTTATTTTTACTTTTTATTTTACCTTTGCTTACTTCCTCTGTTCTGATAACCCAGCCTTGATCAAATCATCTCACCGAGTTACAGCAGGTCTCTATTTATTGTCCAGATGTAAGGGACAAAGCACAAATCCTCTGCTGGGGGATGCTGACATCACAGCTCGTGCTGCGTAGCACTGTTCTATTTCCTGCTCACAACTGAATTCCTAAGTGCTGTTTCAGGCTTCTTCCTTCCAGGAGTACTGTAATTTTAAACTTTGAATGCTTGATTTTTGGTAATTGTTTTTTGTTTAATTTTCTTTTCTTTTCCCTCCTCAAGTTAATGTTTCTCACCTGCTCCCCTGAGAGACTCCCAGGGCCTTGGGTACATGTAAAAAGTCAATTGTGGACTTAGAACAGAAGTTGCCTCTCCTGGAGATTGCAGTCTGAGGGCGGGCAGCCTAGGGGGTACTGCAAAGACAGGCTGTCCATAGGACAGCATCAGCACTGCGATGGAGATGTGTAATCCCAGAGCTCTGGATGTAAGGACTCACCACCAGGTCATGGGGGTCCTTGTCACCCACCTGCAGCCGTGATGCAACGCGAGGACTCCATGTTTTCCTGACAAAGGCAGTTCAGAACGTTCTTGCTGAACCTTCCTTTGGGTTCTTTCCCTTGGCTCCAGCCCAGCCTTAGTGCTGCCCCAGCTCTTGCGGTGCTCACGGTTCTGCTACGGTGCATCCTGAAAGCAGGTGCTTGTGTAACCAAGCAGGCAGGTCTCCTGCCCTCCACACTGCTTGGGCTGCTGCTGTTTGTTTTGCGAAGGGTGTGAATGGTCTCCATCTCCCATAAAAGTGAATGTAATTCAGGGTGTGTGGAAAGTGAAAGTACCGGAAAAACAGGCTGTTTTGTTACTGCCTTTCCTGATTCTGACTAGAACAAACTCGTTAGGGGTGTTTCTCTTCTGCTTGGGCTTCAGATGAAGAAATGCTGTTCATTCTCACTTCACATGCAGACTAGTGAAGTGTCTTATTCTGCAAATGGCAGAGGAAGAATATTCTCTTTTTGTTTTGTGTATAAGCAAACGGCTTGCATCGCCACTGGTGGTGGATCACTCATTTCTTATCCATAGTTGCTTCATCTCACTTCACCTCATCACATACAAACATTTTCTTTTGCTTCCAATTCCCAAAGTCTTTATTTCGTTAAACAAAATGTCCTCGCTCACTACACACTCTGATTAGAACAGTGATTTTTCAACTTCCCATAATTTCTGGTGCTCCCTCAAAACGTTCCTTTGGAAAATGCCATGTCTATAGACTGCTGCACAGCCTCCTGCATACAGGGTACCACCTGCTGTAGGGTAGAAAATCCAGCAGCATGATAGTCAAGGCTGCTGTTCCCCCTTCCCACATCCAGTTGGTACCTGGGAGGAGCAGTTCTGGGTGCTTTGTTTCCCTGCTTGGGTCACCAAAGCTGTTAATTTTCCTCTGCGCTCCTTCATCTGTGTATGGAGGCGAGCACTTTACATGCAGCCTGGTGCTGTGTAACACAACCCTTGTCTGTGTGAAAGGACAGCACTTGCTTTGTTACCTTCTGCAGCACCTCGGTGTCCGTGGGCTGCAAGGACTGTAATAAATGACTGCAGATTGGAAAGCTTGGGTTGAGTTGTCTTAGAAGGAGTTGTTTATCATTGCCTTTCCCAGCTCTACTAGTTGTTCCATAACCTCCAGTAGATCTTACCACCATCCTGTTTAGTTATGTTTACTCCTGTAAAAGACTTTGGGGAAGAAGATTTAAGCTCTAAGTACAATTGTAGGCATGCCTAAATGTCCCAGCAAGAGAGCTGTGGACGCTGGAGCAGCACAAAGCACCCAAAGCTGACCAAACATTTCCTGTGCTTTCCTTGCAGTGTTTTGCTTGGTTAATCAGGACACTTCTCAGTTAGGCATAAAATGAAAGTAAATGATGAGAACAAAGATGTGCTGAGCTACTTGACAAGGCTTGAGTACAGGGTACAGGATCTGTGGGTGTTTGGCATAGCCCCAGCACTGCAGATATTTTAGCTCTTGCTTATTTTTGATTCGGCTCAAATATGGCTTACCTTAAAACAACAACAACAAAAAAAAACACAACAAAAATGCAAAGTATCTGTTGTTACACAACAAAGATTCATAATGGAAGAAATTGCTTGGCAAAGCTATAGGCACGAGTCCTAGAGTTCAAGTGCTGGTCTGAACTATCCAGGCTCCAGCCTATCATGGAGCTCTCGGGGAACATCTGGTTTGTTCTGTCAGATCTCTCTCTGTGTTCCTCTTGGAGAGCAGAAACACCCAGGGAGGCTTCAGAGGGACACAAACCACATGGCCACCTGCCATTGCTTCTGGTCAGGTACAGCCTTGGTAGTTTCAGAGGCGACTAGGGTGGGATGCTGGGGAAAGCAGTAGTGTTCCCAAATGGAATGGGAGTCCTTCATAGGGATGAACCAGCAGAGCACCTCGCTTAGATCTCTTCCAGTGAAGAGCCCCTAAACTTCTGGCTGAAGTGGTGGAGGGGCCTGCAGGCGGTGGCAGAGAGCCTGTGCTGCCCCTCCTTGCATGGAAAGCTCAGAGGTATTGCTGGGCTCCTTTGCCACGAGCACGCATGGAGGGAATCCAGTGGCAGCAGGAGCAATCTGTAGCTCTCCAGTGTCGCCTCGTCAGTATAAGTTCATTATCAACCTTTGTTTCTCAGTGTGGGTCTAGTCTGCAGACAGCACCTCTGGAATGGGAGGAAGAAATTACTTTATGTGTGAGCTTCTGTTAACTGTCAGTGCAAAAGACCGATATACAAAACAGAGGCAAGGGCTGCAATGGCAACTGGGATCAACTGAAGTACGGAAAGTGTTAAAAAGGAACTGCAGATCAAAGCGTCATTTTTCACTTTGTAAATCCACCTCAAGTACCTCTACAGTGTCATTAGTCCTGAAGATCTGGATTCCTGTGCTGCCACAGAGTGCTTCTATTGCTAGCAGAGGGATCCGTCACTGAACTGCAGCCACCTCCAGGGTGTAAAACAACACCAGACTGGTGGCACACAGGAGTGGCTCACAACAGTGTCAGAAAGAAGGGTCAGGAGAATAACAGAGCAGTTGGGAAGGTCTGCAGGAAGGACGTATCAATAAAACATGGAGTAATAGGCTCAGCAAGCTACGTTTGGGGCATTTCTGTGCCTTTAAGATACAATTCTGAGGAAAAAAATGCCATTAATTGTTATTAATAAGAAGCTGAACCCCCATTTTTCCCTTTCTGGCTGACCAAGGTTCCCAGGAAAGCAGTGTGAGGACTGTGCCAGGCCTGGAGATCCTCTGACCTGTCACCTCGCTTGGGAAGCTGTTGTGAGAAAGGCAGCAATGATTACAGGAGACACTGAATAGGAACAGAGAAAATTATGATCACTTTCCTGAAATGAGAGACCCACACCCCCTTTCATAACAAGAAAATCCTTTGAATGTAGCCCACACATGTTTCAGGGGCGGCTGCTTTACTGATCATTGCAAGCCAAAATGTTCTGTCAGTACACACCTACTTCCCAAAACCAGTTGGGTTCATTAAGAGAAGGTTGCGTTGTGGTTCATGTGCCTTTTGGAAAATGGAATAAACAACAATCTTGATTCCCTTGGGATAAAAAAAGTGTAGGTTCTGCCAGTTGGTTTGTAATATGAGCGTGCTTTGCATGGTGTATTTTTACAGCTGCCTTATCAGTTTCCTGAAATGAATCAGGGCAGAGCAAACAGTTTAGGAATGTCATGAAGAAAGGATTTGGAGCGTCGCTGCGGTTCGCGATAGTGATGCCCTCTTGGGACAGCATTTCAGAGTCAGGAGGTACCCGACTGGAGATGGGAATAATGCATTTACAGCATTATTGCAGACAAATTCATCAGCTGTTGTGTCTGCCCTGGGCTGGAGGCACGCTCTTCACTCTGTGTGACAGTCTGACTTGATGCCGCTGCTGGACAGGAGGCACTTCCAGGCCTCTTGCTGTGAGATGCCGTTTTGCCACATGTGGTGGTTTCTGCCGTCTCAATTCATCTCTGTGGGAGCTGAGGGAAGTTTGCAAAGCTGAGTGCTTCCTAGTGCCGAGGCATCAGCTCCACCTAAACCAACTGCTGAGGGTCAGCCTTCCGCGCGTCGAGGGCTGCTGGGAGCAGTGGGGCTGATATGGTGTAGGAGAATCCGAGATACGGAGGAGGAAGCGCTTCTGTTAGATCTGGAAAGAGTTACTGTGCTGTTTGCTCTTCACCTGTGCCCACTTAACAAAATGACCACTCAGACCAACGCTCTCATGTAGCACTTCGGATTTTGGGGTAGGCGAGCAATTAAAAAATCTATCTTGATTGGCTGTACGGGTTGAACGGGAGTTGTGATGTGCTGGAGAAGAACCTGACTTGTTCTGTTAATGCTGGGATGGCTTAATGGAGTGTATGGAGCTCTTGTAGCAGTTTGGATAAGTACCAGTTTTTCCATCACCACTGAGTTACAGCGTGTTTGACAGAAACAGAGTGAACCAAAGCTTTTTCCTTTCCTAAGAATGACTTTGACTAAAGCTGTGCTCTTTTCAGTGCAGCACGTGAGATCAATTTATCAAACCACTGACAGTTATGCTTTAAATAAATAGCCTTATTATTTTGTTGGCTTGCAAAGTATTGATTGCTGCTTTAGAACCAGTATTGTTCCAAGGTCTGATGGTGAAGGAGTGCTGTTTGGCTTCCCTAAAGGTCCCACAGGTGTGGGCTGCAAAGGGTGGCATTGCCCTATGAGTGCCTGCTCAGCAGAATTCTGTGCATCAGCTTTGTGGTGTTCTGGATTCAGGGCTTTCCTGATAAGGTTTGTTGTCTTCTGGGAGAAGAGGCTAGAGTTGATAATTTTCTACCTACCTGAAAAGCTTAAATTGCACTTAGCTGGAAGTCAGGACTTGTATCTGCACAGCACCACTGCTTCTGTCCACACGCTGCATCTGCCCTTCCAGGCTGCTGCAAATTGCCCAAGGAATCCAAACCATGACTGCAGTGCCCAGACCAGGCTCAAATTTGCCTATTTTATGACAAACTCTTACTGTCTCTGTGGATAGGACATCCCAGTGTTGACACAAAGGCTATTTCAGTGCTTAACCATCCGTGCCATTAAAAAATTACTCCTAATTTCCAATCAGAATCATCGTTGCCGTGTTTTATTCCCGGTACCTCTTGTCTGTTCGTGTTAGTGATGGAGAACAAATAATTCCTTGCCTTTCCCGTTGATCTTAGACATGCATGAAGGTTGTTGTCTCCTTTCCTTTTGTTTTAGCACACCAAATTGCTCCTTTTAGTGGAGAAGAGAATGGGAATAAGTGGGACAGGCAGAAAATAGCACCATAATTGGTCTTCTTTTTCCTGGGCAGTACTTATTAGCAGAAGTGTTTTCTTAAACTGATTGGGCTAATTAGAACCACAAGGCTAATTTTGGAGTGTGCAGCCCCTATAGCAGCAATCTTTGTCTGAACTCTGTAGGAAAGGATGAAAAAAATAGAAAGCTTCTCAAAGTTTTGTGGCTGTTCTCATTGGTCAGCCAACTGATGTCATGTTTGTGCACGCAGACCATCGCAGCAAAAACTGGTGAACAGCTTTCAGATAAATAACAGAACGCTGGGCCAGAAATACAAATGGATGTGGGAGGTTCCAAGTGATGGACACACACAAACTGGAAGTGGAGCTGCTCTTAGCGTATGGTGGCCACAGAGCGTGTCCCATAGATGGCTTGTAGCAAAACTGCAGTTGTGTAACGCTGCTCCGGCCACAAATGAGTGTTCACTTGATTGCCATCAGCAGTCATTAACTCTTATGGACAGAGTTAAGTTGGTCGTAGTGTGACTGAGTGAGGAAAAGCCAGAAGCTGCTCTTCTGCTTGGGTGCACAGAAATTCTGGTACCTTCTGTCTGCAGAGAACACACCAACTCTGTAACGTGAACAAATCCGAAGGTGCAGTAATGACTCTTCTTTCTCTACATGAGTGCTGTTTGCACTCTGATCGCTGCACCCCGGTGTGCCAGAGCTGCGTTATTTCTCTCAAGATGTTATCTTGATCACATGCAATCATTAAAGCTCCCTTAGTGCCTCTCAAGTGGAAAATGTTGAGCTTGGCATTGTTGCTGAATTATGATCTGCATAAATACATCCTCTCTTCCAAACTTGCAGTTATGATTTGCCATACACTATTATTCTTTCACTAATGGGTGTTTGCTGTTAAACAGAATCTCGGAGGTTTCCCTTTGCAGTTGGTTCCGCATTGTCTGCCCATCGCACCCCTGAGCAGGTGTGTGCAGGAAATGAAGCTGCTTTTACTTACCCTTGTTCTTGTTTATCCTCAGAAGTTCTGTCCGCAAGTCCCTGCGTCAGCTGTTGCTCAGATGGAGGGCATTGCTGGTGTCCAAACGCAATGCTGATGGTAGAAGAAGGATCACAAAGCACACATTTATTCCCATTCAGACAAAATGCAGTCAGTTACCCACAGGTCAAGATGCTCTTGCCAAAAATTGCAAAAATGAAAATTGAACAGCCGGCAAAACAAAAATCTCCCTTTCCTTCTGCAAAAAAAATACCAACCCCAAATCTATTTGAACACTCCCCAGGCTGCACGAATAGACATGCTGTTCATTAGTGAAGGGATGGTGGAACTGCTGTTCTGTCACGCTGCTGCAGTGTGAAGAAAATCAGCATCTCACATCCAGACATTGCTCTAAAATATTTCCTCCATAGGCATCGATTTCTTAGGTAACAAATGGTGAAAGCGATGTTTATTTTTATATGGTCACGCTGAATAGCATCCATCTGGAAGTTTATCTGATGGTATCTGATTTAAGAGACCGAGCGTTTTAATATCTTACTGTAGGTATTGCGGCTGATTAAGAGACAAGATCTTGTTTATTACAGCCATTTTATTTTTCTTTGCTGTTGTACAAACTTCATGTCAGTTTGCTGCAAAGACCACGCAAAACGTAAGGAGTTGATTGAGGTTTGATGTCATTTTTTGTAGCTCCCTGTTTCACCAGGAAATTGTCTCCATCAGTGGTTGTCAAGCTAAGGGGCCAGAGGTGATAAGGTGTGGATGTGACCAAAGGGGAACTTGGATCAAAATCCAGAATGGTGACCCTGAAAACTCCCCCCATCCCTGAGTCCATGCTTGAAGCCTTAAGTGCTATGGGTATTTTGTGTTGATATTCTTCAAATACCTGCTGTTGTGCCACTGCAGTCCTGCAGGTCTGGGCGGGTTGGTGCCACACATAAAGTCTGAACAGCCAGGATGTAGGAACCAAGCGTGCCTGTGCGTCCCAAAGGCATTTTCAGAACAAACCTCGTGTGTTCCAATGGGATCTGGCTCCCTGCAAAGTGCAGAGGAGGCTGTTGGGATGGCAGGCGAGGATGCTTTCTTTTCAGTCTGCAAGGATTTCAATCCCAAGCACTGACTTGGAGCAGTGGGTTCCTGCTTGGAGGGCACCCAGCTGAGATTAACGCACTGTACATAGCCTGTGCAACAGCATAAATACATCAGAATCACATCTGCTTCAGGAGGTCCTACAGCCATAAGTGCTGCAGACAGCCATAAGACCTGGGGGAACCATTCCACATGCCCGTGCTGAAGCATCCACTCCTGGCCACTGTGAGGACAGTGCAGAAAACGGACCCTCTGTCACTGCTCTTAAATGCCTCCGGGTGCCCAGCACCACTCAGTATTGGGCTCACATGGCTGAGTGTGCAGACATTCAGGTTCAGCTCCTGTGTTCCTGTCTGCTCTCCTGCCATTGCCTTGTTCCCTTTGGCTCCTCAGCTCTGTATGGGAACATCACATCTCCCTGTCATCCACAAACTTACGGCCTGGGATCTGTTCTCTTCGTAATGATACGGCGACATATATAAAGCAGCTGACATCAGTTCTGAGAATATATTCTCGTAGGTGGAACTATTATGTTCACGGTGCTGTAACGCAGAGGCAGTGATTTGCTATGCTAATAAGTCGCTGAAGGAAAACACGGGAATTATTCTGACGACGTCTTATTCCCCTCTAGTGTACGTGGTCGAAAAAGACCAAAGGGCAACAGCGGATCAGCAATTAGAGACGGCACTTCTGCTGGGAGCAGTGAAGGAGGTTGGGAGGCTGCGGGTTTCTGTTTCTGGAAGGTTCAGTGCTGCTGTTCTGCTAAGCGCAGATTGCTGGGCGCCAGGGGGCTGCGTGGAATCCCCAAACTCAGAGCTGCAGGGTTGTGGCGCTGAGGGTTGTGCTCAGCAGGCATGGTGGGGAGCTGAAAGCGCTTTTCCAATCTTCGTGGCTGTGTGGTGATGAATTGTGTGATATGTATTCACTCTGGGCCGTGCCTGGTTCCCAAACTGTGGCTCTGGTTCTTAAAACAAGGCTCTGGTTCCCCAAAGCATGGCTCTGTCCATCTTCTGTGACAAACGCACAGCCAAACCCAAGCAGTGCGGCCTCTTCTTCTTCTGGCCCCTTCCTGAGTGGGGTTTTTCCACCATCCTTGATTTTTGCCCACACCCGTGTTTGCCCCATTGCTTCACCAGCTCTGAGGTGGTGGGACGACGGGGCATCGTCCGGCCCGGTGAGTGTAGGGACTGCAATTAACTTAATTAAAAGGAACACTTTGTACTGCCGCCGAAAAGATCCTTCTCTTGAGTAAGGCCGAAATGTCAGCCTGTCTGCCTAAGCGGGGCAGGGCCGGGCACCGAGGTGCGGCCGCGACGCCTCAGCCCCGCGCTGACGGACGCCGCCTGAGCGCCGCTCCCGCCTTCCCGCCCCCACGGCGGGACGGACGCGCGACCCCTCACAGCGCCGAGCCACGCCCACTCGCGGCTTTTGGCCACGCCCACTCGCTGTCGCGACCATGCCCAGCGCCGGCGGAGGAAAGGGGACGCGCTTTGCATAGCCACGCCCCCTCATGAATGCCAATCCGCCCCGCCCCCCTCACCTCCGCGCGCTTCGCAGGGACGAAGGGAAGGAGGGAGGGAGCCGGGGGCGCGCCCGCCGTTCCCTTCCCCCTCCACCCGGGGGGCGAGCGCGGCCCCGCCCGCTTTTTCCCTTCGCCCTCCGCGCGGCCCTGCGCGCGCGCCCGCGAGGCGGCGGCGCGCTGCTCCGGAGGGAAGGAGTGAACGCGCGGGGCGGGGAGGTGGGTGCAGAGCCGCCGCCGCTCCCCGGGAGCAGCCGCAGAGCCGCCGCCCCCCCCCCCGCGACTGCGCGCCGCCCCTCCCCGCCGGGCGCGCGCCCGCAGCGGCGCTGTGCTGAGCGGGAGCGTTGTGCGTGCGGGAGGGCCGCCGGCAGGTACGGGTGTGTGTGTGTGTGTGTCGGAGGGGGGGGGGTGTATGTCGGCGACATGTCGGGGGGGAGCGCGGTGTCGGGGGGTTCCGCGGCTCCTGGTTGTGTTGGGAAGGGGGTCGGCCTCGGTGCGGGGAAGCGGCGCCCGCAGCGCCGCCAGTGTCTGGAAATGAGGAGGGGGCGCGGCGCGGGGTGCGGGGAATGGGAGCGGGGATTGGAAGCGGAATGGCCGCGGGGGGGTCGGCAGCGCCGCTTCGATGCCCCGAGGGGAGGGGAGTGGTGGCGGAGCGGGGCGGGGGGCGCGGAGCCGCAGCGTTGCCCGGGGGGGGGGCGAAGGGGCTGCGGGCGGTGCGGGCGGTGGGCGCCGCCTCTCCGCTCCACCTCAGAGCCCGGAACGGAGCGCGGAGCGTCCGTCCGTAAGGCGTGAATTCGAAAAGAAATCCCTGCGAAGGTGCGGAAATCAGCGCGTTTCGGTGCTCCGGGGCTGTCGGCGGTGCGCTGGGCGGTTGTAACGCGGGGCTGTGCGGGTTCCGCTGCGGCTCCGCTCTCACGGCTGAGTCAGGCGGTGCTGGGAATTCGTTCGTGCTCGGTGGCGGCTGCTGCTCTGTAGCGGTTCCCATCTTGCTTTCATCTCCGTTGGTTTGGCCGTGATGCGCTGTTTGCTTGTCTGTTTTTTTTTTTTTAAGCTGGAATTCCTTTTTTCTTCTGAGCAAAAATGTGTTTCCTAAGGTACCTTTCAGCATTTCAGGCGATGCACGCCAGATTGACTTTCTATGAAACCTTCAGAATGCAAGTCTACGTAGAATGCAACCTTTAGAACGGAGAAACCCTCAAACATAGCTGGGAGATCGGGCGAAATGTCAGTTGTTTTTTACTGCAGCAGTGCATGCAGGCACACCCACCTTCCAGCCTGTGCTGCTCACGATGGATGGCAGTGTGTGGCACAGTGTGTGGCACAGTGTGGCAGTGCCTTTGGTCCAGATGTGTGTCCCTCAGCACAGCTGCACACAGCAGGTCCTGCAGGCTCTGCTTCCCGTCTGGTTTTGCAGCAGAACGCTTCACCTGTGAGCTCTCCTGCTTTGCTTACAGCAGGTTGGAGGGTTGCTGGAGTAGAATCTTAGTCTGCCTTTCATTCCAGGGTGCTGTTACATCAGTAATAGGTTGTGGATGCTCCATCCCTGCAAGCATTCAAGGCCAGGCTGAATGGCTGAAGTGGCTCTGGGCAGCCTGGTCTGGTGGCTGACGACCCTGCGCATAGCAGGGGGTTGGAACCAGATGATCATTGTGGTCCTTTGCAACCCAGGCCATTCTATGATTAATAGAATATATATAATTTATTTTGTTAAACAGCGAAAGCAAAAGGAGCTGGAAAACACTCTAGAGCTAAACCGAACCAACGTAAAGCCCATGGTGCATTGAAGAAGGGAAAAAATAATGCAGCTTAAAAGCCCTTGAACTTTGTGTACAGGTTCTTATGTAAGTTATGTTCTTCTTTACTCTTTGTGCAAGTTTTTCCTTCTCTAGAGCTGGGCTCTACTGGGAGGGCGCCCAGTGCAGTGCTGTGCCCATGAGATGTGAGTGAAGCCCTGGGTGTCTGCAGGAGCATCACTTCCAGGTGTGTAAGGTCCATCAGGGCAGAGTCTCACAACCTTCCTAGTGTCATTCATTGTAACTCTTGCAGTCAGCTTCATCACTCCATCCAAATGGCATCTTGCACTTTGTGCCCAGCATGGTTAATACGTAGATATGGACATTGGTGAGCACTGCGTGCATCTGTGGAGTGAGCAGCAGCAGTGTGGCTGTGCAGGAGCATGGAGCTCTGTGCTCATCACTTCGCTGGGAGCAACCGACCTGCTGGTGGTTCCTGACTGCCACAGAATCATAGCATGGCCTGAGTTGAAAAGGACCACAGTGCTCATCCAGTTCCAACCCCCTGCTGTGTGCAGGTCACCAACCAGCAGCCCAGGCTGCCCAGAGCCACATCCAGCCTGGCCTTGAATGCCTGCAGGGATGGGGCATCCACAGCCTCCTTGGGCAACCTGTGCCAGTGCCTCACCACCCTCTGGCTGAAAAAATTCCTCCTGATATCCAACCTCAACCTCCCCTGTCTCACTTTAAAACCATTCCCCCTTGTCCCATCACCATCCACCCTCGTAACTCTTCCCCCAAACACACGTGTTCCCTTCTGCTCCGAGGTGAGGAGCATTCCTGCTCTGTGCACTGCACAGAAACCTGTGTTCAGAGCCCATTGCGTCTGCAGATGTTTGCAGGGATGAGGAATTGGGATCATTCTTGTGCTTTATTTGCTAACTGGACTTTGAGCTTCAAAAAACAAATTCTACTTATGCTAGTATGCGTTATTCTAGTCCCGTTATTTTATGGATGTGGAATGCAGCAGTTTGGTTTACGTTCACTTAAGAAGTAGGAAGTTTGAATGCAGGTCCTGCGTTAATTAGAGGGGGGAAACAGGTTGGTGTGTGTGTGCCTGCAGCAGGAGGAGCTGGGAACGTGGATGGAGCCCCAAAATGTGCTTGTGGCACTGCTCAACTCTGCGCAGAGCAGAGGGCTGCAACATGGAGGGGGTGGGCAGGCTGGGGGCAGCCTGCCTTGTCCTCCCATGGGGGGGATCTGTAGTGGGAATGCTGCATGGCTGTGATACAGGAGCTGCAGTGTTCCACATCATCAGGAAGGAAATCTCCGGAATCATCCATAGCCCTCCCTGTCTTCTTTTGGGCAGCGCTCACTGCTTGTCTTCCTGATAGGTGTTGAATGATTTATTTATAGTGCTGCGGTGTGAGAAGCTCCACCTTGAAAGCTTCTCTTTAAAAAAGCATCGGTAATTATAGAGTGCTGCTTTCATGTTTGACTCAGATTTATTTTCATGCCACGCTGCCTGGCTGCTGGAGGAATCGTTGCTTAAAAACACACAGAGCAGTTGGTTTGGTGTGTGCCGTGCATGGAGAGCCACGAATCACCCGTGTTGACATGGCCCATGTTTGTTTTCTGTGTGTCTGCACTGTGGAAGGAGCACGATGTGACTGCAGGGTATCCTGGAGGTGGATGGAGGCTGCGTGGAAGGAAGGAGCTGCTCTGTTTCTCCCTCAGGAGAGGTCTGTCAGAGCCATGGCGTTGTTGGAGCAATGGGGTTGGCTTGTGGTTAACACAAATGGAGCCCTTGGTGCACATCCCAGCCTTCAGATCCTCGTGTGTGTGAATAACCCTCTTTCTGCCCCACAACCGCTTCCATTCACGCTGCTCCAGTCCATGTGAGTTACCAAAGTCATCTGATGAGTGCTGCTGACCCAGAGCCAGGCAGAGCAAGCGCAGAGCTCTGCTTGTTCCTGGGGGTGCAAAAAGCAGATGTGTGCCTTCCCTTAGCTGCAGCTCAGAGGGGCAGTGGTGTGCCTGCCTTCTTTCAGGCTCGGGGCATCGGAAAGCTGCCATTTGTTCTCAGTGCCTCTCAGCCATGCTGGTGAACGTTCTGTTGCCCAAGTCTTATTCACAGAACCACAGAATTGCCAGGGTTGGAAGTGACCTCGAGGATCGTGAATCTCCAACCCCCTTGCCATATGAAGGGCCACCAACCTCCACATTTCATACTAGATCAGCTGAAGTTGCTCATCGAGGTTGGACTGAAGTGATGGCCTTTCTGTAGCACAGAGTTGGAAGGGTTACATTGATGGAAGAAAGTCTGCTGGGTAGGTGAGCTCTTGTTTTCAACAGCAGTCACGTTGGGAATGTGTTAGTAATTACTGACAGGGAGAAAAGAGGTGGTTGATCTGTGTCTGTGCAGCAGAGGACTTTTCCAATTTGCTTACTTTATTTTTCCCTTCGTGCTGCTCAGGAACATGATTTAGCAGAGAGTTGTTAGACTTAGGGTGGTATGGTTGGGTTGCAGTTGGGCTGGATGATCTTGAAGGTCTTTTGCAAGCTGAGCAATTCTGTGATTCTATTTATTGTATGTTGAGGACAGGCTGGTAAAGCAGGATTCTCCACCAGGTGGGCTTTCTGACCTTGGATCATAGAGTGTGAAGCTGGAGGGGCCCGGAGGTGTTGGAGTGGTTGGCTGATGTGTGGCTGAACCCTGTTCATGGGCTGCCACGTTGTGCCCATCTTTCCTGGGCTGCTTCCCTCTGAGTTTGTTATGAAGTTGGGGTGAAAAGCTGGGAGGTAACTGCAGGGAGAAGCAGATGTGAGTTGGGGTCTTCCTGGCCGTGTGTCAATGCTCAGCTGCAGGAGGACGTGTTAAAGGGCTCAGATGCTTTCTGCAGAGGTGGATGCCTCATAGCTCCTTCCCTTTGCAGTGTGCAGCAGAGGACACGTCTGCCCTTGTGTTTGCCCCTATGCATTTCCTCCAGAGCGTGTTTCCCCTGTGCACATCTCCTGTTGTTTCCTGTGGGTTCTGCATTGAGATGCTATTTCTGACAGCTGCATGCTCATGATGTTCCAGATAGCAATCAGAAGAGGTCCAGGAGCTGAATGGTGAGATTCTTAATGCTGAGAATGTCACCTGGGAAACATACAGCTGTGGGCAGCAGCAGGTGTGTGGCCATGGGGGGGGGGGGGATGGCAGCGTGATGCTCAGGGCCTCTGAGTGCAGGACATTGGGCCAAAGGATGGACCCTTCCCATAGGTGGCAGATCTGCAAAGGGCAGACAGTGGGAGAGGGACAGCTTCCCCTCCTGGAGAGGTATTATGGAAGGAATAAGGGAGGTTCTGAGCAAGGGGGGAAACAAGTGAAATGTCGTGAGGATGGACTGGCAACATGTGAACGTGCAGAGATAGGAGGCAGAGGGAATTGTGCATCAGACTTGTGTGGCAGCTGTGATACTGAGCTGTGGAGCTGTGCAGGAGCGGTGGGTGCAGCGAGCCGTGGCAGGCAGTGCTCATGCTGTGGGTTTTGCTGGCCAGCCCCCAACCATTGGGCCCTGCAGTTCTTCTCATGGCTTTGTGTTGAAGGATTCATCAGAATGGTGGGGTTTCATTTACAGTGCTTCAGGTGTGGCTGCTTAAATTGAGACCTGGTACTTGTTATGTTTTTGAGCTGCTTGAATAACTCCTATTGTAAGAAATCTCCCATTTGCAGTTGTAACAGGCATTGTTTCCTGCTCGGATCACTCTTTCCTATTTCATTTTCTGCATAAGGTTTGGTCAGAGGCCCCCTGCTCGCATCCTGCTGTTGCACCCATTCACTGGGGCAGCTGGAGCTGCAGCCTCTGCAGGCAGCCTTCCATCAGCACGGCCCATGGGTGGTGGTGTGTTGGAGCATCCGCTGCCCCTCTGCCTTCAGGAGCAGGGATTTGGTGCAGCAGGCACCGAAGGAGGATTGTTCTGAAGGCTGAAGCCATAGCAGAGCTGCGTGTGCCCACCTGCGTTCTCTTCAGGCTGGTGATGTTATCTGTCTCTGGATTTCTTTTCATGCGTCGCTGACAGCAGGCAGTGCTCCTACACCTCCTCAGCAGAGGTGGAGTGTTACCATCTGTCACCGTGTGGGCAGCAGTCATCCCAAAAAGTAATGGCAGTGGGAGTTGTTGCCAGTTACAAGTTGTGATCACAAGCCAAATGGCGCACTTCTAAATTAATACGTTTCCAAAGGGAAAGAGGTGCAAGTGTTTATTTTTGCCAAGTATTTTCAGTGGCGGGCACTCTGCTGGGGTCTTGGCTTGGTGGCGTTCAGTGAGTGTGTGAGGGACCACTGCCCTCAGTGCAGTGATATGTGGGGAACTGAGCCTGTGCAGGGCTGCAGATGGGGGTCTTGTAAGAGTGTGAATGATGGAGTGGCTCCTGTTGGCTTTGCCTGATGGGAACTGAAGGATGTGGTATTGTCCTTTGGCACAACCAGCCCTGAGCAGGGCTCTGCTGCTGCCCTTGGGTCATAGGGAAGTGCCTGGTGGGGTGCGAGGTGCCCTGGAAGATGCCCTGTGCTCAGTCTGGTTGGTTGGAAGGGTTTATATCACATCCTTGGGCAGGGCACCAAGCCTCCCATAATGCTTATACAATCACTTATCAACAGGTAGAATGCGCTTATCATTTAGAACTGACTACCAGTCAGCTAAGCTAAGTTTTAATTAGAGAGCCCAGACAGAAGATCTCTCGTGGGCAGGTGGAAGAATTGGAACTGATCTTTTTTTTATAATTATTTTTAAATATGGAATTAAAGTAACAACAATAGGTGAAGATAACGTGACACATCTCCTTGGTCCCCCTTTTTCCTTCATCATGTTGGATCCTGACAGGGCAGCTGTGGATTCAGCATCACTGACGGCATCAGAAAATGATGGTCATTAGTCTTCAAATAGAGGCATTTAGAGAATAACAAAAAGGAATGCCATGACAACCTGAGCCTTACAGATGACCCTTTCCGTGCATTTTCTGTTCATAAGGATGTAAGGGGAAGTACAAATATCCTGGGATATTTGTATTTGGATACAAATAACCGTTGGAACAGGTTGCCCAAGGAGGCTGTGGATGCCCCATCCCTGCAGGCATTCAAGGCCAGGCTGGATGTGGCTCTGGGCAGCCTGGGCTGCTGGTTGGTGACCTGCACACAGCAGGGGGTTGGAACCAGGTGAGCACTGTGGTCCTTTTCAACCCAGGCCATTCTATCATTCTGTGATTCTATGATCCTTGCTCAGATGGCACGTGGAGGCTGTGCAGAGCCTCTGTGGGGCTGAGCCATGGCACCACTGTGTGGCTGTGAGCTGCGTCACCAAAGCGTGGTAACAAATGCAACAGATGGATTAACTCAGTTTAGTGGGAAATCTGTGCAACTGTCCATAGGCAAGCATTGCTTCTGCAATTCAGAAGGAGAAGGCTGTGACAGGCAAGGCCTGTAGGTGAGGCGTATCTCACCCACGTACCGGTAATGGGAGCTGATCTACTGGAAGCGCGATGCTGAGCCCAGAGAGCATCCCTGAGCAATTGGTATCTCGTAGATTCCCATCTCAGGGGAGTGGAAAAATGCCATGTATGGATTAATTGGAGTCAGAGATGGATGGAGATAAGGGCTCTGACGGCTCGTTGTTGTTTGTTTTGGGAGATGCCATCTGCACGGGGAGATGTAGAAGTGCTGAGCTGACATTTCCGAGCTGAACAGCTGATGTGTCTGAGACATCTTCCAGTGTGGGATGGAATGCTTCGATGTGAGCCCATCTGAAGGAATCCGTAGCAGTGCAGGGAAATGCCTGCTTTGAGTTGGTTTGCTTATTTATTACAAGAGAAGAGGTAATTAAGTCTCCTGTATGCAAAATAAATGATCTGAAAACGGGAACGGCGGAGTTGAGAGCATGCAACGCTCCATGGAAGGTGCAAAAAGAAAGCAGAGCAGCACCAAAGGCAACGAAATTGAGGCAGACGACCCGCTGTGAATGGTGGCTGTGTGTCTGCATGCTGCACTCGCACCAAGCATGGGAAATTTGGGGTGGATCAGGGGCTTCAGAGCAGTGTGTTCTGTGGGAGGGTGGGCTTTGCGTGGAGCAGAGGGGAGGTGGAGCATGGTGAGGCGAGGTGTGGGTTGTGCTTACGTGCAAAGAATGTACTGACTCCTATTTCTGTCTGTGTGTCTATCTGTGCCAGGACCCTGCTCCACAGTCCTGGCCTTTTCTCAGGGCTGGGCTGTGCTCTCGGACCCTGAATGTATCAGAGCTGTGCCCGTGCTCAGGCAGATAGGTTCTCAAAGAGCGCCTTTGTTGTTCCTCCTGCAGCTCTTTGGGGCTGTTAGCAGTGTTTCTGTCAGCACACAGCCCGTCTGCCTTGGCTGCTGCCCATTTCCCTGGCACAGCTGTAACCACGGAGTCCTTGCAATGCAGATAAGCTTTGCATCTGGCTCTTATTGCTCTGTGGGCTTGTTAGAGACCGAAGGAACTGGGGCTGTTTGGTCTGGGGAAGAGGAGGCTGAGGGGAGATGCTATTGCTCGCTTCTAATACCTGAAAGGTGAGATTGGGTTGGTCTCTTCTCACTGGTGACGAGATGAGGGGAAGTGGCCTCAAGTTGCACCAGGGGAAGGTTTAGGTTGGATATCAGGAAAAAAACTTCTTACAGAAAGGGTTGAGAAGCACTGGAATGGGCTGCCCAGGGGGGTGGTGGAGTCAGCATCCCCGATGTGTTCACAAAGCACGTGGATGTACTGCTCAGGGCCGTGGGTTAGCAGAGGGTTGTGAGTTGGGGGAGTATGGAGAGGTTGCAGTTGGACTTGAGGGTCTTTTCCAACCTGAGCAGTTCTGTGATTCTCTGATTCTTTTGCAGTTTCAGACTCCTGTAATCATCTGTAAGACTGCATGATAAACGTAGGCAGTAATGATGTTTCTGAGCCTTCCACGCCGTGCTGCTGTGGTTCTGATCTGCCGCAGAGGAGCTCAGCACTGGGGTTGAATGTGTGCATGGATTTTAAAGTGAGGTAATGAGCGTGCTTTAGAAAGCACGTGCATGGGCGTTTCATCTGCTTACCACCCTGTAGATGAAGAAGCTCAGTTTAAGTGAGAAGGATACGCAGGGGTGGGAAACACTTAGTGGAGCAGTTAGCTCATGTGGATGTTTTGCCAGGAGTTGCAGCATTCATGCAAACAGAAGGCACTGTAAGATTGCCTCTTATCTGATCTATCAGCGTGCTGTGTGTTCTATCTTGCTTGTAACTAGAATTTCACGTGACACGAAGCAGTTGTGATTAACTTCAGGCTCTCGTGCTGCATTTTTCCTTGCAGACAAACGTTTTTGCTGCTGGGAGATGAGATAAGGCCCTGCACGTTGCACTGACTGCTCTGTGTCTGAGCAGTACATGGAAAGAGGAGCTTTTAGCAGAGATTTCCACTTCTTCCCCCACTCATCTCTCCTGTAGGAAACTAATTTTGACATCACCTGGGCTTTGCGTGGTGGCTGTTGAGTTCTCTCTAAAAGTGAATATATTAACCATATATTAATGCTTTGTATTGGCAAAATATCCCACATTGTGTAAACAAGAACAGAGAGTGAATTCTGGAGCCTGACTGACTGATCTGTTTGTAGGGACGTGTAGTTTGGCTCTGAAACTCGGGTGTGTGGCACAGTGAGCGTGGATGGACAGCTTGGGGTGAGGGTAAAGAATGAACTGCTAGGAATGTGCACACATCTGTGAAAGCCTTGGGTGCATCTGCCTCTGTGTTTTTGGGAGGAAGAGCAGTAAGATTGGTGTAGGCACAGATAGCATTGCTTTCTGCAGTGCCTGTGTAGGAACCAAAGCCAGGCTGGGCTCAGAGGAGCTGATCTGGTACAGAGGCTCTGTCTGTGCTTTGGAGATGCTCTGGGACACATCAGTAACACACAGCTGAAAGCCAGATAGCAAGAGCTGCATGTCTGTGCTTTCTGCTGTAAAAAAAAAATAATAATAATAACAACCAAACAGAAAATGCTGTTTGCATGCTGCTGTGGTTTTTTCCTGGTGTCAGAGTTGTTCTGTCTGAAATACTCATGCTAGGGGAATTAGACCACAACATAGAATGCAGACCAGAACATAGAATGTGAACCAGAACGAAGACCAGACCGTAGAATGTAGGACAGAATGTAGACAAAGTGTAGAGCAGAACGTAGATAGAACATAGACCAGAGTGTAGACCAGAGCATAGTCCAGAACGTAGAAGGTAGACCAGAACATAGAATGTAGAACAGAATGTAGATAAAATACAGACCAGAACATAGAATGTAGATCAGAACATAGATCAGAACACAGAATGTAGACCAGAACATAGAACAAGGAACAGAAAGTAGGACAGAATGTAGACAAAATATAGACCAGAATGTAGAGCAGAATGTAGACAGAATGTAGACAAGGATGTAGACCAGAATATGTTCAGTAAAAATAAATAAAATTTAAACTATTTATACTCTTATGCTTCTGAATAAGAAGCCACTTAAGCTATGCATGGCTTTGTTTGCATGCCTGATGCATCTTGTTTGATTGAAAGCCTCAATGCTTCTCGTTCCTTTTAGGAATAGGAGAGAGGTCTCCAGGTTTCATCTTGTTTCATTTTTATGCCTTTTTGTACATTTGCTGTTCCCCTGGCTCTGCCAGGCTGCAAGTTGCTCACAGGCTTCTGCTAAACGTTTAGGCAAAAAAAATCAACTTTAGGCTAATGGAGTTGCAGCTATTCTGGGGTACTGTAAGAAAGCTACAGGAGAGCCCAGTATTATTTCAAGTGAGTGTTGGTTTTTTAATTGTGTTTACCTCTAGTGTAGCTCCCAGATGCATATTACTTTTGCATATTACTCATTATAGAAACATCAGGTTGGTTTTCCTTCCTCTATTTGTGCTCTTCCCCTTCCTCTCTCCACCCCCCCTTCCCATCCGGCTGTTGTTACATCCCTGCAGTGCTGTGCATCCGACTCGCAGGGCCTGACATCGACTGCGTGGAAGCTCCCAGCTCCTCCAGCCTGGTGCTGCTGCATCACAGAATCACAGAATGGCTGGGGCTGCCCACCAAGGAGGTGCAGACAGCTGGGAGCTGCGTTGTCTCAGTATGTGTTGGTTCCTATTTCACCCGTGTCACCTCCTGCATCTTCGTGGTAGGTGGGGTGCTTGGATTCTGAGCAGCAGCAAGGTGTTCCTGAGTGTGCACGTGTGCTTTGTGATCAGGTAGTGGTGTGTTAGGTGTGCGAGTCAGGCAGCGGGGGGAGCAGCTGGAGGATGCTGAGTGTAGCAATGCACTGTGAAGAGCCTGCTTGAAAAAGGCAACTGATCTCCGGATGGAAGGATTGGGGGTAACAACACTTGTCTGGGAGGTAGGGCTGACTCGGCTGAGTGCTTTAGAAGTCAGATAGGATTTTAAGGCATCTGGAGCTGTGCTCCTGCAGGTGACAGTCCCCATCCTGTGCATGGGACGCTGGTTGTCCACAGGTGGCTGCGTGTGCACCCGCTTTCCTGCTTGGATACATGGGCACTGCTCTTCTGTGATGGTAGGGATTAAAAATTAAAGAATACATCATTTAAAAAATGCTCTGTTTAATATTTGATCCCTGGAGTTACATCTGTGGGGCAGGGGGTGAGGGCAGTGCTGGGAGCAGTGCTGCTGCAGTGAGAGTCCCGAAGAGTTTTAAGGCATCATAGGATCGTAGAATGGCCTGGGTTGAAAAGGCCCACAGTGGCCATCTAGTTTCAAACCCCTGCTGTGTGCAGGGTTGCCAACCAGCAGCCCAGGCTGCCCAGAGCCACATCCAGCCTGTGTGCTGATGAACTGAATATTGTCTGGTGTTATACAGGTACACTTCTGTTGTCTCCACATTGAGCTGGCAAGCAGAGTGGTGCTATTTCTCTAAAATCTTGATAGTAAAGATTCTGTGGTTACACATCTGCTCCTCTCCTGTTGGTGACGTAGAACTAATAGCAGTCTGCATGTCTTGTGTGTTGGTGTGCCATTCAGAACCGCGTGGTGGAAATGCACAGAACACACAGTTTGCTGTGGGAGCTGTGAACCCAACCTGTGCACACTGATGTGAAATAGCAGGAATAATTCCAAGGATTCCTCCTGTTGGCATCAGTGCTTTGGTACAGCAGAGCTTCCATCTTCTGCCCAAGATAACACACAGCAGTGCACAAAGGCTTTGCTGTCTCCATCCCTGTGTTCTAGAGCCTGGACTCCTGCACTGCAGCGCCAGCATCTTATATTCAGCATTCAAATGTGTGCTCTGGGGTTTGGGTTGGATTCATGCACTGATGTGATGACAAACTTCATGCAGATGGGTGGAGGTGTTTCCTGCAGGTGGTTACACCACGGAAGAAGGAAGCAACGACGTTTTATTGCACCTCTAAAACCAGAAAATGGGAAGAATTTGTTACGTTTTGTGGCAGTAACATCTCTGAAACAAGCAAGCTGCCTGGATCTGAATGGATAAAAGTGGCACGAAGAGAGATCTCTGTTTTAGAGCTCAGTGCGTTGTGTTGGTCTTCTAACAGCGTGCGGAATGTTGGTGGTGTCGCTGCTGGTGTCTGTGGGGTGGTTGGGGGAATCATCAGGGCACTGAGATGATCAGAGGGCTGGAGCAGCTCTGCTATGAGGAAATGTTAAGGGAGCTGGGCTTGTTTAGCTTGGAGAAGAGAAAGCTCCAGGGAGACCTCATTGTGGCCTTCCAGTACTTGAAGGGCGAGAATAAACAGGAGGGGAACTTCTGTTTATGAGGGTGGATGGTGATAGGACAAGGGGAATGGTTTTAAAGTGAGACAGGGGAGGTTTAGGTTGGATATTAGGAGGAAGTTTTTGACATAGAAGGTGGTGAGGCACTGGCACAGGTTGCCCAAGGAGGCTGTGGATGCCCCATCCCTGCAGGCATCCAAGGCCAGGCTGGATGTGGCTCTGGGCAGCCTGGTCTGCTGGTTGGTGACCTGCACACAGCAGGAGGTTGGAGCCAGATGAGCACTGTGTTCCTTTTCAACCCAGGCCATTCTATCATTCTGTGATCCTATGATCGTGGAGGTGTCCATGTTGGCACTGCAGTGCTGTGTTTTAACCGTAAAACCTCATCCATATGTGAGCAGTGTTAGTGCTGTGTTTTAAGGGAGCCTCCCGTTAATCAGGCAGGCGTAATGCAGAGCGTGAGGAAGGGAGGGTGGAAGTGTGAGTCGCCATCCTGCACACCATGCACTGATAGTGCTCTCTCTTCTCTCTGTTCCACAGGTAAATTGTGTCCAAATCTCAGTTTAAGGGTTGCTATGTAGTGTCATTGAGAAGTGGCATAGCAGCTGCCAGGTCTGTCATTGGAATGTAGGTCTCAGATAGACAGCCAGTCTTTGGGTGGGAGTGGAATGGGTGCTCAGGTGCATCTCTGAGTTCCACTTTTACTGTAATTCTAATTTTTAAAGTAACAAGTTGCTGATGTGTTTCATTTATGTATGTGCTTTTTTTGTACTGGTGAATGCTGTGGTGGAGTGGTGTGGGTTCGTACCTTTACTGTGCCAGTGGGTCTTTGCTGAGCTCAAGCACTGAGCAGCAGTACTGGCCTGAAGCTGCTGCTTCCTTTCCAGGTTCTGCTGTGGAAGTGGTGATGTTGGAGCTGTTGGGTCTTCCAGTGGATGAGGTGTGCTTCAGGAAGGTCTGTTGTGATGGAGAGAAGTGATCCATGGATTTCTTCTGCACTGAGCAAGGGGAGCACAGTGAGATGCAGTTGTTTGTGCCTGGTTGGTGTCCTGAAGGGGATTAGCAGGCAACACGTCGCTCATGGATGGAATAAGCTTATAGCAGGAGGGCCCTCAGCTTAGAGCTGAAAGAGCAGTGTGAATATCAGTGCTGGAGCTGTTGCACTGTTCCTTTTTCCCATCCCTGCCCTGCATGAGCATCTCCAGAAGGGAACAGCCGATATCATAGAATGGCCTGGGTTGAAAAGGACCACAATGATCATCTGGTTCCAACCCCCTGCAGTGTGCAGGTCACCAACCAGCAGCCCAGGCTGCCCAGAGCCACATCCAGCCTGGCCTTGAATGCCTGCAGGGATGGGGCATCCACAGCCTCCTTGGGCAACCTGTTCCAGAGCCTCACCACTGTGACTGAAGCACCTCCTGCAAACAGCACTGCCAGCTCAGCACAGTGCCACACTGCAGGGAATGCTGCCTCTTTGGGCAAGCTGTGCTGTAATCTCCACATTCCCTCGGTGAGAATGCTCATAAGTGGTTTCTGCACCATTGTTTGCATTGTTTTGCTTAAAAAGCAGCAAACTTTGGAAAATGTGATATCCTTATCCAGTTTAGATGGAAGATAATCCAATCTAAGCACAACGCTGAATGTTAGATCATTTTTTCTCCTCCTGACTCAATCTTGTTTGAGAAGAAAGGCTTCCTGGTGCGGCTGGCAGCACAGCAGCAGATGATGCTGTGCTTTCTGTAGCACGTCTCAATGCCATAGATGGGTTTCTATAGGAAATTTCCTCTGCCTGAGGAAATAGAATTTGTTTATTACTAGTCATTGTTCCAGAGTGAAATAAAGGTGCATGGAGGTGGTGGTGTCACAGCGGAGCAGTGGGGATGGGGATGTGCTGCTCTTTGCACCAAAGCTGGACGTTGGGATGTATCCCAGGAGGGAGCAGTTTCCTCCGACATGCTCTGTTTTGCAGATGGGGGGAGTGAAGAGGATGCTCACTATTGTCAGCAGGCAGATGGTGACTGTCTGAGCCGCAGGATAGGATGTTCTTGATAAACACACTTTGTTCCCATAGGCTTTGGGCCGTCCGTGTGAATTGCCCGAGGTGTCTGCGTGGTTCCTAACTTTGGGCTCTGTTTGGGTAGGGGTAGGTTTCAAGAGCTCCATTGGAAATAAGTAAACCTTGGGTTTGGGAAGTGCTGCTCGCTCCAGTGCCATCGCTGTGGTTATTTGAGTGCTGCTGTCCATCTTCTGGCCATCCATCCATCCAGCCCCATAACAGCTGCCTTCAGGGCAGCCAGTTCTCCCAGTCAGATCTCAGTGGATTTGCACCTTGTGTGCCATGTCCGTACATCTCCATACCTGCACGTATTGCCCACTGCAGGCTGAAATCGGAACCAGCTGCATTCTGATTTCAGCAACCTGAGCTGCCATGAGCGGGATGGAGCGGCTCTGGGCACACTGCAGCACTCAGTGTTCTATCTGTACTCTGTAATTTCAAGTGTGCTCACACAACGGGTTCATTTATAGCTGCTTTTACTTTAAGCACATTGCTTAAGTAGTCAGACCTATTCTAAATAGCACTTACCTTTCGTCTTTGATGAACTATGTGTGTAAATGTGCCCTTTCCTTCAAGCACTTATCCATGTGTATGCTGTTCAGGGGCTGGGATGCTCTGAGTGCTTTGTCCCTGTGGTTTTCGTGCCCTCCTTTCCTATCTTTCTTGAAGGCCAACAGCTTTTGTGTTGGAGTGAAGGTGTGTGGCTGGGTGCTGCAGCTTCATTTGAGAAGCTGATAAGGCAGCAAATGTATGTGTCCCAGCATGGTGTTACCAAAGGTGCTCACAGAAGGGGATGTGGGGATTTTGGGGCAGGAGCTGTGTCCTGAGGTACATAAGTTGTGGTTGAATGCTTCCAGGCTGGGTTAAGCATTGACCATTCTCTTGGAAATTCCTTTGTTCTGTGAGAGCCTTAGGGATCTGTGGAGTGGCTTTTTGAGTTCTGTGGCTCCAGGAGCTGAAATAAGTCCACAAATTGCTGCTGCAGTGGCTGAAGGCATTCCATGCTGGAGGAAGCCTGTGCCCGTGAGTTTGTGCTGTGCTCCAGAAAAGGTCAAAGAAGACAAATAGAGTCCAGTTCTGCCCAGGGTGTGAATGCTACAGGGGGGCAAGGAAGGCAGATCAGGAGTGTGTGGTGGTAGGGGATGAAATCTTCACTGCATGGTGGTAGGGGCTGACCTGCTGGAGAGGAGCAGTGGGATTCCTGGTGGATGACAGGTTGCCCATGAGCCATCAGTGTGCCCTTGTGGCCAAGAAGGCCAATGGGATCCTGGGGTGCATTCAAAAGAACGTGGCCAGGAGGTTGACAGAGGTGATCCTCCCAATCTGCTCTGCCCTGGTGAAGCCACATTGGGTGTACTGTGCCCAGTTCTGGGCTTCCCAGTTCCAAAAAGACAGGGATCTCTAGGAGGAGAGCCACAGAGATGATGCAGGGCCTGGAGCATCTGTCCTGTGAGGAAAGGCTGGGTGACCTGGAGCAGTTCAGCACGGGGAGAAGACTGGAACGGGCTGCCCAGAGAGGTGATGGCTGTATCTTCAGCAGAGATGCTCGAGACCCATCTGGATGCCAGCCTGTTGTAGGGAACTGCTTTAGGGAGGGCTGGACTGGCTGATCTCTGGAGGTCCCTTCCAACCCCTGCAGTTCTGTGACTCTGTATCCATCCCCAGAATTCCCTGAGTGGGGACCTCCATCCTCCCCCCATGTCGTGCTGTGGGCTGTTGGCTTTGCTCTTCAAGTTAAAGGCTGGCATCTATTAAAACGTTGGATAATTGCATTCTGTCTCCTGACCTTGAATGACTCTGGAAGGAAAATATTTGCCTTGGTGCAAGCTGAACGTACCCTGTAATGGGTGGTGGCATTGACATGCATGTTATGAGTGCTGCACTGAAAACAAGTAGTTAATAAATAGTGACCTGGGTAGGTACAGAGCAGAGGGGTGACCAGATAGGTTGTATTAAACGTTACTAAGCATGTTATGATAATGAGCATCCGAAAGCACCAGAAAGGTGAGGATTTGCAGCAGCATTTGTGTAACAACAGAGCAGTGGCAGGTCAGGCCCTCAAAGGGCTTTGCCAGTACAGATCTTGGTGCTTTTGATCAATGTTATTAAGATGCTGAGATGATTGCTCCATCGATAGCTTGGAACTCTTTGTTAAGCAGGAAATAAAATGGAAGCTCGTTATAATTTTCGTATTAAACCAAGAGTCTGAGCTGGTGAGATGGCACAATGCAAATGCAATCCTTTTTTTTTAAGGTGCAAGAGGTGAACAGAACCATCCCATTTAAACATGGCCTGTTCTCTGATCCTTGTCATGGTTCTGTTGGAATCCTGATGCCTTCCCACATGATTTGCAGGGATGATTGTGAGGGAGCTGCTGCCAGCTGAGGCTGTGGCAAAGAGAACAGCAGCATAATGCCACTGCAGATCAGCCAGATGGGATCTGAATATGGACCGAGGTGCTGTGTTGGTTGTGTGGTCACCTGTGCAATTCTTGATCTATCAATGCTATGTGCTCCTGTGTAGCAAATGCAGTAATTATGTGTAATTGCTTTCAATTAGAGAGTCAGAAGTTGAGAAGACAATGTTTATCAGGATGGAAACGAGCTTGTTTTCTGGGTGGGTCCCAATGCAGTTGGGTCATCCCTGCATTGCTATAGTTTGAGGATCGTTGTTGTTTCCCTGATCTTTGGTTTGTTGGATGATCCCCATCATTAAAAAACAAAAAAAGCACGTGGAATCATAGAAACATTAAAAAAAAAAAGTCTTGTGAGTTAGAACTTGAATTGAGGCTGTTTCCTGTCGGTGTGTGCTTTGTTTCCAACACGTTTGTATATGCAGAGCAGTGCTTGAGTTGAGAATACCCTCTGAGCTCCCTTGATTTCTAGGCCAGCTGATGGCCCAACAGGAAGAGTAACCTGGTGTGAAGGTGGAAATCCCCATTCACAGAGCATTCCTTTCCAGCAGAGCAGGTCAGGCAGCATTGCTCAGATCGGTGGTGTTCTAGGTTCTTGCTGGGTTAGAATTCTGCATTAATGCTCTGCTGATAGAAGTGTGAGTTGGTAATTTCTCTGGGTTCATGTGACCAACAGCGTGTTTGTTGTAGAGGCTTCAAATTCAGTTAGCTTTGTGCCATTGCTGTCAGATGTTACCTGCTCCGGTGCAGTGTCTACATAGATGATGGAGAAAGCTTTGCTCTGTTTGCTCTAGGAGGAACTGAAAGTCAGCCTTGCATTTCATCCCATTGAGGGTTTGCTCAGTCACGATGTTAAACACTTTAAATTATACAGTTGATGGTGTTTATCTCAATGCAGCAAACTTCTTAAGCCAGCAGGGACAGGGAGGTGATCATCCCCCTCTGCTCAGCTCTTGTGAGGCCCCATCTGCAGCACTGCATCCAGGCCTGGAGCCCCCAGCACAGCAAGGATGTGGAGCTCTTGAAGCGGGTCCAGAGGAGGGCACTGAGATGATCAGAGGACTGGAGCAGCTCTGCTATGAGGAAAGGTTGGGGAACTGGGCTTGTTCAGCTTGGAGAAGAGAAAGCTCCAGGGAGACCTCACTGTGGCCTTCCAGTGCTTGAAGGGAGAATATAAACAGGAGGGGAACGGCTGTTTATGAGGGTGGATGGTGATAGGACAAGGGTAATGGTTTTAAAGTGAGACAGGGGTGGTTTAGGTTGGATATGAGGAGGAAGTTTTTGAGCTAGAGGGTGATGAGGCACTGGCAGAGGTTGCCCAAGGAGGCTGTGGATGCCCCATCCGTGCAGGCATTCAAGGCCAGGCTGGATGTGGCTCTGGGCAGCCTGGGCTGCTGGTTGGTGACCTGCACACAGCAGGGGGTTGGAGCCAGATGAGCACTGTGCTCCTTTTCAACCCAGGTCATTCTGTATTCTGTGATTACTGTTGTTCTGCTGAAATCAAACCTCCTGCTCTCGTGCAGTCTCTTGCTATGGCACTGCTTGATCAACTCTGGGAGGCAGAAAGTCATTTTGTTCTCTCTGACCCTCAAGTCCTTTTCACGTCACAGATTTCAGTTTGGCAGGAGGATGTTGCAGCTGGAATCAGTGTCACTGTGTCCCAATGGACATGTTGCTCTTTGGGGTGCTGGGCAGCTGGGTTGGAGCAGCACTGTGCCTGATGCTATCAGCCACCACCAGTCCTGGTGCTGTTGCGATTGCTTTAAGCTGTCCTCGCAGCTGCTCCTGCGATCCTTCAGTTCAGTAGGAGCGCTTCTGTTGGGTTCACGTAGGTTTTGCTTTGTGCATTCATTCCCTGCTGTGTTGGGGTATACATGGAAACTGGGATGACCTGTGACCACATACATATGTACACGTGTTCAGGTTGGACGTTAGGAAGAAGTTCTAAGAGCAGTCAGGTGCTGGCATGAGCTGCCCAGGGAGGTGGGGGGTCTCCTATTTAATGTCTGTGTCAGTGATCGTGATGAGGGGATTGAGTGCACCCTCAGTAAGTTCACAGACTTATTTCCTTCAAGTGGGGAGGCAGTGCTGATCTGCCTGAGGGGAGAAAGGCACTGCAGAGGGACCTGGGTAGACCGGGTTGATGGGCCGAGGCAAACTGTGTGAGTTTCAATAGGGCCAAGTGTTGCGTTTTGATCACAACAACCCCAGGCAACCCTACAGGCTTGGGGAGGAGTTCCCTGATGGAAAGGGACCTTGGTGTGCTGATGGCTGAATGTGAGGCCAATGGCATCCTGCCTTGGATCAGGGATGGTGAGCAGGATTGTAGGAGTCATCCTGCCCCGTACTTGGCACTGGTGAGGCCTCACCTGGAGTTGTGTGTTCAGTTTTGGGCAGCTCAGAACAGCAAGGAATGGAGGTGCTGGAGCAGGTCGGAAGAAGGGCAACAAGGCTGTGAAGGGCTTGGAGAATATGGCCTATGAGGAGAGGTTGAAGCAGCTGGGGCTGTTTGGCCTGGGGAAGAGGAGGCTGAGGGGAGAACTGTCTGAAAGGTGACTGCAGTGAGATTGGGTTGGTCTCTTCTCACTGGTGACGGGATGAGGGGAAATGGCCTCAAGTTGCACCAGGGGAAGGTTTAGGTTGGATATCAGGAAAAAAAACTTCTTACAGAAAGGGTTGAGAAGCACTGGAATGGGCTGCCCAGGGGGGTGGTGGAGTCAGCATCCCCGATGTGTTCACAAAGCACCTGGATGTGCTGCTCAGGGCCGTGGGTTAGCAGAGGGTTGTGAGCTGGGGGAGTGTGGAGAGGTTGCAGTTGGACTTGAGGGTCTTTTCCAACCTGAGCAGTTCTGTGATTCTACACTAAGGGCTGTGTGCTGAGGAGTGATTTGAGGCTGGGTGCTGGAATGTGAGGTGAAGCTGATCCCTACTGGTTGCCTTTGAACCTCATGCAGTCATTGCGTGTGCAGGTGTAACCACTTGGGCCTGCAGGTCGCCTGCTTTGTACTGCAGGTACTGAATCATCTCAAGCCAATGTGCTGAGGCCCAGTGCTTCTACCTCTCAGCTTGTTGGCTCCTTGGCTTTGCAGCATCAATAACAGCTGTGTGTGTTTCAATAGCATTTCCTCATCTTCGTAAGTTTGGTGGGCGCATCGCATCCTTACAGTTAGAATAGTTGTAACACTGATTCTGTAGCAGTTTGTATGTTGCTGCCTGGATATATTTGTTGAGATACAGCGCTCCCATGCAGTGGGATTTATGAATATGATTACAGGGTTAAAGGCATTAAAAGATTCAAAGCACTTTAACGACACTCAGTTTTTATTGACAGCCCTTTCATTGCTGCTGCATTCACATGAAGATTTCTAATGCAGTAATAGGAGCAGTGAAAGCTCAGCGTGTGGATAGGATGGGACATTCTGGATTGCTTTGCAGGCTCCATCTCACTGCCCAGCTGCTTTCTGCTCTTTGTTTTATGAAGCATCACATAAAGGGAGAGTCATTGAGATAGGCACTGCCAGCAGAGGGGCATGCATGGCACTGCTGCAGTGGTGCTCTGATCTTTCTCAGTGAGCAAAATACATGTAGCACAGCTCCTTGCAGCTGAGCTTTGTATGCGTGTGAAGGTGGAGCATAGGGCCAAGAGCCCAATTCTCCATTGGAGGCACTTGTGTCCATCTGAGGCTGGAGCTGCTTAGGGTGCTGGTGGAGAAATGCTGGAAGCAACAGGCTGCCTTCTGGCATTCCATTATGGGCTGTGCATTGAGGGAAAACACGGTCTGCTTTTCTGCTCTGCTCACTTGAAAGGTGCTGAGGGGGGAGAGTCAGGTGAGCAGAATGTCTGCAGGCTCACAGAGATGGAGATGTGTGAACACGGGCTGTGATTGTGGTGGTGCTGCTCTGAGAGCTGTGGGTTCATTGTAGGCTGAGATCCTTCACTTTGATGCACACAGTACTGTGTTGAGAAGATGCTGCTAAGTTCTGTTTGTTTCTTTTCTTTCAGGACTTGTGGTGCATGGAGGAAGACGCGCTTTCCTAGAGATTTAATTTATCTAGACATACCAAGGTAAGAGAATTCTTTACCTACCACGTTGTTTGTTTTTTTTTTCTGTAATTTAATTGCTCAAATAGGAGGAAAGCCCTCCTCAGTTCTCTCATCTCTACACTCATGTCTAATCACCTGTAATGGTGACGAGGTGGGCTTTGCAATGTGGAGCAGTTTCTTGAATGGCAGCAGGATTTCTGCTGCTCCACGCCGTGACTCTGAGCTGCAGTGGTGATGGTTCAGGTGGGGACCCCCTCTGTCCTTCCTGGTGCTGGAGAAGACTAGCAGAGAGGGTACGAAGATGATGCAGGGCCTGGAGCATCTCCCTGCACAGCACTCAGTGCAGTGTGTGGCACTCAGCTCCTCCTGCAGCATCACAGCACCCTCCTGGCACGCCATCTCTCTAAACCTTCTCTTGGATTTCAGGGCAGTCGAAAATCAGAGCATAGGTTGAACATGGAATGATTGGAGGAGTGCAGGTTTCATCCTTGCAGCTGTTGGGATGAGTGTGGACCAGATTTCTGTACTCAGTGATGTTACACTTGGGGGTCAATGTATGAAGGACCAACCCTGTTTGTGTTGTGTGTTTTCCTTGTAGCTTTCAGTTCTTTCATCCTGTAATAATGAGCTTTATAGTCTCTCTCTCCTTTCTTTTTTGAGGGAGGGCCTCGATATCTGCTCCTCCTCGAAGTCTGAACGCTCTTAGCATGGCAAGCTATTAACTAATTGGTGAAAGGTTCCTTTTTGTTCATAAAAACATTAATTTAGCATTAACATGTTATTAAATCTTGAGAGCTAATATTCATAGAGACAGTTTTGGTGTGTTAATGTACACTTAGTATACACACATATTAATTTCTCAGGCAGTGAGTTCAGCTTTCTGCGTGCTTTGTGGCCACAAAGGCTTGTTTTGCAAAGCTTTGTCTCACCTTTCATGAGCAGTGCAAGCAGAAGTGGAGCAGCAGGAGGAAATGCCTGTTGCACTGAAGCACACTTTGTTACAGAGTGTTTGAGCTGCATCTGCACTGAGATGGGGTGCAGCAAAGGATGCACTCATCTTCTGAGTTCTGGCAATGGCCTCTCGTTGATCTTCTGACACTGTTTGCAAACTTAAAATATGTCTTTTGCTTCCCCCCCCCCCCCCCCCATCTGTATGAATACAGTGCATTCAGAGTTTTTTTTTCTAGATAGCATTCATCAACTTTTGCTGGATATTATTAAGGTTTCGGGAATAAATTCTGCCACTGCTGTGGTGTGAGCTGCTGGGATGCCAGATCTGCCACAGAGGTGTCCTTGTTCACTTAGCTGGGGCAAACAGAATTCACCTTAATTTGGAAATCCAATGTCTGCTGGCCAGTATCTGTCCCTCACATTTCAGGAAAGAAGTGAAAATTAATTCTGTAGGCCCTGATAATGTGCAGCCCCCCGAAACACTTGAGTGATCAGATGTCATCCAGTGAGGGCTGGGATGCTGCAGCGCTGTCTGTAGGGCACGGTATGGAGCTGTGGCAGGGATGTGGGCTGAGCCTGCTGCTGAGGGCCTTCCTTACCACCTGTGGGGGCCTCTGGGGTTCCTCTGAGGCCTCAGGGTGAGCTCTGAATGCATGGACCTGGTCCCTAAGGCGCCAGGATGGGCAGCTGAGGGTCTGAAAGCAAAGCAACCACTCGTCCTGCACCAGATGCTTCTTCAGAGTGAGTTTATGAAGCCTCCACAGAAGCACTGGGCAGAGGGTTCAGTAATTCCATCATGTCAAGGCTAAAGGTGAGCACTGTTAGCAAACCTTCCTCCTCACCTTTGGCATTGTTCAGCCTCAGTCCAGTTGGCTCCATCAGCGTAATTAGATTAATTATGTTGTTCCTCATCTCTGCTGCCGCAGCTCCACCAGCTTCTGTTCTCAGCTGGAGCAGACCTGGGTGCATCCCGGCTCCTCCTGCAGCTCTCCCTCCTCTGAAGGAGCTTCCAGGCTCTGCTCTGCCTGCTGCCTTTCACTCTGCCCACCCTCATAAGGCTTCTGCATGAAAATATTCTCTGACCATAAGAAAAAAGCAAGCAGTAAGCACAGCAGCTTGCTCTCAGGTCTGCTGCTGCTTGCTCGATACATTCACCCCTTTCACATCCTCCTTTATAGCACCTATGGTGCTTTTAGCATCGGATCCACAGTCATTTCAGAGCTGAGCAGTTATTCAGACAGCAGCAGGAGCTGTTTGCTGCCTTCTTCTTGTCTTGCTCAAAGCCTCAATAAATAAATTTGGGTTGGTGGGGTGTTGGAAGGGCTGTAATGTTATCACCTTCCAAAATAAATACTGCTGTGTGTTCAGCTGTCTGCTCTACATTCAATGCCTCCTTCATGTTTTCCTCTTCTGCTGTTGCATGGAGAGCCTTAGGTGAAAAAGTTCTTTATTGGAGCAGCTGATGGGTAGAAAAGAAATGCTGCTGCTGTGTCCCAGCTAATAACATTCAGACACATGTACCCCAAAATCTGCCTTAAAAAAGTGTTGGTGTGGTTGTGTGAAAGGAGCATGCGTTGGCTTTAAACCATTCACAGAAAGCTCTTTGAATGGCATATTCCACTGTGAAGATGCCTCACAATATTGGGTGACTGTGCAGTAACTCTGGATGGCGTTTACTGAGCATCCTCCAAGAAGAATCTTACCTTGTTAAAGACAAAACGTTGTGATATAGACGAATGTGTTACCTTTGAAGTGTGGAACGCTGTGTGTACAGCAGAGCAAAGTGCTGCCGCGTTGCGTGTCCCAGTCAAAGGCTCCTTGCTGTTGTTCTGCTCCAGCCTGGAGCTGCCACTGAAGTTTTGATGGCTTACCTGCCTTAGCAAAGTGGAATGAGCTGTCAGTGCTGTGAGCCCAGCAGCTCGTCCTGCCATCTCCAATGGCACAGAGGCAGCACGCTCAGCTGCAGGGAGGTCTGCAGTTGTGTGCATCAGTTCACTCTGAGCTTGGGCTGCCCCTTCATGACAACATACCCAGCTCTCAGAGCAGTCTGACGGTCGCCCGTCACTCACTGGTAGTGCTTTCTTACAGCTTTCCCCCATGTTTTCCCATTGACCAAAACTCAAGTGCTGATCTGTTGCCCGTGTTCTCTCTCCTTATGCAGGCTGTGGGATCCGCGCGGCGGGACGGCATCGCCATGTTTCGGAACAGCCTCAAGATGCTCCTTACAGGAGGGAAATCGAACCGCAAAAACAGGTCCAGTGGTAAGTGAGCTCCTCACGTGTGTCCTGCTGGCAGTGCTCCATTTGTGTTGTGTGAGCTGCTTTCACTGGGCCCTTGGATCTCGTTAATGAAGGGATGCATTGGTTGGTGATGCGGTGAACTCAACACATTGGTGCGGGTCGTCGTGGTGCCACGCTGTGATGTGCTGCTATAAAACACTGCAAGCAAACCACGTCCACTTTCGTTGCAGAGATAAGGTGCAGAGAAAGATCCCAGTTATACATCAGCAACACTTGTGGCAGTGTTAGCAGTTCTCTGTTCTGAGAAACAAAGATGAGGGGAGTGGAGAAATGGAAAAGGATGGAATTAAGGAAAAAGTGTCCAGCTTTGGTCAGTGCTTCTGCCCATCTCCTTGCTGCAGCATCCCAGGAGCACTGCTTGCTCCTTGTCCTGCTCCATCCAGGTGGGAGCTTAGCTGAGGTTGTAGTCGTGGAGCAAAGCATTGCAAGAAATACCATTGTGCTTCATAAGTATTCTTGTTGAGCTTTCGTAGTTCCTTCCAAAAATGGATTGCTGGCAGCATAAGAGCTTTGAATTAGTTCTTCTATTCTCCTTTGTGAAGCCATCTGGCAGCACACTTGGAGTATTTTGGGATGGATTGTTGGTTCGTGCTTGTGTCTGTGTAAATAGCATAGCTGTGTATTCTGTGGGAAACCACAAGAGAACATGCAGAGATGCAGTGGTGATAAACGCAATGGGAAAAACAAACCAAACAATCCCCTCCTTTCCCTTGGCTGAAATGATTTAATGTATGCTTCTGATGAATACTGGTTCTGATATATACATCTGATTTCCCCTGGTTTTAATATCTTCTCAGCCAGGTTTGATTTGGGAAGGAGAATTGTGGCATCCAGGTCACTTTGGGCTGCAGATGTTTGTTGGGAGCAGCTTTAGCAGTGCGTGGTGCTGCTCACTCCCTTTCTCTCCTGGTTGCACTCGGTGTGTATCTCTTACAATGGGAAAAGCTCTGTTTGCAAATAGCCCCGATGTAACCACAGCCCACAGGAACACTTTGTTGTTCCCTGCTTTTCTGAGGCAGGTTCTGTGTCCTTGGGTTTGCTTCAGTTCCGGCTCTGGTTGCAAGGTGCCCAACCAGGGGGCTGTGTGGGCTTTGGAGGTCACACTGCCCCATGGCCCTGGTGATTTGTAGTTATTTTCTTGTTCTTGTTCCTTGTGAGCAGAGCAGAGAGAAAAACACGTTCCTGGAAAGCACTATGGTGGGGTTTTCCAACAGGTGGACCTTTCTGTAATGCCCTGTGTCACACACCTTGCTGTGCTTCTGCCTTTGGAATACGTTACTTTACTGAGAAATGCTCTTCAGCTTTCCTTTGGGGAGGAGAGGGAATTAAGAAAGGTAAACATGATGTTTCCGAGGATGTGTGGTAGCTTATGAAAGCACAGCATCGTGGGATGGTGTGTGCAGAGCCCTGTGTGCCATGCAGTGCTGTAAGCATGGGGCAACGGGAGCTGCACCCATCCCTGGGAGCCCAGAGCAGGCTCTGCATCCCGCATCACCATTTAGGGACTCAGCTCTGCTCATTGGGTCTCTCATCCCATAGGAAGGTTGGAAATGGGGTGGGCAAGGGGGGCAGCTCCCTGCTTTGTTGTGTGGGGACGGATGGAGCTGCAGTGTGCGCGTCTGTTTCACCTGCTCTGCTCCTTTGGCATCACAGAAGCCTTTGAAGCAAAATGAAAGGTGACTGTGGTGATGTTTTTTTCTCTTGTGGAACCCAGGGAATGCAGTGCCTTTGCAGCTCCTCCTCTGGGCAGCTGCTTTACTTTGCAGTGATGCAGCCAGAGTTGCCAGGCTGGCAGCCCTGTGCATTGTGCCGTGGTCGTGATGCTGGATGATTAAAAGTATAGCAGTGATGGTAACAGTGAAATGCCCCCATAGCATTCCTCCTCCATAAACTGCTCCTCTGTAGAGCTGTGCTTGAGGCTTATTTCAACTCCTCTGTGTTTTCTTCTTTGCTGCTCCTTGTGGTATTGTGGCCCAGGAGTGCACAAAGTATTCATAGGAGGGAAGTGTCAGTGGCATCTGTGTGAATGCACGTGGTGTGCAGTGATACCTGTGAAAAGCAATGAACTTCTGCTGCAGCACACGTCCCATGGTTCATTTTGTGTGCATGCTTTGTAGCTGCACAAAGCAGTGCTGTGCACGACTACCTGTGCATGCATTTGTGCACATATTCTACAGGTGCAGTTCTTTCTTCCCTCCCTTTTCACCGAAACAGTTTGTATCCAAATATTCGTTCTTTTCTTCTCCCAGTGCAAAATGAATGAGAAAATGTAAGGAGGGAATCTTCAGACCCTGCTGCATTTTTCAGCTCCGCACCTGGCAGGGAGGTGTGATGTGTTTGGTCTCCACTGATGGCATTTGTGTGACACAGATGAGAGTGGAGGATGAGCACTGCATGGGGCCTTTCCATTGCAGCTGCTGGGAGCTGCATTCCCTCTGGGCAATTCCCACCTGTGTTTTTCTTTCCTCTGGTCATCCCCACGTGCTTTTGCAGACATGTTCCTGCGTGCTGCTTTTATCTGAGCTTTATCTCTGGGTTGATCTGCAGGTCGGTCAGCCTGCTCTCCAGCTCTGCCCTGCCCTCCTGCAGCCCTTCATCACTGCAGCGTTGGCTGTGAGCTGGATTCAATGGTGTCCCTCTGAGCCATGCTCAGAGCTGCAGGGCCAATTAGCTGCCTTCATTGCATTCTTTTTGCCAGGACAGCCCCCAGTGGAGAGCACTGAGTGCACTCAGCAGAGCTCACAGCCTTTGCTGCATGCATGCACAAGCTTTGGTTTCAGGCAGGAATGAGCAAGACGGGGCCAGGGGGGGCTGGGGGCTGAGCGTGGCTCTGGAGCTGCTGTTCCTTACTGAGATAGGACAGAAAGAGGCTGGGCAGTGCTGGGATGCTCTGCTTTCCCTCCCACACAGTGCTCACTGCTGCTGCATTCATCAGTGCTCACAAAGGAGCTGGGTGTTGTGCAAAGTTTTGGAAATACTTTTGAATTCCTTTCTAGATCCTTTTTTTTTTTAAATACCAATAAGGTATTTTTACAGAGCAAACTGTTCTGTTGTGTTTTGCCTTCTGAGCACTGCTGAGTGCTGTGCTGTGCTGGAGCCTTTAAAGCACAGGAATGACCCCTTCATGCTGGTCTGCGTTGCAGGGAAGCTGCAATGTGGCCGTTCTGCACTGGAGCACCCCGTCCATCCCCAGGGCCGGATGGGAAAGGCTGGAGGAGTGCACACCAGTGGTGTCATGGGTCTGGGGGAGGCAGAGTGAGGGTGGTGGGAGCTGTGCCTGTGGTGCAGTGCTCAGAGAGGGGTGTGGGGTTGGGATGTTGGTCCTCCTCCTCTCCTCCCAGCATGGCTTTACATGCTGTGTGCGCCCAATAAAAGTGCACTGCTAGGAGGAGACCGACAGAGAGCAGTGCTGAATTTAGGAAGGAGAGGAGATGCTCCGTGCTCCAGGTGTTGTCTCTTTAATGATTGGAGTGCGAAAAGCAGGCAGAAACCTTCCCTGCAGGCTGTGCTGTGGGTTTCCATCTGTGGAACAGGGATGGGACCTCAGCCCTCTGCATCCATCTGTGTGGCACAGCAGCAGTTGGGTTGCAGAATGGCTGCGTTGCATGCAGTGCGTGTCCACGTGTGGGGCTTCACAACAAAGTGTGGCATTCTGCAAAGCAGCTTGGGGGTCTGCTCTGAAATTAAGAGGTCTTGTGGGCCTGGGGGAGGAAATAGAGCATGATGGACAAAATAACAGGTGTATGCTGTGTGGTTTTGGCTGTAGGCAGGATTTTGTGGGGATAGCATGGAATTCTGGCTATAGCCAGGAGGGTGATGAGGCACTGGCACAGGTTGCCCAAGGAGGCTGTGGATGCCCCATCCCTGCAGGCATTCAAGGCCAGGCTGGATGTGGCTCTGGGCAGCCTGGGCTGCTGGTTGGTGACCCTGCACACAGCAGGGGGTTGGAACCAGATGAGCACTGTGGTCCTTTGCAACCCAGGCCATTCTGTGATTCTGTGATGGTACAGCTGATGTTTGGTTTTCTGTGCTGAAGCAAGCCTGGTCCCAGCCCTCGTGTCACAACAGACTTTGTTCCCTGTGCTCCAATCTCACTTCTAATTTAAGGAGTCAATCCAATCCATACAAATGCAGGTACTGTGTGATAGCAGCAAACCAGAAATGATGCTTTTCATCTTTCCAGGAACGCACTGAATATTAAATGCTCGTAAATAAATGGGTGTAAAATCATCGTGCAGGTGTTGAACATCTCTGTCCTGTTGTGTTTCTCCACTGAACGCCCATCTGTTCCTGTGCAGTCATTGCTTGGAGTGGTGTAAATAAGCAGACACCTCTGTGTGTCATAGGAGCAATGAAAAGTACAACAGAGGAAGGTTGGTGCCAAACACCAGCACTGCATTCCTGTTCTTCTTCAGTGCTGGAACTGTAATTTCTGCTTGCATTGAAGCAGTCTGCAAGGATTTCAGATTAATAGATGTCAGTCGTGGAAAGCCTTGGGTCATTTCCTTCACTAATTAGCTGCTGGATTTTCACATCCCGTGGTTCAGCAGTAAGATTCCCCAGGTGATAAAGGCACTGATGGACAAACTGGGTGCCACTTTTCTCGCCCTGTGCTGTGCCCCATTGGGGAACAACGGGGCAGCTGAGCCCAGTTCCTCTCTCTGCAGGGTTGTATTCTTTCCCAGTGCTTTTGCACGGCTTTTGGTGCTTGCTTCATCTTTCTGGAGTTCCCCAGGGATCTGTGAAAGGTTTTTGCTTTAACATCAGAGTAGGTTCAGCATGAGAACTGTGTTTTAACAGCAGTGTATCACACTTTATGCAGCCATGGAATGCGTTGGGTTGGAAGGGAGCTCAGGGATGACCAAGTTCCAGCCCCACTGCTGCAGGCAGGGCTGCCAAGTGGCACATTGAGCACTGCATCACATTGCACAGAGTCCCATCCATCCAAGTGGCCATGGACACCTCCAGCCTCAATGCAACGTAGGTAATATAAAGAGCATGGAAATAAAGCTTTGGAGCGTTGAGTGGCAGAGCATGGAGCAACTTTTGCAACATAGAAATTGTGTTTTTCCATATGTGAGCAGGGGGAGGAAGGTGATTCTGGGCATCACTGGGTTGTGAGAAGATGCTACAGACAGAGAGTTCACTGCTGTGTGCATAGAGGAGCTGCCATGCGTTGTAAAACCTCGTGGTGCAGAGCAAAGCTCTCGTCTGATTGCTTCCTTTTGTGTTTCAACTTCCAGATTTGGTGGTGAAAGTCAAGGTGAGGCTGTGGCTGGGTGCTTGAGGTTCCTATTTTGTATTGCTTTGCTGAATTTAATTCCCCACGTGTTTGGTTTCCCTGCTGCCCAGTTATAAGCTAAGCAGCAGGCAATATAGAGGAAGTTGGATGGGCTGTGCTGAGAGCTGTGCTGCAAGGAGAGCTGTGTGGGTTCCTTGGCTGCCAGGTGAGCAGATGCTGCATCCCAGGGCTGTTCTGCTGGGGGTTGAGAAGCACACAGCCCCCAATGGACACTGCTGTGACAGTGGTGGGAGGCAGCTGTAAAAAAACACAAGTCAGGCCTATGGCTGAGCAAGTGTGAGGCTTCCCAGTACTGCAGAGTATTGAATTAAGCACTGAAATTAAAACATCTGCAAGTCTCATAACCTTTTGTTTGAAGGAAAGATTGGTATGAGCACCGGTTTGGTGCTCTGGGTGCACAGTATTTGGGGATGTCAGCTACTTCTGTGCTGGCTGCAAGCGTTTCCTCCTGCAATAGGACCCTCTTGGTGAACTGCTTCTATTTCTTTGATGGATGCAGCAGTGTGTTGCTGTGAGCACTGCACTGAGCTGCTGCCCGGGGCCAGCATCACCATGGCAAGGATGTGTGACCACTCTGTGCTGCATGGCACACACACAGCAGGGTTTCTGGGGGGGGAAGGAGAGCCTCCTTCTCTGTGGTTCTGTGTGTTGTGTGGAGCTGGGTCCTTACAAGCACAGGATCACTGCGTGGTTGGATCAGAAGGGACCTTACAGGCCATGCAGTCCCACCTGTGCCGTGGGCTGGGTGCCCCCAGCTCAGCCTCCCCTGCGCCCATCAGGGGTGGACGCCCCTTTCTGCAGGGCTGTCCCCATCCCTCCATCCCAGAGCTTTGTTCCAGGCATCATTCCTGCTTTTATCCTTACTCTGCTGATGTGCAGAGCAGTGCTCTCCCATCCGAGCTCTGGGAGCTGGGCACCACGAGCCCCCTGGCTCCCTCCCAACCCAGGATGTCCTCTATTTCTAAGACACCAGATCTCCTCGTGCATCTCCTCCCTTCAGCATCACGCAGTCACTGCAGCCCCAGTGCAGCTCTGCTCTTTGAAAAACCACAACTTCAAGTGCATCTTTGGGACTTTGTTCTGGTAAGCGAGCATCGCTGTGATGCATTGGGAACCCAAAATCAGTGCTGGTGAATTGCTCTGTAATGCCATTATTATGTTTTTTAATTGGAGTTGAACTTGCCCTTCTTTTTTTCCCCCTTTTTTTCCTTCAGAAGGATGAAGTATCCAGTAGTTACTTGCACTTAATGGAAGAACTCTTAAAAGAGGATTGATTTCTTTGAAGCTCTGTGCTTCTAAGAAGTTCCTCATCTGAAGAGTTTCTCTCACATCTTTGTCTCTCCCCGAGAACTTTTTGTAGCATGGAATATATTTGGAGATAACTGATGGATAATCCCCTATCTGTTCTCATTGCAGATAGCCCACGGACAGACAGATGGACCTCTGGTCCATTCTTGCAGTAGGAAGTGAAGGTCATGGATCACTTCATGCTTCAAAAGGAGCAGTTAATTTATATTTGAATTTTCTTGTGGCAAACAGTGAAAATGTGAACAGGGATTTCTGCTTGCATTGCCTGCACGCTGATCTGCTTTCAGTGTCCATTGGAACGCTGTCACTGATAGCACAAGGACATTCATGTGTTTATTCCTCAGGTTGTTCTTGTCCTGAGCAGGAATCAACCTGAACTGTACATTTGCAAGGCTCTCATTACCAAGCAGTAGAAGGCAGCAGCGTTCCATGATGTTACACGTGTTCCTGCCCTTGTGCAGCACTCCAGCTGGGGCATCACAGGGCAGGGAAATGGGGACTGTCCCTCCTCACCCCACTGCTGCTGCAGCACAGGGTGCCGTGGCTGTGCTGTGCTGCAGGGACACATTGCTGGCTGCTGTTTGCTCTGTCAGCTGCCAGGACCCCCAGGGGTCCCAGCAGGGGGTTGAAATCAGGGAGTTCTTCCCCTAGTTTTGCATACTGGGATTAGTCTGAGTGCAGCACCTCGCACTTTGCCACGTTGACCCTGTGAAAGGTGGGCCCTCGTGAACCTGGAGTTGGTCAGGGTCTCTCTGGATGGCATCCCTCCCTTCTGCTGTATCATCTGCACTGCTTGGCTCCTGTCACAGCAAACTGCACTCAGTGCCACGGTCTGTATCATTAATGAAGATGTTAATGAGCCCCAGACCCAAGGCAGACCCCTGGGGCAGTGCTGGTTACATCCCCACCCTCAGACACAGAGCCTTTGAGCACAGCCCTGGGGCTGCAGCCCTCCTGCAGTTCCTGTCCATGGAGCAGCCCACCTTTCACATGCATCTCTCTCCAATTCAGTGATGAGGATGCAGTGGGGACCACATCAGAGGCTCAGAGCTGCAGCAGCTGCTTCTGTGCATCAGTGAGAATGTCCATAAAATACAAAAGGTGACTTCTTATAGTAGCTTAACAGAGTGGAACCGAGGGCTGAGCGACACAGGGCTGCTGTCCTCATACAGCAGAGCATTTCTCCAGCCTGGATTGCAGGGACGCCATGAGCAGTGCATGGACCAAAGGATGCTTATGAATGGCCAAAGCCCCTCAAGCCAAATTGCTATTTTTACTTCATTAATTAGAATGTGTCCGTATTGCAAACAGCAGTGGTTCCCCCCCCCCACCAGATGGCTTGCTCCGTGGGATTCCTGACAACGTGGGAATACCAAATGTGTGGTTCCCCCATTAAAGCTTTACTTACGTTTTTCCATGCAGGGAGTTTGTATCAATTCTGCATTGTAACCCCTGAAAAACTGCACCTTCCATTTCACACAAGGCAAAGAGCAGACAGGGGGAATGCAGGCAGCAAACTGCATGGGAGGGCTGTGCAGGGCAAGGCTGAGCAGGTGCACTTCAAAAGGAAAAAAGAAAGACACGTGCAAGCAGATTGCAGTGGTGAGTTGCAGCTGTTGCAGCTTGCTGGGGCTGTGCAGGGGGGGGGTGGCACTGCTGCAGCTCTGGGCTGCATTGCACTGCTGCCCTGCCATGCTGCATTGCTGCCCTGCTGTGCTGCTGCTCTGCATCACTGCCTTGCATCGCTGCCCTGCATTGCTGCCCTGCTGTCCTGTACTGCTGCAATGCTGTACTGCTGCCCTGCCCTGTTGTGCTGCAGGCTGGGAAAGGTAGGATCTGCACTTCTGTCCCTCTGAACTTTGCAGCAATCTGATACAAGGCTTTCCCTTTCTAAAACACGTGTGGCTCCTTGTCCTCTCCCCCTCCTCCTCTTGTTTGTGCATGTGGTAACACCTGGGAGCATTAGCAGTGGCTGTGGGGATGCAGGGAGCAGGGCTGCATGATGTGCTGGCAGCAGTTAGCAGGCTCCCTGCTCTGCAGCCCTGTGGGCTTGGCTCTGCTCTGCTGTGTTGTGCTGTGCTGATGCAGAGCTGCCAGGTCTGCATTTCAGAACGCTCCCATTGCTGTGGAGGGTTTGGCCCGCAGTGCCCATCCAGCCAGCATGCAGCACATGGCTGCTGCATCGTGGCTGTGTGCATGGATGGTTTTGTTAAGCAGCTGGAGGACAGTAATGAGTGTGTTTGTTCCACTGTGCTCTCCTCAGGTTGTTTGTCCTGCAGAGCCCTTCCCCACCATCACCTGTTGCAGAATGAGCCTTGGCTAAGGGCAAGGGCCCCATTTTAAGCTAACGATGCAGTACAATTAGTGTTTCTTGGCCCAATTAAATGCTGAGAACCCAAATAAGGGCACTCCTTCCTCTCCACCAGAACTGCCCCATGTTCCCATTGCCAGAGCAGTGACTGCCATAAAATTGCAGTGGTGCATCACATCCACTGCAGCAGCAGCAAGCTCTGCTTGATGCACTGTGCTCGGTGTGCCAGTGTGCTCCCTGTGCTCAGAGCAGTGCTGCTCCCTTCTGCTTTGCAGCTGCTTTGTTCCATCACTGCAAACTGCCAGGTCTGCAAACAGGAGGAGGCTGCAGGCAGCTGCCTCCTGAAACACTGCTGCTGTGTGCTGCACAACTGCAGATGAAGGCCTTGCTGCAACAAAGCTGCTTTATTGCACAGGACTTGAGCAGGGTGCAGCGATTGTGGTTGTTAAGCAGCTATTTGTGGGGAGGGAAAAAAAGGAAGCAAACGTGAATTTGCAAACAAGTCTGCAGGAAGTGCTGAGAAATGAATGTTTTCCTGTTCTGAAAGTGGTGTAGATCTGCTCGCAGCTATGGGCTGAGGTTTGGGGAAACGAGAGGCAGCTCCTTAGGGCTTCCCAGGAGCTCCTTCAGCACAGAGCACCAAAGCAGGAGCTGCCTTCCCAGCACCCAGAGCCACGGAGCTGCTTCCTTCTGCTCCCAAACGTTTCCATTCCACGGGGGCAGTTTCTTAACTGCAAATGTCAGAGATCTTTGAGAGCCTGGTGACACAGGTGATGTTCCCACACCTGCAGCAGGCTGACATGCAGCTGTCAGTTTGAGCTGCAGAAGCCACAGTAGGGGATTATTCTCCATTTTTGGGGTGATGGTGGAGGTGCTGGTGGTGATTCCAGGGCTCTCTGGGGATGCTGCTGCAGTGGGATGTGGGGCCGAGGAACAGCTTTGCTGTCATAGGGGTAAATGGAGTGCACATCACTGCAGGCAGTGCTGGGTGCAGCCCAGTTAGCATGCTGGGAGTGCAGGGCTGTGTGTGGAAAGAAGTGGGAAAGAGTGCATGGGATGCTCAGCCCAGGAGCTCATCTCAGCACGTCCTCCCTGCAGCTCCCGCCTTCTCTTGCTCACTTTGCTCCTTTATCCTGTTCCTTCCATTGAGAAAAGCAGCCATTCCTTCTGCAGCACTGAACATCTTGCTCTGCACAGCTCTCTGTTAGGTTTGTAGATGTAAATCCTCGGATTCCTTACTCAAGGAAGCAGCTCCCCATCCCCGTGCACCACTTGGCCTTGGGGTCCCTTCCAACCCCAAGGATTCTGTTCCCCTTCCCCATTGATGGTGTTGGAGCAGCCCTGGCCCCGTCTGCTCTGTGCCTTTTGCTGCAGTTTGAGGTGCAGCTGAAGCACTGCTCAGTGCATGGGTTGAGCTGTGCTGCTGGGCAGAACCTCACTGCCCCCCGATGGAGACGAGGAAATGCAATTAGCGGTAGCATCCGATGTCAATTAAGAGGAAAGGATTGAATTCGGTAGCGCTGTGAGTGTTGCAGATCACCAAATTGCACAGGCTGGGGGATTCAGCAGTTGCTCAGCAGCTTTGCAGCTGCAGGAGGACCCAGCATTGCTGCCTGTTGGAGCCATGGAAGCAGAGCAGTGCAGTTCTTAGCTGCTGGATGTCCAGCCAGAGCCTTGCATGGGCCTTCCTGCACTGTGAGATTCACCTTGTTTAAAACCACCAAGGGATTCTCAAACAGAAAAGCAGCACCACGTGCCTTCATGTGCACCCGTGTGCATTGCATGCACAGATTGGTGCATGGGTGCCCAGTCCTCGCTGGCTGGGCTGCATGCAGCTGCTCCTGCAGGTTGTTGTGTCCTCCTTCTACTTAAGGCTGGACGTAGAAGATGGTCTGCATTCCCTTTCTGATGTCACATTGGTTGCAGTAAGTCATGCATTCTCCTCCTGGTGTCACACTGGTTGCAATATGCCATGCATTCTCCTGCTGTCAGGCTTGTTGCATTATGCCACCTGCTCCCTGCATTGCGTGGCTCTGTGCAATTAATCCCTCCTGCTTTGTAATAGCTGCCGACATGAGAACTTGCTCACAATTTATTTAATTAGCAGAGCAGCTGCCTTGCTGCAAACTCCCATTAATAACCTCAACGTTTGCTTGTATAAATAGAATGAGGTCACCCAGCCCAGCACTCCTGGGGTCCTGGGGTGCAGCGAGGAGTGCTCCACTGCTCTGCATTGCTGCGATAGAACATCGCAGTGCATTCCTGGAAGCATGGGTGCAAATGGAAGGGAAGCATGAGTGCAGCTGTAATGGGAGAGGGCAGAGCGCAGCAATGCCTGAGGACAGGGAGCAACATGCAGAGTGACAGCACTGCAGGAAGGAACAGAACATGCAGAGATGTCCGCTGCACTGCGCCTGCACACAACTGCTACTGGGTTTGGTAAAGCTGCAGGAGGAGCACGTGGGCTGTGGTGGTTCTGGCAGTGTGCTTGCAAGGCTGCACTTGTGCTTTATTCCGGAGGTGAATCGGTTCGCTTTTCTGCTGCCTGCTGTCTGCAGGTGTTGTAAAGCAGGGAACGGCACTTGAGGAGCGTCGCCCCACGTGATTGCAAATTCATAGATAGCTGTGCATTGTGGGGAGCATCATCTGCACTGCATGCATTGCGCCGCATCACAGGGAGCATCACCTGCACTGCATGGCTCTGTGGGGGATGAGTGTGGATTCATGGGGCTCGAATGAGGATCCGTGGGGCTGAGCAAGGATCTATGGAGCTGACCTTGGTTCCTTGGGGCTGAGCAAGGATCTATAGAGCTGAACTTGGTTCCTTGGGGCTGTGCGTGGATCTGTGGGGCTGAGCAGCAATCCATGGATCTCAGCATGGGGCTCAGCAGTGATCCTTGGGGCTGAGCATGGATCTGTGGGGCTGTGCACAGCTCTGTGGGGCTGAGTGTGGCTTTGTGAGGTTGATCAAGGATCTGTGAAGCTGAACTTGGTTCCTTGGGGCTGAGTGTGGATCCATGGGGCTGAGCAGCAATCTGTGGGTCTGAGTGTGGATCTGAATGTGGCTCCATGGGGCTGAGCGTGACTTCGTGGGGCTGAGCAAGGATCTGTGGAGCTGAACTTGGTTCCTTGAGGCTGAGCGTGGCTTTGTGGGGCTGAGAAGCAATCTGTGGATCTGAGCATGGGGCTCAGCAGTGATCTGTGGGGCTGAGCATGGATCTGAGCGTGACTCCGTAGGGCTGAGCAAGGAACTGTGGAGCTGAACTTGGTTCCTTTGGGACTGAGTGTGGATCCGTGGAGCTGAGCAGCGATCTGTGGGTCTGAGCGTGGATCTGACTGTGGCTCTATGGGTCTGAATGAGGCTTTGTGAGGCAGAGCGTGGATCCGTGAAGCTGAACTTGGTTCCCGTGGGGCCGAGCAGCGATCCGTGGGGCTGAGCGTGGATCTGCGGATCTGAACTCTGCTCCGTGGAGCTCAGTGTAGTTCCGCGGGGCTCAGCGTGGCTCCCTGGGGCTGAGCGTGGATCTGTGCCTCCGAGCACCGCTCCGCTGCCCCCGGCCGCTCCGTGGGGCTGCGCTCCGTCCGCCGCCGCCGCCCGTCTTTGCCGCAGATTTCCCGGCATGCGTGCCGAGCTCCGACCCGCCCTTATTTTTCCTGCGTTAAAAAAGTGCTTTGTCAGAGAAAAGCACGCGAGCGGCTGGAGGCGCTGCGACGGAACGGAGCGACAGCAGGGATGGAGCGGGGAGAGCGCGGCGCTGAGCCGGGCCGGAAGGCGCTGAGCCGGGCGGGGCTGCAGGTGCGTCGGGCGGGGAGAAGCGCTGCGCTGCGCTGCGCTGTGCGTTTGTGGGGGGCACCGCTTGGACCTGGGGGGCTGCTGAGATTTGAGGGGCACGGCTGGGGGCCGAGAGAGCTGCTGGGACTTGGGGGGTGATGCTGAGACTTGGGGTCACTGCTGGGGCTTGGGGGGCACCAGTGGGTTTTTAGGGGCGCTGCTGAGAGCTGGGGAACTGCTGGGGTCAGGGGGCACTTTGTTGAAGCTTGGGGGGCTTTGATGGGAGCAGGGAGCACTGCTGGAACTTGGGGGGTTGCTGGGGGCAGAGGGGGCAGTGCTGGGATTTAGGGAGTGCTGCTGAGATTTAGGGAGCGCTGCTGGAAGCTGGGGGGGCTCTGCTGGATCTTTGGGGCTGCTGGGGTCAGAGGGGGCAGTGCTGGGACCTGGGGGCTTTATGCACTGTGGGGCTTTGCTCTGTCACTGATATTAAATGTAAACTTGGCAGCTGTGGCTCTCAGTCCATTCAGAGCAGTGCACGCTGCTCTAGGAGCTGCCATCCGTGCAGCTGTTGCAATGTCTCCATTTGCAGTGAGAGGAGCAGCAGACCAGGCTCAGTGCATGCAGTGCTGCACGGCTGCTGTTTGCACACCTGCAAGCAGTGCTTCATGCAGCCCGCCGTGTGAGCAGGGCTGATTCCTGCCCGCAGCTGGCGGTGTTGAGCTGCACGGATCCACCCGTGTGCACAGCACCAAGCGGCACCGCAGGGCAGCCATGCACAGCGTGCTGCTCCCGCCTGCTGCTTCAGCATGCAGAGCTCAGGGAACGTGCACCTCGTGGTGTTCTCTCTGTTATTTCCTCCTTTTTCTGCTTGCACGTGCAGAAAACTCGCAGGCAGCGTGTAACAGCGTGGTGTTGTTCCTCAGCTGCATCACTGCCACCCCTTGCTGTGAGCCCTCAGCACTCTGCTCCCATTCAGCTGCATCAGCACCGAGTGCTGAGTCACCGCTGCTCAGCCCTCCCACCCTGTGTGTGTCTGCATTGCTCCACGGCTGCAGCTCTGCTATGGCTGTTGTGGTCCCTGCAAGGCCTCCAGCAGTGCAGTGCTGTGCAGTGATCTGCTCTCATCTTTGTGCTGCGTGCTGACGGTGTGACCTGCAGTGCTGCTCCATGCCTGCTCGTAGAATCACAGAATGGCCAGGGTTGGAAGGGACCTCAAGGATCTGAATCTCCAACCCCCTGCCACACGCAGGGCCACCAACCTCCATATTTCATAGCAGCCCAGGCTGCCCAGGGCCCCATCCAACCTGGCCTTGAACACCTCCAGGGATGGACGGGGCATCACAGCCTCTCTGGGCAGCTGTTCCAGCACCTCACCACTCTCATAGCAAAGAACTTCCCCCTGACAACCAACCTCCATCTGCCCTCCCTCAACTTCAAACCGTTTCCCCTTGTCCTGCTGTTATCTCCCCTTTCGAAGACTTGATTGCCCTCCTGTTTGTAGGCTCCCTTTAGGTACTGCAGGCTGCAGTGAGGTCACCCCACAGCCTTTTCTCCAGGCTGAACAACCCAGCTCCCTCAGCCTGTCTTTGTATGGAGGTGCTCCAGCCCCCTGATCATCTTTGTGGCTCCTCTGGACCCTCTCCAACAGCTCCCTGTCTTTCCTGTACTGGGGGCTCCAGACCTGGACGCAGTGCTGCAGATGTGGCCTCACAAGAGCAGAGCAGGGATGGACAATCACCTCCCTGTCCCTGCTGGTCACCCCTCTGCTGATGGAGCCCAGGATCCCATTTGCTTTTCAAGCTGTAATCACACAGTGATGGCTCACGTTCAGTTTTTCATCCATCAGGACCCCCAGGTCCTTTTCTGCAGGGCTAAATGAGCTAAATACTCCTTACCTGCTGCTTGCTCCCTGCCTGCTGCTTGTTTGCTGCTCCCTGCATTGCTTTGCTCCCATCCCAGTGGCAATACAGCATCATCCACCTCCCTGCTGCTGGTAGTGGGACCAGCTCAGGACAGCTGCATGCAGGTTGCTGCTTTACACTCCTGCATCCCTGCACAGAAAGGCACAGGTCTGCTTGCTGTTCCTGCATGCTGCACACATAAGTTTTGGGGTATTTTGTGGCTCTTTGGGATAAATTTAGTGCAGGGGGATTTTAAAGTTAGTTTGTTTGGCTGTTTGTTACTGGAAGTGTCTTGTTAACACAATGCAAAGTGATCTGCTGTCCCTGTGCACTGAGCTGCACTTCAGCCTCCATCACACTGCAAAGCACTGTGGAAAAAGTTACTCTGCAAATTCATGCAAATCTTCCAACCCAGTTTAATACCCCGAATAGTCTTTCATGTGAAGAACAGCAGCTGCATTTGGTTCTGAGGTTGCAGCTTTCCCAGTGGCATCCCATGCAGCTGGGTGCACGCTGTGCCCATGGGGCCGTGCTGGGTGGCACCAGGGCTTCTGTAGTGTCTCCTTCCCATAAATTGGGGCTGTACACGTGGTGTGAGTGCTGTGCCTTGCTCTGTGTGACAGTGCTCTTCTGGAGCCTCCAGTCCTTAGCACTGCTTGGTGCCCACTGTTTCTTTGGTGCTCAGACTTGCCTTGCTTTCTTCCTGACCTCACAGCTGCCCATGCATGCTTGCAGAGGGGCCATTTGTTGCACACACCCACCCAGCAGTGCTCAGAGCAGCAGTGCGTGTTGCAAAAGCTGCAGGCAGTGATCCACAGCTCCTGTTTTATGAATATATTTGGTGCTGGAAGCCCAAATGCAGAACCAGCTCTTGGGACTGCAGGTAACACAGCAGTTTGCATCCCAGCTGAGTTGGGTGCTGCCAGAGCTTCCTTCCCTGCTGTGGGTTCATACCCTCAGTGCAGCGCCGTGCACTGCAGAGGCCTCTTCTGCTCCCTGGCCAGCAGTGGAGCTGGGCTGCTTTCTGCTTCCAGCCCACATCAGCCCCGTGTGCCCCAATGTTCCCATCGACGCTCACAGCCGTTGTTTCTAATCTGGCCAGCAGATCGATGGACACCAGCGTGCAATTAATTGTGTGCTGCCGTGCTCTGTGCCCATCCTCATTGATCCAGGGCAGTGAGCAGCGTCCTGTTCTCACTGCCTGCCCGCTCTGTAGCCCAGCAGAGAGCTTTAAAGGGAAGCAATTTCAGAGAGCCTTGCGTTTCTTCGTCGCGGGGCTCCTTTGGCCATGGGGCTCAAGGAGAAGCTGCGTCTGCCTGACCTGTCCTCTGCCATGTTCTACTTGTGCTGTTTTGGTTCTCATGCAGATGGAGGGAGCGAGGAGCCGCCAGACCGAAGACAGGCAAGTGTAGACGCCCGGCAGAGCCGCTCTGGGCAAGGTAATGGCTGCTGCTGCTGCTGCTCTCCGTCGTAGCCTTGCTTCTCTGTGCGCTGCTCTGTGTCTGTCTGTTTCTTGCAGCCGTTGCAACCCCTGCAGCTGCAAACCTGCTGTGACTCCCCAGAGCTGCTCAGAGTTTGCAGGAGCTCACGTCGCTTTGCAGCACGGCTGCATTCTCTGTGTGTGCAGGCTGAGCTCTGTGCTGCTGCTCGGAGCAGTGCAGTGTCAGCAGCCGAAACTGCTTTGCTAACGTAGGAGCTGTGCTCTTGTTGTCTTCAAGTGTTGCATCTGGAAGCAGATCTGTCAGCCGCCTTGTTCCTCTCCAGTGTTCACTGTGGGAGCTCAGCAACAGCTTGCATGCATTGCTGTGTTGTTGTGGTAGAGTACAGGAGCGGTTCTTTTGCAGCGCATGGAGCTGCTGCTTCCTTCTCCGTTGCTGTGTGCAGTGTTGGGCTGTGTTGGTGGAGATTTGGAGCAGAGGACCCGCTTGGCTTTGCTTTCTGTTTGGTTTTTTTTTGCAATTTTTCACTTGTTATGAGTGCCATCCTGATGGTGTGTGCCCTGAGGCCGTGCTGGATGCACACACCAGGGAGGTGTGGAGCAGCAAAGCTCCTGCCATGCACGGATGCTCTCAGCCCAATTCTGCAGCACAACGCTCACATAATGGGCTGAGGGCTCCAGCTGGGCAGATTTGAACCCTCCATCCAGAGCGAGAGCTCATCTTGCCTCTGTGTGCACTTCCACATGGCTCTGTGCAGCACCCAACTCTTTCATGGCTGATCCCTGACGTTGTGACCATTCCTTTGTTCCCATCGCTCAGTTTCCCTCAGCTTTATGCAAGCACCAGTGCTTGAGCTCTGTGTGTGCCTGTGCCGTGCTGGCACTGACACCATTCGCCCTCCTGGTGCTGATGGGTGGTTGGGGATGGGCTGTACAGTGAGCAGAGCTGCACAGTGAGCAGAGCTGCTGAGCTCTCTGCAACTCCAGCAGTGCACTGTGCAAAATTAACGCGAAGGATAAACGATGCTCCGCGCGCCCTTAAAGGGATGTGCTCTGCAGGGGTCCCTGCGTGTGTGCTTAATTAAAGCAGCATGAAACGAATTGAAAAGCATCGGTGCCCAGCTCAGATTGTGGCTGTAAGGACCATCTCCAAGCCAACATACCTGAGTGTTTGGGGAGGAGGGGGGCAGCTGTTCTGGTGCTGGACTGTGGGCAGCAGAACTGAGAGCTGAAACCTGGTTCCTGTGAGAGTGCTGTGTGTGTGCAACCTCATTATGCTTTGGTGATATTGGAAACATCTTGTGGTGTTTGCAGTCCTCCCATGTTGGCCTCTGCATGCATCCCACACTGGCCAGACAGAGCTGGGGCGGCCACTAATGCCAAAAAGTCAAAGGGCTTTTGGTTCATCGGGGTTAAATTCAAAATGCAAGCAAGAAAAACCCAAACAAACAGTTCATGGTGCTGCTGTTTGCAATCTGAAGAGCAGCACAGGGATGCTGTTGGAGAAATACAGCGATTTCTTTATGTGTAGGGCCAGATTTGGGGGACGTGAACCCAAACCCGTGGAACCTTCCCCTCGTCACCTTGCTGCCTCTTTGTGTCCCTCCAGGCACCTCCACAGAGAACGACTGTGCTTTCGAAGCAGACTACGCCATCCCGCCGCTCCCCGTGACCGAAGGTATGCAGCAGTTTCGGATTATGGAGGGCATGTCCCGCTCCCTTCCATCCTCCCCCTTACTCACACATCAGTCTATCAGTGTTCGGCTCCAACCCGTGAAGAAGTTGCCTGGTAAGGACTTTAAATAACGTTCGGTGGGGGCTTTTTTGGTCCGTCGGTGCAAAATGTGTAAGGTGGTGGAAGCGTTCCCAGCAGCCGTAAAAGAACTTTATGCTGAAAGTTTGGAGGCTGGGGGAGTACATCAGGGAAATGATGCTGTCGTGAGGCAGAAGGGATCTTTTTGGAGGGTTTGTTTATGTTGTTGCACTGTTTTGTTTAACTGATGTCATTGGGGTTGGTTTGGAACACCTCATGATGGAAGAGCAGGTGGGTTTCCCAAAGCAGCTGCTGTTGAGCAGCCGTTGGAAAGCCCAGTGCATTCCTGCTGGTTGGAGCTTTGGGAAGCTTGCTTCTTGCCTAAAATTGGACATTCTTCTGTGCCCATCTTTAAATCAACCAGCCAGGGTGCAGCATTGCACCGAGAGAAGCCTCCAGACCAATGTTCAGCCAATGCCCTGAGTGCCGCTGTGCTTCGTGCCGTGCTGTTCCTGCCCACTGGTGAAAGGAGAAGTTGAAAAAGGCTCCGTGGTTGTGCTGAGGATGGGCTGCGTGGCTGTGGGGGGTGGGGAGAGGTGTCTCTGTTTGTGCCAAGTGTGAGAGAATCTCCTGCCATGCCCTTGTCCCATGGATGGAACGGCCATCATCTCAGCCTCAGCTCTCTTGCCAGCAAATCATTCCCCCTCGTAGAGCTTCATAGGACCACGAAACTCTTAGAGATGGAGGGGACTCTGAAGGCATCCAACCCCACCCTGCTGTTCTGTGCTGAGTGCAGCAGGACGTGATGCTGTGGGTGCAGGTGGGGATAGGAGGAGGAGGAGGGCTGCTTTGGATCCGTGCCCATCTGGATGTGCATTGATAGAGCAGAAGCTGTGGGTTTACAACTGCTCCCATGCTGGGTTCTGGTAACCCTGAAATGAAGCTTTTCATCTCCGTTGGTAATTAGGGTCATTAATGTGAGACACCTGAGATGAGGTACAAGCAGGTCGCTGGTCAGCCTGTAAACCTTACAGGTTGCCTTCCTGCCTTTCTGTTAGCAGCCAGCTCCTCCTTCAGAGCTGCATTTTGGAGCCCTGTGCATCCCTTGGAGCCCCATTGGGAAGGTGGGCTACTTTGTACTCGAGTGCCTCCGCACCCATTTAAACACCTCATCCCAAGCAGAGCCAGCACAGCCTCTGATTTCACACATCCACATCGTGATGCCTTCGGTGGAGCTCCAACATACTTGAAATTCAAAGCGTGCGTCGGTGGCGTAGTGTGATTTTTGTCATTATTAGTTTAATTTACTGTTGGTAGGGTGAAAGGGAGGTGCTTGCTGGGCAGCCTCGTGCAGTCATTAGAGGGATTTGTTTGCTTTCATTGAGGTGACGTGTGAAGGAGCTGGAGGAGCAGCGTTGTGCTGCTGGTTGTTATTTGTAGTCTTGCTCACATCTCCTCACCCGTTTCTTAACTTCCTCATATTTATAACCCATCTCAGAGCTTCCAAACGCTGAGCATCCCTGCAGCTGCAGGCAGAGGGGAGAGAAAATCATTGAGGGATTATCCAGTTGTTCTGTGTTCTGTGCAAGCAACCCATCCATGTCACCACATCCGTATGCGCGGTGCTCGGGCAGTGGGATGGTGCCCTGCATGGCACCTGATGCTGTGTTGGCTCTGTGTGTTTTTCCCCCTGGAGATGTAGGACCTTTTGCAACACGGCACGGCTGTGCCACCCTGCTGTTGTGCGCTGTGTGCAGTTCTCCAGGGCTGGAAGTGGAGGAGGGATTGGTTCTCATTCCAGGGCTGAAGTGCTGCAGGGCTGCGTTCCCATAGCAGGAGCAGTAGTGATGGGGCAGACTGTGGAGGTTGGCCCTCTCCATGGGCATCCCTTAATTAACGTCTTAATTTCACCCTTTAGAAAGAGAAATGAGGCTGTAGAGCACAGAGAAGCCTGCTCAGCAGATACAGCAGCGCTGTCTGTTGGCTTTAATGTCATCTTTCAAAGCAGTGGATCTGCTGCTTTGTGTACAGGTCAGTTTTCCATCCATGCCACAGTGATGATCTCCACTTTGGGTTGAACACCACCCCGTGGTGCCATGATTTCCTCAGCAGAGGGCTGCCTTGCTCACTGGCAGCCTGATCCCTCAGTTTGCAGAGCCCTGGTGCGGGGCTGATAAATATTCAGTGTGCTTGCAATTTCCCTTCTGCTGGATTAATGAAAAGCTAAGGGTCATCATTGCACTGATGGGTGAATTAACACTGAGCATAATTGATGGCGCTCTGTCCCCCTCCTGCATTGGTAGCAGTGGGGCAGCAGTGGCTGAGGATGCTTTGGAGCAGTGCATGCAACCTCTGTCACTGCATTTGTTCTCTTTATAATGACAGCTTAGGAAGTCCAGTGCAAAGTGTACCTGAGAAGATAGTAATAAAGCACCAAAGCAACCCCAAACAATGCTTGCAGCCCAGGTAAGAGTGCAGACCATTCTGGTTTCCCTGCAGGCACGCTGGCACTTGGAAGTTGCTTCTCCTGCTGCACAGCACTGTTACACATCATTGCACTGTGGCTGCAATGCAAGCAGGGCAGTGCATTGCATACCCCAGAGAAAGCATTGCTGTGCATCTCTGGGTGCTGCAGAGATGGACGTGTTGGTTGCAGTCCTGAGCCATTCCCATTTGCACACATGGGGGTAATTTTATTCCTCACTGTCCTCAGCTATTTTTAATTCTCCTGTTGGGTAACAGGTTGCAAACTTAATTCTTTCCGAGTGGGAGCGTTTCTAAAGGCTTTAAATAGTGCTTGCTGAGCAGGGCCTTGGGAGCAACCTGTGCATCAGCTCATGGTGCAGGAGCTGCAGCTCCTGTGCTTGCAGTGTGCTGCCTGTGCGTGCATTGGGTGAAAGACACTGACAACAGCATAAAACAATGTGGCTGTAGTGCAAGATAACGTGTTTTTCCCATGGATAATAGCATAAAATAGTGGGGTTTTTTTCCCCTTGTGCTGCAGCACAGATTCTAAACCATGGCTGTGCCTCAGATTGCTATGGTAGCTGTGTCTGAGCTGCCTTACTGTGCACCCATGCACCCGAGGATGCTCTGTCCCCATTGTGGTGCTGGTGCTCAGTGCTGCTGCTGCAGGTTGCTGCATTGTGGTGCTCAGGCCTTCCTTTGGGGCACCATCAGCTCAGTGCCATTCCCTTCATCGTTCCTTCAGGCATTCTGCTTGGAAATCACTGCAAAACCACCTTGCTCCTCTGCAGTCTGTGCAAGGCTCCCCATGCACGCATCTCCTTCCAGCCAAACAATGCCGGCTGCAAAACGACGAGAAGGGGACGCTGCGGCTTTAAAGCATCCCAGGGCCGACAGCCTCTTGGTATAAATTGTTCCCAGAATCCATGTCACAGCTCCTTATATGGGGCTGCTTTTTTTTTCTCTCCGTTGCCATACCAACCGCAGCACTGCACCATTCATCGGCTCCAGTCCTGGGCTGCATCGCTGCCCCTCATCTCACTCCGGGAGCATCGGTGGATCGTTGGTGCTGTGCCATCCTTTACCTCTTCTTACAGCAATTTGCTCAGAAAAGAAAAAAAAAAAGGGCAAATTAAATGCTGGCGGAGCGAGAAGCGGTGTAGAAATCCTTCAGTTGTCCCCCAAGGGAGGCATGTAGTCTACGTTTGCTGCAGCGTTTTGGAAAGAAGGAAGGAAGGGCTCTTTAATAGCGGGAGGATTAATGAAGAGAGGGAGCTGTGAGCTCTCCTGAAATCATCATCTCGGAGCCCACGCCGTGGGGACGGCGAAGATGCAGAGGTGATGGGGGGCAGCTGGGGGGCATGGAGCTGCTGAGGGTGGAGGGAGCTGTCAGTGCACCGCAGCCTTGGGCTGCTGGCATGGAGCTGTGTGGGGCTGGGATGTGGGGCTGGGATGTGAGTCTGGGTTGTGGCTCAGGGCTGCAGGTCCGGACTGTGGCTCCAGGCCATGAGACTGGGCTGTGCATCTGGGCTGTGGGTCTGATCTGCAGGTCTGGACTGTAGGTCTGAGCTGTGGATCCAGACCGAAGGTCTTGTCTGTGGGTCTGATGTGTGGGTCCAGGCTGTGGGTCTGGGCTGCAGTCTCAGAGCTGCTCTGTTGGGTCTCACTGCCCTCCTGCTGCAGCTTTGCATGCTTGTGGGTGCTGGGGAGAGAAAACAAAGCCCTGTGAGTGTCGGCACCACTCCTCTTGCATACACTTGCATTGAAATTGTGGTAGGCTTTGCTTGGCCTCTTTTAGCTCTGCAGAAAATCGATGTAGAATAAGAGGGCTGAGTGCCTGGAGCTGGCATGGAAGCCATTAGGTGGCTTGTAGTGTAAGGGCAGGTTTTGCTGCTTTGGGTGTTTTTCTTTTGGTCGTTGCAATAGTTTTACATAACCCTGAGCTCATGGAAATGAGAAGGATTGCATGGACAAAACCTAAAACGAATGTGCACTGAAAAGCTTTCCACTTTCTCAGCATTGCTGAAGTAGAACAGATCTACTGAGGAGCGGGCTGAAAAATAATCCACCAGGGATATCAAGGATGGTATTTTTGGTTTTAGAGCAACGGCATCATGATGAGGAGGTGTTTAATTGGAGGTGCTGGGAAGAACACCAGGTGCAGCAGTAACCATTTGCATGGTGTGGTTTGAGGAATGGCACCTGCTGCTGCACTGTGTGCAGGGTGCTGTGCTTGCTGTCATTCCTGGGTGTTTTGGTACCATTGTGGTTGCAGTGTGGTCACATTTTTCCTGTTGCTTTCTGTAGTTGTTGCTCTGGCAGCTCAGCATGGGTCAGGAAGGGCTGTGTTGGTGTTGGAGTGTGGGTGGGATGGAGGGCTGCTCCTGGCGAGCCCAGCCTGCTTCAGGGTGCCGTGTTTGTCAAGATGCATCATTCACTTTCTTTTAATTTTAATGAAAGAACTTTTAATTTTCCCTAATCCATCGCCATCCATGGCATTCTGGAGGCTTAGCACAGCCCGGCACCTTACATAATGTCAGAAGGGAGAATTGAATTGCATCTCAGAACGAGAGGCAGGAGGTGTGTGTGCAGTATCTCCCTGTGATTTCAGCCCCAGTGTTCTCATCCTGCCCCATATCCCAACCTGGGGTGGTACATGCTGGCCTGGGGGCTCCTCTTTTGTCCATAGGAATCCATCCCTCGCGTGCAGACTCATGGTTTGCTGTGGCAGGGGCTCTGTTAGGTGGGAGCCAGCTGGGTGCGCATAGCTGGAATGGGCATGGGAACACATTGCATGTGAAGGACTGCTGAAAGCCACAAAGCAGCGTTAGCTCACCTTTCCAAGCCAAGAGCCAGGTTCTGCCTGCTTATCATGTGCACCCACCTCCTGTGTTAGCAGGGCAGAAGTCACAGTGTGCACACAGCCCAGCCCCTGTGCCAGGGCCTTCCTGGTTCATAGAATCACAGAATCACAGAATGGCCTGGGTTGAAAAGGACCACAATGATCATCTGGTTCCATCACCCTGCTGTGTGCAGGTCACCAACCAGCAGCCCAGGCTGCCCAGAGCCACATCCAGCCTGGCCTCGAATGCCTGCAGGGATGGGGCATCCACAGCCTCCTTGGACAACCTGTTCCAGTGCCTCACCACCCTCTGAGTGAAAAACTTCCTCCTCACATCCAACCTCAACTCTTCCTTTCCTGGCTGAGGGATGTGTGCAGTGTGTGGGTAACACCATTGCTGTGCTGGGGAAGGTGCTGGTGGCTTTTGGTTCTGGGTGTTTTGTGTATGGCTGAACTGAGGGGGAAGGCTGTGCAGTAACATTTCATGCATCCATTGCCCTGAGCTGCCCTGCCTGCTCTGGAGCTCAGAGCCAGAAGCCTGTCCTCATCTCACACCCGTGCTGCACAAAATGGAGCATCTGTCATCGCTGTGCTTCTATGGGTGGGAATTTCCAGGCATAGCAATGAGGTTCCTCAGGCTGGAGGAGGTGCTGTGGGGAGTGAGGATGTGGGATTAGATTGGAGGAAGTGCTGTGGGGTTGGACCAGGCCACCTGCTCCTGCCAGGAGAGCCACCAACCTTCAGGTTTGTTACTCACCCAGGCTGCCCAAAACCCCATCCAACCTGATCCTGAACACCTCCAGGGATGGAGCATCCACAGCCCAGCTCCCTCAGCCTGTCCTCGTAGAGGAGGTGCTCCAGCCCTCTGCTCATCTTTGTGGCCCTCCTGTGGACCTTCTCTATCAGCTCTACATCCCTCCAGTATTGGGATCCCCCCTCCTATATCTGCACACCACTGTGCCGTAAACCTTTGGCAAATGGTCTGTGTACCTCAGAATAGGAAATAGTGTAATCCGTCCCTCTCCTGTGCACTCAGCCAAGAAATAGCACCGTGCTTGTTACCAGGATGCAGCTCGTGATGAGTTTCTCCAAGCAGATGATGCGTGTGCCTGCGTTCTGAAACCAGCTGCTTTCTTATTTCGGCGTCGGCTTTTTTAGTAATCCAAAGAAGCAGCCTTAAAATATCGGCTCATTGCACTGTGAAATGGAATGGGAAAACAAATTAACTCCCACTAATTGGACATCATATTTTGACCAGATTGGGGGAAAGGAGGGATCCTGATTTCATAGAATTGTAGAATAGGTGGAGTGGACTTTCAAGGGTCCTCTGGTGCAGCTGCCCTGCACTGAGCAGGGATGCCCACAGCTCTGAGCCCCCCCAGCCTCACCTTAGGGTCTGCCTGGATCCCCCCCACCTCTCTGGTCAAGATTCCCAGCACTGACTCAGTTATATACCTTTATTAAACCAGATGTTTAGGTTCCCAAAAGGTGCTGTGTTGTAACCAAGTGCTGCTTGACACAGGTTGGGGATGTCTGCTGTAGAAATCCTCGTGTCCCTTGGGATCCATGGGGTCTGCTCTGTGTCCCTCCCCATATAGAGGGGGCAGGGTGCCTGATATCCCTGCAGCCCACTGATGGCACAGAGAGAGCCATGCAGCCATTAAGTTTGGAGAAGACCTGTGAGATCATCCATCCTGCCAGCCCATCCCTGCTGTGCCCACCCTCCTCCATCCTCCCAATCTGAGCTCTAGAATCGTGTTCCTGCCTCAGCCAGGTTGTTGGGGCAGAGGCGTGGAAGTGGGATGGGAATTTGGGGACGGATTAAAGCATCCTACAAAGCTTTCCTTGGCACAGCAGCAGGGATGCAGCTCGGTGCCCACTGGGGCTGCTCCGGAGCAGGCAGATTCCGGCCACCCACGTCACACGCAGGCAGGTTGCATAAGGAGATGAGAATAACTCCACGTTGTCTTCTAGTAAAGGGGATTGCTTTGCAGCACATATGGACTTGCTGTTGTCTTGTAGCATATCTGTTAGAAGGCATTTGTGTGTATATAAATAGGTTGCTGTGATGAAATATGCTTGCTGGTGGCCAGGTGCCCGGCTCTGCTATGCAATAACCACCTAAACATTGCACATTTGATTTATTTATCATAGAATCATGGAATGGTTTGGGTTGGAAGGGACCTTTGAGGTCATCTCATTCCAATCCCTCTGCTATAGGCAGAGACACATTTATGTGCCCATGTTTAAAGTTCTGCTTTCGTGGTTGCATCAAGCATGCTTAGCTTGCAGTGTGGCTGTTGGCTTCAAGAGGAAATAAGGAACCTGTTCCTTCTCCAAATCCCCACCTGTAGGTGATTTATGATGGGCAATTCTGTGTGTTCTGCTGGCTCAGTGGGAGCACAAGGCATTGCTGTGGGTGACACCAGGATGCTGCACTGTGCACAGTGAGCAGCAGGAGTGCAGGAGCTGCTGCTTTCGTGGGGTTCTGGTGTTGCTTCAGAATCCTGGGAGCTTCTGCATTGGATTTTGCTCTCTTTTCTGTGTTGGTAAACACCAAGGTGAGGAGCTTTGTTCTGGGGAATAGAGCAATCCCTGTAGCTGCTGCCAACAAAGAAATGGGGATCCAAAATAGTTTGCTATCAGCTGCACAGCTGTGTGTGCAAGCTGCTGTAATGAAAGGCCTGCCTTTGTCACCCAAACCAACTGCCTTAGTTTTAGCACAGCAAACATTCGAATGACTGGCACATCCATAAATTTAAATCACTTCACCTGTTGCATATTTTCACTGCATTGTAATTTCTGTCAGCCCATCCACTGTGCAGTCCTGTTTGCTGAGCAGCTCTGTTTGTGAGGGTGGATGGTGACAGGACAAGGGGGAATGGTTTTAAATGGAGACAGGGGAGGTTGAGGTTGGATATTAGGAGGAAGTTTTTGACCCAGAGGGTGCTGAGGCACTGGAACAGGTTGTCCAAGGAGGCTGTGGATGCCCCATCCCTGCAGGCATTCAAGCCCAGGCTGGATGTGGCTCTGGGCAGCCTGGGCTGCTGGTTGGTGACCTGCACACAGCAGGGTTTGGAACCAGATGAGCACTGTGTTCCTTTTCAACCCAGGCCATTCTATCCTTTCTGTGATGCAGCACCACACTGACTTGCCAGATCCTGTATTCATGTCAGCAGTTCTTGGTGCAAATGGAAATGGAAAGAAGAGCTGTGCAAAAAAACAGAGGATCTCACAGTCTGTGCAGCTCGCTTTGCTGTTAGGAGCAGTTGTGCTGCATATGCATCTTTCTTTGGGAGAAATCACCAATGAAATGTTCAGCATTGTTTTCCTGCAGTGCCCTGAGGTGAGTGAAGCTGTGTTCAGTGCTCCATTCGCTTCCCACAGCCCAACCTGATCAATGTGTGAGATGGAAACCCCAAATGCTAAAGCAGAAGTGCATTGCTGGGGCAGTGCAGTGACACCCAGCCTTGGAAGGAGGAAGGGAATCTGTTTGGAGCACGTTCACGTCCCAAGGAAAGCTGGGAATTAGTTTTTCCTTTCTTTGTTCCTCCTCAGCTCTGTCCTACAGCCACTTCCTACAGAGAAGAGGAAAACGTGTTTCTTTTGGTTTCTGTTTGCTCCTAATTTCTCCTGTGGAAGCCGATCTGGAAATCCAAGCACTGTGCATCCACAGCTCAGTCTTTAGCTCGGGATAACGGGCACACGGCCTTCCTCCAAGCAGCAATTTAATGGCATTATCCTTCATTTGATCACAGGGACCGAATGCTTCGCTTCTTTCTTTGGAACAAACTCCCTTTGCTGTGTATCCAGGTCACCTTGGACAGCTGTGCTCATTTTTGGCCCCCGAGCTGCTGAGAGCTGCCAGGGGCTGAACGGCAGCACCACATCTCAGTGAGCGCTGTGCTCTCATCTGGTTTAAATCTAACTTTTAATGAAGCAAAACTGTCAGGAAAGGGGAGGAGGGAGGTGAGGAACGTTTCTGCAGCAGCGTCGCTCTCATTTCTGCCATTCAGAGGATTCCGTGGGTTTTTGAGCAGAACGCACGTGGGCTGAAAATGCTGACGGCGTGATCGCATCCCGGAGTCCCAGGTCTTCATCCATTGTTTCTGTAGTTTAACAGGAATTAGAAACAGCCCCGAATATATAGGGATGGCTGCAGGCCTCCGTTTGGGAAGCTGAAGTGAGCGCTGCTGGCTTCTGCCTCATCTTTCCTCTTCCCTCTGAGTGCCGCAGGGAACAACGCATGGAATTTGTCCTCAGAGCTGATTCAGAAGATACTGAGAAGGGGAATTTTAGATGGGAAATGACGTGGAGAACTGCTGCTGTGACACAGCTGTGAGCCTCAGAACCCGACCTCCTGGGTTTGGATGGCAAGATGAAAGCGCCATCCGCTCCTCCTGTGCTGTTGGTGCATGAGATGCTGCTCCTCAAATCTGTTTCCCCTGTGGAGATAAAGACTTTTTTTGGTAGTCCACGTTGGAAATAAATTTGTCAACAGAACAAAGAAGGATCAGAACAGAACAAAGAGGGAAAGAAGGATCCTTTCATAGAACCATAGCATCTTTTGAGTTGGAAGGGACCCTTACAGGTCATTTTGTCTCACTCCTCTGCATTGAACAGGGACATCTACAGCTCCATCAGGGGCTCAGAGCCTGGTCCAGCCTGACCTTCTTCCCTTCCTCTGACATCCCTTCCCCTTCTTGTTTTCCTTCCCCTTCTTCTTTTCCTTCCCTCTTCCCTCTCCTCTCCATAAAACAGAAGGATGTTACCCTGTAATTTCATTATTTTAAGTCAGACTTTTTAAAACCTGGCTGATCTCTAAGTTCCCCCTCTGCAGTGCTGGTTACTGCTGGCTGCTTTATTCGTGCCACAGCAGAAGGAATCACACGCTGCCTGCTTTCCCCTTCTTTTGATTCATCCATCAGCAGAACCAGGAGCTGTGTGGGAGCAGAGGAGCCCACACTGAGAGCAGTCCAGGAATGCACCTTGTTGAAGTTTCCTCTCCAGAGGGCTGCTCTGCCTGTGCCCATCACGGCCTCCTTTGGGCAGGTTGTTTTTGGAGAGAGCCTGTGCATTTGAGGGATTGCTTTCCACCATACGTGATGTATGGGATAATGCAGCTCTGCCATACCCACGTGCAAAACTCAGCTCCTCTTCATCTGCACTGGTAGCAGGGGATTGCAGCTCCCTGCTCGTGGTGATCCTTCACTGTCCTAACCTGTGCTGGAAGCAGCGTGCTGCTATGGGGTTTATGCATGGAGGTGTGCAAACCGTAATCAGAGTGCAGAGTTAATTAGTGCAGATCCACTGAAACCCACAGCGCTTTGTTCCATCGGGTCATGCGGTGCTCAGAGCTCTTTTCTATGTGAATTGTTCCTGTCAGAGCAAAACTAAGCTTAGTCAATGGAGCCTTTTGGTGATCCATGGTAATTTCCTTTTCCCAGTGCCTTTCCATTTAAAGAAAACTTTTTTTTAATTAGAATGCTAACTCATCTATACATTACATGGCAGAGAGAATGCAGGAGAATCAGGGTGCTCAGCAAGCTGAAGCAGAGCACAGTGCTGATGGAGATGGAATGATTATTCGGAAGGAATAGAGGCGTGCTGGTTTTGTTCTGTTTTTATTTGGTAGCTTCATTCCAGATCTCTGCTTTTGTCCTGAGTTCATCTTTGGTTTCATGTGCTGTTCAGTTCACACCTTGCTGTTCTGGACACTGGTCGTGGGTGATGTTGCGACGTTTGGTGGCTTTGTGAATATTGGGGAGAATTGCTGTGCCAAGAGGAAGAAGCAGAAAATCAGTGCCCTGGTGGAAGGCAGCCCACTGCTGCACAAAGTTCATCAGTAAGGCAGCTTATTAAGGTTGCAACTGCTGACACTGTGATGGTTTTGCATCATGTGGTGGATTCCTGTCCTGGAATGGCCATCGCTTCCCTTGAAGAGGAAGAACTCCTCTCAAAGTCAAGCAAGATTTTGTTTGCACCGAGGAAAGGGTTTGAGGTTTTGTTCTGGTATATTGCTTTGAATAACTTCTCTTGCTCTTCTCATGGAGGTTCTGCAGCAGCAGCGAGGCTGTTCCTGTATGATGCAATGCTGTGTGTGCCATTGGGTCCTTGGCAACAGGGCTGTCCTGCAGAGCGCACGTGCAGTGTTGGCTGGATGTTGTCTGCCTTGACTTCAGCAAGGCTTTTGGTACCATATCCCAAGATATCCTGGTAAGGAAGCTGTAGGATAGATGAGAGGACAGAGAGGTGAGCTGAGAGCTGTCTGAGCTCAGAGGGCACATATCAGTACAGTTGGATGTGAGCTGCTGGAGAGGAGCTCTGCAGAGGAGGACCTGGGGGTCCTGGTGGGTGACAGGTTGTTCAGAGCCAGCAGTGTGCCCTGGTGGCCAAGAAGGCCAATGGGATCCTGGGGTGCATGAAAGGGAGTGTGGGCAGCAGGGCAATGGAGGTGATCCTCCCCTCTGCTCTGCCCTGGTCGGGCCTCATCTGGAGCACTGCGTCCAGTTGTGGGTTCCCCAGTACAAAACAGACAGGGATCTCTTGGAGAAGACCAGCAGAGAGGGCACGAAGATGATGCAGGGCCTGGAGCATCTCCTTTGAGGAAAGGCTGAGTGACCTGGGGCTGTTCAGGCATGAGAAAAGAAGACTGAGAAGGAATCTTATGAAATGTTTACAAATATCTTATGTGTGAGAGTCGAAGAGACATGGCCAACCTGTTCTTAGCAGTCTGTGGGGACAGAACAAGGGGAAATGGCCACAAACTGGAGCATAGGAAGTTCTACAACAATATGCAGAAGAACTTCTTCACAGTGAGGGTGATGGAGCACTGGGATGGGCTGCCCAGGGAGCTGGTGGGGTCTCCTTCTCTGGAAATATTCCAGACCTGTCTGGATGCCAACTTGTGCAGCCTGCTGCAGGGAGCTGCTTGGGCAGGGGGTTGGATTCACTGAGCTCAGGAGGTTCCTTCCAACCCCTGCAGTTCTGTGATTCTGAAGGATCAGCCCCAGCAGGTGGAGGTGTGGAATGGTGCAGATCACTTCTCTGTGCTTTGTTCAGGGTTATGCTGCGTGGTGAGCACTGATGGTGTGATTCTGGCCATAAGGTTTCGCTGTGCTCATGGGGGGTGTTCAGGATGTCAGCAGGCTCTTCGGTTTTGTACCTCAGCTGTAGCACAGAACCTTCAGTGCCAGCCCAGTTGTGGTTATTAACATCTCCGACCGTGAGAAGAGCTTCTTTTCAGAGGAACATTGCTTGGTTGGCACAGCACAGGTCTGTGGCTCTGATGTGAGCCTGGAACAATGAAATAGGGACGTGCAATTCCAGTTACAAGGATGACTGCTAGTGAGGCTGCAGTGAGGCAGCTGGACCAAGCCCCATTGGCAGAGCTGCAGCTTCACGTGAAATATTAGCAGCTGGCTCTGAGCAGGATGATGATTCCCAACACCTTTCTGACCTGGGTATCAATCCCTCCAAAACCATTGCATTTATATGGCACCTGGCTGTTAGCTTGTAGCACGGGAGATGCATGAGAGCAAAGCCCATCCCGAGGTTCAGCCCCATTTTTGGTGTTCAAGGCAGGAGGACTGAGATGTGAGTGGTGCACAGGAGAGCTGCCAGGCTGAGCAGTGCAGGCAGGAGTTGGGAGAGCAGCTTTTCAAGTTGGCCTTTCACTTCAATGGGCAGTGAGTGCAGCTGGGAAGCGCATCGCCGTCACCTGCACACAGCTTACAGCCCAGCTTATTTCTCCAGTCTGGCAGAAATACCCATTGAAAAACGTGGTGCTGAAGATGTTTTAGAAATCATTGCTTCACTACCAGCAAAAGGGGCACAGCACTTTGTCACTGCATTTCAGAGCTCAGTTCAATCCAGTGCTGTTTGTGTGATGCCGGTGCTGTTTTGCTCTGGGGCACTTTGACTTTCCCAGCTCTTCCTTTCATTCCTTTGAATCGTTTCTGGATTTGCAAGGATGGAAGTGAAGCACTCAGGGCCTCTCCTTCTGGGCAGCGTTGGTTTCCATCTGATCATCCACAGGGAGTGCAGCACCTGTGGGATCAGACGTTTGCAGTGCTTCAAAATGGGTTTATTTTCATTGCTCTGCAGAGGAAGCAATCACTGAATACAGAATTTGTGTATTCATTTCAGTGTTTTGGAGTTCAATACCTGAAACCCCAGCAGGCTCTGCATCCCTCTGTGCCATCTTAGTCCTTTACATGGCAGAGTGCAGTCCTGTTTGCTTCCTATAAAAGATGGGTTAAAGTGGGAAGGAAACAGGGAAGTGCTTGGGAGCATGAGGAGCTGCTGCAGCCCCGCATACTCTGAAGGCTGCAGCCTGCAAGTTTGAATCAGAGCCATCTCCTTTGTAAAGAATGCAGATAATGCTTTTTTTTTTCTTTTTTTTGAGCAAAAAAGAAAAAAAAAAGGGGGGGTGGGGGGGGTAACCTGATCTGAGTCTGACAGTGTCATTAAGTGCTTCCATCTGTTGCTCGCTGTTTCCCTTATTCATGAGCCCTCTCTCTCTCTCCCCCTCCTTCTCCTTAGCCCCTCTGAGGAAAGCAAAGTTTGTTGAGAGCCCTCGCATCCCCGAGTCTGAGCTTGGCTCACCAACACTCTCTTCAGCACAGAAACTGGACGTGGATGCATACTGCCCTGGTAAGCTGCATGCAGAGGTGCTGCATTTGGAGAGGGACTGCAGCTCCAGCCAGAAGGAGCGCTGCATGTAGTGCAGCTCTGTTTGATGGTGCTGGCTGGGAGCTGCACAGCCCCGTTGCATTGAGCAGCTCCATGCATTCATTTCTCACTGCTGCCCATTCACACCTGCTGCTTGCTGTGTGCTGCAGGTGAGAGCTGCACGGCAGGCTTTCTTCAGTGTGCTTTGAGACTGGCTTCTTAAATAAAAAAGCAATCTCTGTGCTTGGAAGTGCCTCCTCCAGGCCAGAGCTGCTATGAAAAGGGCTCTTCCTTTGTCAAGGATCATGAAATACTTAAAATTTTGCCATCGCAGCCCTTTCTTCTTCCAACTGAGTTCCTTCTACTCCTGTGTTTGTAACTGTAGTGATTAGAACTTGTTATGATTGGACCTGCAGAGAATTAGAGTTGTAAATGTGGCTTAAAAGCAGAAATCCTGCATTCCTCACTCATGGCATCTCTCCCAGGTGTGTTTCGTCCTTCTGCCCCAGCTCCATGTGCCCATGGTTTGGGGGTCGGCATCCTCCTATCTATCACACACACAGCCCTGGGTGCTGATGGTGGCATTTCGTATTGTTTCCCTTTTTTTTGCCTTTTGATCTCCTTCACTCACTGCCAGGGGAGTGACGTTAAAGGGGATGTGGGATTTCCTCGTGCTTTGAGGTGTCACTGAAGAAACATGATGGAAAAAAAGAAGGGAGAGGAAGAGAGTGAGTTGCCATAGGGCGTGCTGCTGGGCAGTGCTTACGTGGTGGCATGGCTGACACTGGGAGGGAACATTCCTGGCAACCCTGGGAGAATGGTGAAAGGAATCATCTGGGGAAGGATTTCTGGAGCTGTTCCTGGAGAAAAGGTTTGCAGTGCACAGGGATCCCCCTGAAGTCATAGACTCAGAGAGTCATTACTTTGGGAAAGGCCAAGACCGGGTTGGATGGGGCCCTGAGCAACCAGATCCAGACCCAGATCTGTAGGTTGGTGGCCCTGTGTGGCAGGGTGCTGGGACCTGGTGATCCTTGGGGTCCCTTCCAACCCAAGCCAGTGTATGAGGACCATTAGGATCACCAAATGCAGCCATTGACCCATCACCACCATGCCCACCAGCCTTGTGTGAGGAGAAGGGGGAGAACAGAGATCTGGACAACGCGTGAAGAATGGCTGCCTCTGAATGTAGGTGATGTCCAGCTGCAGTGGGAGGGTGGAGGAAAGGGCCTCAATTTCATCTGGGACTGTGGCAAAGCCAGCAGGCAGCACCCAGCATTGGTTCTCCAAGGAGTTCCAGCTCCTTTCCTTATATCTGGTCTTGCTTTGTCCTGCTCTGTGGTGCGTGCATCCTGCAGGGGTGTTCGTGGTGTCAACCTGAGCATCTCCAGGAACGAGATCAGGAGGAGCAAGGCTCAGAGTTGAAGGAAATAAAAAAGGTTGGAGGTGTGCAGGAGCTGAGTGGGGGGTGGAGGGCTTTGCAAAATGATCCCTGACAAGTAATGTCATTAATTGCACACTTAAAGGCAGTTTAAAGCACTCAATAGAGATGAGGAGAGAACATTTTCTGCTCTCCTTATAGGAATGATTGCTTCAGCTCGAGGTGCCCGAAGATGCAGTTTTGCTCAGTGCTGTCTGTGTTAAGGCTGAGGATGATTTCAGCAGGAAAGGGTTCCTTTGCTGTGCTGCAGTGTGAATTGGTGCCTGTAATAATGCACACTCACTGCTGGAAATGTGGAAGGAGCAGAAGGGGCTGGATGGCATCAGAGGGAGCTGCTGATGGGGAGGGCATAGCTGAGACTGGAAACTGTTCTGCTCATCATTAGGCTCTGTGCTGCTGGTCGTGCTGAGTTCTGGAGGGTGAATTTCGGTTCAAGTGAAAGCAGCCATTGCCCCATGTCCTACAGTGGTTTCGTATCAGGTGGCAGAAAGGTTCTGTGGCTTCAAGAAAGACATTTCTCAGTGCTATTTGTGTACATGTTCCTGTGACTGCACGGCCATTAGAGGTAACCCTGCCCTTCTGGGCATCCAGGTGGTGAAGGAGCTGCTGCCTCCTGTCTTGGTGCTGCTGCTCTTTGTCCTTCTTCTCTTGTTTAAGCCTGGCATCTCAGTTTGGTCTCTTAAGTGCTGTAGGGCTGTGCTGAAAGTGCTCTGAGACAGATGGATGGTGCTTTCAGGGAATGGCCTTTCCTCTTAGATCTGAGGCGGTGGTTGCATTTTGTGTGATTTATTGCCTTGTCATTGGGCTTCAAAAGCCAAATGTGTTCTGACATTACCTTTTAATGGGATTAAATCCTTCTGCAGAAGAAGCAGTTGGTGACTGTCTGCTTGCCTGGGGTGTCTCCTTCCGTTCCATGAAGTGGGGCCCCCTCTCAGTGCCATGGACAGTGAGGGCTGACCTGGGGGCTTCCCACTGCTGTGTTGTTCATGGCCATCCCGTTGCTCCTTTCTCTTTTGCACCACACAGGCTGACACCTGCTTCCTTTTGCTTCTTTCTTTTCATCGTGTAAAAGGGGTTTTTCACTTTACACACACACGGGAGCTTCTGTCAAACACCAACAGGGCACCTCTTCTGCAGGAGTCAGAGCTGCACTTGGAGGTTTCGTGATGAAAGCATAGGAAATAAGTGAAACAAAAAGCTCCAAACGAAACATCAGACAGCAGGATGTGTGTCCAACCCGTCACATCAGATGGTGAGGAAGGCTGGGAATGATCAAACCGACCGAGGCCTGACAAATGCTGTTACTGGGAGCCCTGCATCTGGCCCAGCGTTCTCCAGCCCACTGACCTGGAGGGAATGGGAAATCATTGCAATCAGCTCTAATTGCAGCAATTGTGGCCATTCCCTGCCTGGTTGCTATGGGAGCCATTGATGTCTCTCAGGCTCCTCTTGGGAAGACAGCACTGTTTTCTGTTGTGCTTTGAGGTAGGAAGAAACTCAAAGTAAACCAGGCTGAGATTCTGCCATCAGGACATGCGTAGAGGTCACAGAACCATTGCTGTTGGAGAAGGGCTTCAGGATCACCAGGTCCAACCATCAGCTCGCGGCCACTGCGTCCCTCCACAGAACCACAGAATCACAGAATGGCCAGGGTAGGAAGGGACCTCAAAGATCATGAAGCTCCAACCCCCTGCCACACGCAGGGCCACCAACCTCCCCATTTCACACCAGCCCAGGCTGCCCAGGGCCCCATCCAACCTGGCCTTGAACACCTCCAGGGATGGACGGGGCATCACAGCCTCTCTGGGCAGCTGTTCCAGCACCTCACCACTCTCATAGCAAAGAACTTCCCCCTGGCATCCAACCTCAACCTTGCCTCCCTCAACTTCAAACCATTTCCCCTTGTCCTGCTGTTATCTCCCCTTTCCAAGAGTTGATTCCCCTCCTGTTTGCAGGCTCCCTTTAGGCACTGCAGGCTGCAGTGAGGTCACCCCACAGCCTTCTTTTCTCCAGGCTGAATGAGCCCAGCCTGTCTTTGTATGGAGGTGCTCCAGTCCCCTGATGTCCTCCAGCATCCCATAGGAGCATCATTTTGGGATCGGCTGCAGACTGCTCACCGCTGGGTGTTGGTGGGCTTCTGTGGCAACTGAAGGTGCAAACAGAGGTTTGTGGAATGAGCCTTTGTGTCAAAGTGCCTGAGGGCAGAGCTGGAAATAGCAGGGATTGCAGGTACTGCTGCCGTCTGTTTTGGCTGTTTTGTGAGCTGAGATGACACGGTACTCTGGAAGCTTCCTGATGTGATCTACAAACCACTGGCTTTCCTTTGTAACCTAGGGATTGGTTTCCTCTCTCTGGAGAGCAAACAAAAAGACTTACGATGGTGGTCCAGAAGTGAAGTGTAGGAGAGGTCCAGCTCCAAAGCACCACGTGGCTGCAGGACAGGGAGGTGCTTGTGGCAAACTGCTGCTATTGGTTCTGAAACCATCAGTGATGAGCCCATCAGGATCAATGCAAAGCCCTCTTTTTCACATCTGAGCCCATGTGATGCTCCGTACCACACTTCCCTGCAAGCAGGCAGAACCAGGGGCCTTTGCTGTACTGTGTGCTCAGTTGTGGCCTTGCTGATGGGCACAGACGAAGTCACACTTCACCTTCAGAGTTCATGGTGGGAATATAAGGATGCTAAAGAAGAAAAAGGAAGGGGCAGTGATGTAGGTGGGGCTCTTGGTCATCACCTTACCAATTAGTCATCCTTTTTTCCTTCCAACTTGGATATTTCATAGAACCCTAGAATGGTTTGGGTCGGAAGGGACTTTAAGATCATCTTGTTCCAACCCCCTGCTACAAGCAGGGCACCTCTCTCTACACCAGGTTGCTCAAAGATGTATTTATTCCCAAAAACTTTACAATCTGAAGGAAGCAATCAATAATTCTGCTTTTGTTATGATTTTGGATGTGAGTTTTGGGGCAGTATTAGTTTTGCTGCAAGTTTCTATGGATGTAAGAAGTGAATGTTGGTTTTACCAGCTCTAAAGATAAGTGTGTTTTTGGAGAGCTGCTCCATTCTTTTACGAGCTTGGTTCCCATGTCCTAATGGTTGAATCAATCCAATGGATGCTTTTTTTCCCCCTTAACCAAAATACACTTGAACTCCAGGGATGCTATGGAGAGCTTCTCATCAGTGAAAATATGTGGTGCTCTGAAAGCCGCTCTGCTGCTCTCTTACCAGTTGCCTTGACTTCCTACCACTCTTTAGGACTGCAAAACAAGGGCTTCTTTATTCTTTTCCAGTGGGAATATTGTTCCCAGTGCTGTAATTTGTTCTGATTGTCAGTATTCTGCCCATCCTGTCTGTTCCTTTATCTTGGTCAGCGCAGCTGCATGCTTACCCTGCAGACAGGAGATGGCTTTGTGGTGTCCAGTTCACAGGACAGACGTTTAGATATCAATATCACTGATGGTGTGACTCCTCATCACTGGAAAAATAATGGCTTGGAACCCAAACATGACAGTGTTGGCCAGCTGCTGGCTGGAAAGGGCAGATAACTGACAGCCTTGCTGGGCAGCATCCATGATACTGACGTATCTTCCAGAGGTCTGCAGCTTACTGCATGCTCCAAAATTGCTGTTTGGGCCTGAAATTGCAGCAGGTTTCCCAAGCTTACTGCTGGATTCTCTTCTCTGTTTCCCAACCCAAAGAGATGTGAGAAGTGAGGTTACCTCCCTGGCTCTCATCCTGCCGCCCATCTGCTGACCTCACTGAATTACCTGGGTAAGGTTGCTGGTTGTGTGCTGCACAACCTGATTGTGCTGTGAGGATGCTGTTGTCAGTTGGATTTGGCTTGTGGGAGGTCTTCGTTGGTGCGGCTTTACCTGCAGTGATGGCACAGCAACACACGAGTGCTCCAAAATGGTGCTGGGGACAGGAGTTCCTCTCTGCTCTGTGGCAGAGGAGCACTCATCCCTGAGCCCATGCTCAGTTTGTGACAACTGTGGCCTTTTTTGATACGAGTTCAGGGATGGGTGCTTTGAGTGTCCTCATCTTTTCCCCATTCTCTTTTCTCTGGCATTTAAACAGGAGAGCAAATCCAAGAGAATCCATCCCCAAATACAAGTGCAAAGGATTTCTTCAAACCCAGAGCATGACATACATTGGATTAGATTTTCTGGTAGTGTTGACGTTGCTTTTGGTGGCTGTCTGTGGCTCAGCTGGTTCCTGACTGACAAGTGACTTCCTTCTGGCAGTCTGATGCAGAGGCAGCAGGAGGGGCTGCTGGAAAGCAGCTTTGGTTTGTGCTGCAAAGGAGAATTTCTCTTAAATTTCTCCATAGAACGAATGCTGTGCAACTCAGGCGAGGTTTGGACCTGGTCTTGCAGGGAGGGAGAAGAGCAGTTTGTTGGGGAAGCACCTGGATAAAGCAACATGGGGTGGCCTTGAGCCGCTGCTGGAGCTCCATGGTGTTCATCCTCAGCATTCTGGCAGCTCGAGGTCACAGCTTGGGAGTGATGTGGTTCCACAGGGCTGATTCCAGAGCAGTGCATCTGATGTAGCTTTCATCCCTCGCTGGAGAAGTTTTCTCTTCTTGATGCAAGCAAGAGAAAAGAAAAAGCCGTTCTGTTAATTCTGAGATGAGGGAGATATGCAGGAATGGTCAAGGGCATTTTCCAAATATAGCTCGATATATCCAGAATAATTTAAAGCAGATGTACATAATAATGGGACGGATTCAGGTCACATGTAAAGAGGGACGTCTGGATAAAACCCTACAGTTATGTAATAGAAGATCAAAATAATAAATGGCACCGTTTATTCCAGTGCTGTACAGGGGCTCACTCTGCATGCAACTGCTCTGTTCTCTCACTGCTTGTTGAAGAAGTTCTGATTTATCAGACAAATCAGTTTTATATTCAGGCAAATTCTAGATTGGGCTCAACTGAGCAAACTGTTACCCACTTCTTGTAGTTTGACACTCACTGGAATAGATTTCAGATGTAATTTCAGTTCCATTCAGGATCTGTTTTTGGAAGTGAGAATTTAACCATTACAGTAAAGATGTTCCATGGAGTAAAGCCACACTTGGTTTCTCACAGAGGTGCCACCCCGCATTGCAGATCTGGAAGAGGAGGCAGTGGTAACCATCCAACAAGTCACAGGATTGCAAAATATGTCATAAAGAAACCTCATTCCATTTCAAGCAATTGCAGCTGAAATACGTGGCAGATTTCATTATAGGAATGGAAAGGATTGAAGGGAAACAGTATTTTACAGTGATAACGTTCAAAACCAGACATTTGGAGTGCTTTACTGAAAAGAGCAAAACTAATACACTGTGCTTAGGAAATTATAGATTTGATTCTTCAAGGAAATGTTATGAAGTTTATGAACTCGTCCTGGAGAAAAGAAAACAGAACTGTTCTGATGAGAAGCAAACCCCAGTGCCCCTGCTTTTGCCTTCTGGTGATCCCTGGCCATGTTCCCAGCACAGGGCCACTGTCACGTCACTCATAGAAGCAGTGAACACCTTGAGTTGGAAGGGACCTGCAAGGATCATTGAGTCCAACTGGTGGCTCAGTGCCTACAAACCCGACTTGTGGATCAGTAACTATGAACCCAACTCCAGTTCAAGGCTCAGTACCTACAAACCCAACTGAATTCGTGGCTCTGTACCTCCAAACCCAATTCATGGCTCAGTACCTACAAAACCAGCTCCAACTCATGGCTCAGTACCTGCAAACCCAACTCCAACTCATGACTCTGTACCTACAAACCCAACTCATGGCTCAGTACCTACAAACCCAGCTCCAACTCATGGCTCTGTACCTACAAACCCAACTCATGGCTCAGTACCTGCAAACCCAACTCCAACTCATGGCTCAGCACCTGCAAACCCAGCTCCAACTCATGGCTCTGTACCTACAAACCCAACTCCAACTCATGGCTCAGTACCTACAAAACCAGCTCCAACTCATGACTCTGTACCTCCAAACCCAATTCATGGCTCAGTACCTACAAAACCAGCTCCAACTCATGGCTCTGTACCTACAAACCCAACTCCAACTCATGGCTCTGTACCTACAAACCCAACTCCAACTCATGGCTCAGTACCTGCAAACCCAACTCCACCCAAAACCTTTTTGATGCAGGCAGGATGACCTGAACTAGGCGCTGTATGGCAGAAGTGGAAGAACTGCAAATTACTTCTGGAGCATTGAGAAAACTCCCTTTTTCTTTGAAGCTGGTTCCTGAGCGAGGCCAGGAATGATGCTGAGCGTTGTGGTCTGTCCTGGCACCCTGCTTTGGAATTGAGCTAAAACTTCTGATTTTGTTACACATGTAGGTTTTTTCTTTGCAACCAGGAGACCAATGTAGTGTTGCTCCAAAGTTGAACCCTTCCAAAGTACCCAGAGCCTGTGTAGGTGAGTTGTTGGGATCCACGAAATTGCTCCCAGCAGCCCTCATTCAGGTAATTCTGGGGTGAATCGCACAAGCGATGGGGCTTAGCTGAAATGGGTTCAGCTGTTGGAAAGGAAGGAGAATCAGAGGCATCCATTTGGTCGTTGTGCTCAGCTTGTAGTGCTCTCAGTCTCTGCACAAACCGTCTTACATCAGTGCAGGAGCTTTGATTTGCTTCTGTTGTGTAACACAGCAGCTGCCTGTCTGTCCTGAAGATGAAGGGTTGGAAGAAGCGAGCTGTTCTCCAGAAATGGGATTACCTCTTGCGTGTGGCCTTTTGCATAGTGCTCCTCTGCTTTCTGTTTTGAAGGTGCCTCTTACGAAAAGGTCACCGTGAAAGAATCCAAATGTCTTATTTTTGGGTTCATTTGTTTTGGCAGCACAAAGCGAGGCAGCGTGTGTGCATTTTCCTTCCCCAAAACAATGCATGTGCTGCTCAGACAAATTACCTCTCCTTCCTCTGAGCCCGACCTCTCCTGGTGCAGAGGGTATTAATAACAGATTGTTGGTTATGTTATGGGAAACGAGCAGATCCCTGCAGTGTGGTGGTGTTTCTTGCTGCCAGATTTGTGCTCCTGGAACCCATTGCACTGAAGTGTGCATGAAATGTGGCCGCAGCATTGACTGCATTGTGCCTGCAAGGCTGGAGAGGTGATGCCCACCTTGCTGGAAGCATTGGGTCTCGCTGCCAGTAGGAGTCACAGACCTCTTGGAGCTGCTTGCTCTCTTCTTTGATACTCAGTTCAGACCAAAAACTGAAAGGTGGTGTGATCCAATCCAGTGGTGCTTTGCTAAAGCTCAGAGCTCTCTGCGCTTTGCAGTCGCTGTTGTAATAAAGCAGTGGATGGTTTGAGGCTGCCCAGGATGCTCTTGGATGCTCTCCGTGTTCATGCCCTGCACTGTGAGGAGGCTGCAGCCCTGCCAGGCAGCTCTCACCTGTCTGTGCCATGAAGGGGAGGGAGCTGGGCAGGGGCTGGAGCACAGCTTTCATAGGGAGCAGCTGGGGGAACTGCAATCATTCAGTGTGGAAAAGGGGAGGCACAAGGGGCACCATGCTGCTCCCCAGAGGAGGTTGTAGCATGGTGGGTTTGATCTCTGCTCCCAGTAACAGTGATAGGATGGGAGGCGATGGCCTGCAGTTGCACCAGAGAGGGTCCAGTTGGAGCAGTTTGTTCTGCAGAGTGATCAAATGCTGGCATGGTCTGCCCAGGGAGCAGGGAGTCCCTGGAGGTGTTCAGAACCATGGAGACGTGGCACTGAGGGATGTAGCTATGGGCACAGTGGGGTGGGCTTGGACATGGGGGTCTCAGATAGTCTCAGAGGTCTTTTCCAGCCTTTGTGGTTCTGTAAGCTGGGCTAAGCTCATAACTTCATTTTAGGGACAAACAACAGTTTTGTGCCCATGGGAGCAGTTGTAGGGTTGGTGTGGGCAGGGTTACATCCAGCCCCAAAGGGGTGAGCCATGGCTCAGCTGCAGGAACCCATACCCAGCGTTGCTCCCCATGCATCTCTGCAGACACCACGTGTGACAGACTGCACAGTCAGCTGTTTGCTAATTTTAGGCCAGTACAGAGATCTGGGATAAATTCTAAGTCTGCTTTTAAAAAAAGCAGAGATAACCTTGGAAATCAAAGTCCGTAAACTTCTCATTTTACGTAAAAATATCTGTTCCGAATTTGACTCCCTGAGATGGTAAATGCCCACAGCCCAGATGTGGGTGGTCAGCAGCTCGGGAAAATTGGGCCATCCATCTAAATTTGTCTCTGTCTTCAATCCATCCTATTCACTTCTGCGTGCTTTAAAGTGGTACAACAGGGATTCGGTGACTTAGAAGACAGCTTCCATTCTCACGCTCCGTAATCCACTTTCCTCATGGTGAAGCTGCCATGGAAGCAGTGCTCCCGGAGCCAGCAGTGCTCACTAGCATTGACTTTGTTGCTTGGAGGTGCCCCGGGGCTCCCGAGGGCTGTGGTGTGGGTGAAGCACCCAGAATTTGCAGGCAGCTCCCATGAGATGTGCACTGGGAGCTGGATGGGAGTTTCTGGGTGCAGCTGGCTTGCATTTACTGAAGGCTTTTGTACATAACCCTGATCGTCTGCTTGGTGATGTTCAGTTACAGTTATCAGAGAGCTCTGTATGAAGCTCCAGGCTGAGAGCTGCAGCAGCCTCGAGCCAGGACGCGGGAAAGGTGATGGGCTCTTTTCCAGATTGTACATGATCAGATGAATAATTAACTGTGGAGTCATTGCAAATCCTAATTAGCATCCTACAGCTGCGCCAAGCGCGGCGTTGCATCGGTGTGATGTGGGAAGAGGTTGACCTTCAGGCTTCGACTGCACTGCAGCAGCTGTGGTCAGTGGGGCAGAATGCAGCCTCACCATTGGGATGCCACAAGTCATTAAACAGCCTAAATTTTTGGCAGGAAAACTCGAGGAAACAATCATCTGGAATTTTGCCTTTTGATGTCATTTTTAAGCTTGGTGGGGGCTGGGAGGTGCTCTCACCTCTGTGTCACAGCCCAAACGATGCGCAAGGAAACCTCTCCAGAGCAGCACTTCCCATATAATCCTGAGCATGTCAGAAGCTGCAGATGACAGCAAACGATGCTCGTGATTTTTCTGCCCTATCCTGTTCACCCCTGAGAAGTGCAGGTTTGCTGCTGAGCATCTCATGTAGCGCTTTAGGAGCAGCAGAAGTTGGCACATGTGGGTTTGAATTCACATCCAGGAAATCTTGCTTCCCAGTTGGGATTCCTGTTGGTGGGGCAGGGAAGAGGAGGTGAATGCGTTGCTTCCACCTGAGGTGCAGAGAATAAAACAAGCGATGAGAGCAGAAATAACAGCCGGAGTAAGAGTAAACATGCCTTCACAGCTGGGGGAATGAATAACCTACAATTAATGACCATCAAATAACATTAGCACGGATTTGAATGACGTCTGTGACCTGAAATCCTGGATACAGAAGTCACAGCATGGAAAGTTAGCTGCGTTCTGTTGGTAAATGCACTGAGCAGTAGCCAAGGTCAGCAATTTATCTCAACCTGTTTGTTTTTCTCTCTCCTCAGGTGACACTGAGCAGGAGCTGGGACCCCCTCCATCCGTAGATGAGGCAGCAAATACACTCATGACTCGCCTGGGCTTCCTCCTGGGGGAGAAAGTCACAGAGGTACAGCCAGGGCCCCAGTACAGCATGGAGGTGCAGGATGAGAACCAGGTATGTCGTGTCCTCTGCTCTCCTTTTAACAGCAGAATCACTGCATGCTTGGGTTGGGAGGGACCTTACAGCCCCCAGCCCCTCTCCCTGCTGTGGGTTGGCTGCCCTGCAGCTCAGCAAACCCAGAGCCCATCCATGGCACTGGGCACCTCCAGCAATGGGGCACCCACAGCTCTGGACAGTTCCAGCGCCTCGCTGCCTCTGGATAACAGATTTCCCCCTCACATCTGACCTGAATCTCCCTTCTTTTAGTTTAAGGCTGTTCACCCTTTGTTCCATCACTCTCTGCCCCTATTTAAGCTCCATTCCAACACTGGAAGGTGCTTGATGATTCTGTTGGTTCCCATCTGAATGCAGGATGAGAGATGGTGGTTATTTCCTCATTACATGACAGCTGAGTGTCTCCTGATGATGAAACGATTGTTGTTAGGTAGAAGGCTGGATCTCCTTGTTCAGCAGTGAATCATTGCTCTGCATTCCAGGGATCAGCTCCCACCATGTGAAGCAGCTCCTGTTGTTTTTCTATGTCTGCAAATGTGGGAGTGAGCAGCATTTCTAATCAGAGTACAATGATCAAAATAATAAATAATCTGTCCTTGTCACGTGCAGTATTTCAGAAGCATTTTAGCACTGTTGCACAAAGGCTGGCTGTCTCTCCAGGAAGAATAAATAGCTGGTAGTGGTGTTATTTTACATATGGTCACAGATTTTGCTTTTGTTGGCCTAACAAGATGGTTTCATACTTGGAAACAGGTATAGAAAGCAAACGGTACAATCTCTGTTGTGATTGAACGTGCTGCATCCTCTCTGGCTGCTGAAAAGGGAAGGAGCACAAGGTTGGGATCTTGGCTGCAGTGTAGGGTTGGCAGAACCTGCTTGAGTTTCTTCGTCCTGCTGTTCACTGGGCTGTGTCCAGTGCCATCAGTGCTGATGAAATGAGGACAAGGCTGGGAGACATCCTGCTGTTGGTTTTGAATATTGTTTTAAGCTAAGAGAAGGACGAGCCAGCAGGTAACAGAGCAACATGAGACTCACAAGCTCAGCTGTAACTCTTCTGTTCTTTTAACAGTCATCGCATGACTCTGCAGGATTCTGTCTCTGCTTTAGATACCAACACAGCACAATTCCAGAGACCAGGCTCACATTGCTGACTTCCCTAGGAGAGTCGATGAGAAACAGCAGCCAGAAATGGCACTGGGATTTCATGTGGCCCTATTGGCATCCACGGAGCTCTGTCCCAAAGTGCCCCTGGAAGGGGATGGCACAGCACCCAGCATTGCTCCAAGTGCTCCGCTGGGCAGCTGGGCTCCCTCAGCCCCATTCCATAGGCACAGCCAATGGGTTTGGGTCTTCCATCTCCTCCTCAGCCTGAAGATGGATGCCAAGAGATGTGTTTTTGTAAAAGCTTGGCCTTTAACGCATTCATGAGGTTTTTAATGATGTCATTCAGCTTTCTGTTGATGTGAGATGAGATGCAGTGGATGGAAGGTGTTCACCATTGTGCCAGAGGATGGGCTTTAGTGGCACCTGGTGGAGCGGGGTGCTCCACAGCCAAGCACTCTGCTCCAAATGGTTTCTTTTGTTGCTGCCTCTGGACAAAAATTAAAATCCCATCTTCTCTCTCAAGTAGAAATATTTAAAGAGAAGCAGCAAAGGGTTGTCCTGTAAATAGATGGATATCTCGGTCTGCATGCTAATTTTTGCATTAAAAATGTTTCACAAGGTTCTTGATTGCCATTCATAGCTGGAAAAGAGAGAATGGTTCCTCCATGAGCACATTAATTCCTTTCTTGCTTGCTGGGTGTGGGGCTCAGGGCTCGGCTGTTTGGGGCTCCATGGGTTGAGAACCTCTTGGGCTCTCCTTCCCAAAGTGATTCTTCCCTCAGCTCTGCTGCTGAAAGCAGCACTGAAAATGGTGTGATAAGGAATTCATGGGGTATGCAAAGATTAATGCTTCCAACGCTGAGCAGATGAGGGGCAGAGGTGCTCCTACTGTTGCTGCCCCATCAGCACATCCAGTGCCTGGTTCTGAGTGCACTGAAGGATGCAGTCCCTAATGCAGATTGCTGTGGAACGGCGTGCCTGATGGAAGGTCTCTTCCTTAATCACGCTTTCCTTAATGAGAGATCACGAACGTCAAAGAATTAATCCTTTCTCTTTGACTTTTTGGGGAGCTGTGTTTGAACGGAGCGGCACAAAGGGGATGTGGGACTGTGACAGAGGAGTTTAATTCTGTGGAGCTTAGTGAGGATGTGACAGATGAAACAGCAGCAATTGTATTAATACAGAACGTTCTGTCAGTGGGAATGGATGCTTAAAGCGAGCGCAGAGGAAGGTTCTTTTATACAGATACAGAAATAAAACATCAGTCACTGCCGAGCTGTGGCTGCGTTACTGAGCTGCTTCCTTCTGCACAGAGCTCAGTCTGCAGAGCTGCATCAATGGGGCCACAAATAAAAGCATTGGTAAGGACATCACTTCTGGTGTTCCATCAGACAGCGATGCTATCGGCCGGCGGAGGACTGAGCTTTAATTTCAATGTTTTAAGGTTGGCAGATTGTTCTGCTGACCCCGAGATAAGCTAAGATTTCGGTATAGCAGTTGAGATGAAGGCTTGGCACAGCCTTGCCATGCACAGCACGGAGCTGCAGCAGTTCTGTGTGCTCTGACAGCTCACTGGGGCTGGGCTGCTTGGGGGGCTGCCCCACACCATGCCCACTCCCATTCTACAAGGACTCCTTTGGCTGGGGCAGCACAGAGGTTGGCTGCCTGCCTTGGGATCCCTGTTCTGCTTACTGAAGTCCTTCCTGGGTAATTTGTGAACTTGAAGTAGAGCAGTGAGAAGGAAGAAACCAGTCTGACTTCAGACATGTTTTGTGACGTGAGCACGATGCTGTCTGTGGGCAGTCTGGGTTCAAATGGCGTGAATGTGGGAATGCAGATCTCTGGGATTATTAGGAAAGTATTCAGCCAGAATACAAGGAATCTCAATTAAGGAAATTCCAAATTGGCAGTTAACTTCAGCTGCTCCTTCCTTGGGGCAGGACCACTCTGCAACAGCAAAAACAGGCAGGCAGGGTGGGCTCACCCAGTATCAGTGTGCCCTGCAGCCACACTTACAGCACAGCTTGTCACCAGTGGCACCCAGCAGCAATTCTGTTTTCTTAATAAACTCATCTGCCTGCACAGCATCAGATCTATAAACTCAGGATTTTTTTGCATGCAGTTTTTTGCAGATAACTTTTAGAACAGCGGGCTTTTTGTGCTGCTGTATTTCTCCTTGTATTCTGTCCATGGAGTGCTGGGATATCTTAGGAACCCTCTATAATGGGGAAGGCAGAATGTCCGGGGCCAACTCTACCCAGATTGGGAATTTGGAGTCCCTCTGAGCAGAGCTGTGAGACCGCTGTTGGTTTTCCCCAACATAGGAAACATTCACAAAGCAAAAGGAAAAATTGCAGTCCCTCTGGGATTTCTGAGCAGATGTAAATGGCACAGAGGTCTCGGCAGGATTTCCTGAGTTTGCTTTGTCTCGCTGTTAGTCAAGGTGAGCTCAGCACCACTTAGCAGAGCGCTCGCACCCTTCCATAGCAGCTCACAGAGCCGCCCTTTGCTGACTGCACCTTCCCTCTTTGCAGAGCTCGGCAGTGACGCAGCGCATCAGCCCCTGCTCCACACTGACCAGCAGCACGGCCTCACCGCCCGCCAGCAGCCCCTGCTCCACCCTGCCACCCGTCAGCACCAACGTCCCTGCCAAGGACTGCAGCTACGGGGCCGTCACCAGCCCCACGTCCACGCTGGAGAGCAGGGACAGCGGCATCATAGGTGAGCAGGGCTGCGTGCCCTCCTGCTCTCCTCCTCCAAGCTTTGTTTTGAGCGGCTTGTGCCCACCTTTGGTGATTAACGAGTGGGAGGTGTGCACCGCGGTCACCCTCCATCACTGGTAAACTGATGTGGAGATGGTGGGAGTCGCGATGGGTTGAGGTTGGTGAAGTGGAAATCATTCGGTGCAAAGTTTTGGGAGGTGCTTAAGTGGTAGAAGACAAAGAGTGCGGCTGTTTGTTCTCTGTCTTTTCTCCTGTCTTCCTCCCTCATTCTCCACTTCACATACTTGCTTCCTGCCATCTTTCTTCCCAGCGCTTTCCCCTCTCCTGTAGTTCTTATGAGGTTATTTCTCATACCAATATTTCCCTTTGTTTGCCATCGTTTCCCTCCTGCTCTCTGTGCAGATGCTCGTAGAGTCATAGAATGGCTTGGCTTGGAAGGGACCTCAAGGATCATGAAGCTCCAACCTCCACATATAGTATTAGACCTGGTTTTAGGCTGCCCAGGGCCCCATCCAACCTGGCCTTGAACACCTCCAGCGTGATGAGCATCCACAGCCTCTCTGGGCAGCTGTTCCAGCATCTCACCGCTCCCATAGTAAAGAACTTTCCCCTGATACCCAACCATTTCCCCTTGTCCTGCTGTTATCTCCCTTTTCACAGAGTTGATTCCCCTCCTGTTTGCAGGCTCCCTTTAGGTACTGCAGGCTGCAGTGAGGTCACCTCACAGCCTTCTTTTCTCCAGGCTGAATGAGCCCAGCTCCCTCAGCCTGTCTTTGTATGGAGGTGCTCCAGTCCCCTGATCTCTCCAACAGCTCTGTGTCTTTCTTGTATTGGCTGCCCCTCACTTGAACCCTTGTTTGGAAAGGGGTGAGTTTCCAGGTCCCATAAGTCAGCTGGGGTGGGCAGTGCCAGGTGGGGCTCCCATCCTCCCCTGCTCCCCCAGGTGATGTCAGAACCTTCTGCTTCCTTCAGCGTTTTCCTTCCTCTCTGCTATCCAGCCCCTACCCACTCTTTTCCAATGTTAAAAAGAATGGATGGAGATCCCACCTTTGTAGCTCAAATACTGTCAGATTTTCTGTAGAATTATTCAATGAGAAGAAGGAGACAGGGACAAGTGTTCTTATTTGCAGCTTCTAACATAGCACTGTTGAACTCCTAATTGTAGAGGATAGATGGGAATGCCTTTGGATTCTTCCTGCTCTCCAGTTCTTCCCCGTTGCTGGTGTGGAGAATCTTGAGAAAATAACCCACACAGATTCATGTGTGCTCAGATGTGAAGGTGCAGTGGGAGAGAAGTGATGGTCCAAGCATGGTTGTCCTTCCCTCTGCTTATGTTGGGTATTTCTCCAGCTGAGATGATTTCACTTTGCCAGCAGGTCACATAGTGCTGGTGGGGGAAAAAGCAGAGAAGGAAGGTGGTTCGTTTGGAGAGATTGGTTGTGCTGGTGATTAATAGTTTGCTCGGCTGATGGGGAAACCTGGGCTCAGTTCATGTGGTCTGTGCCACAGAACAGCACTTCTGTCTGCGTGATGTTAAAACACAAAACCAAGAGCCATAGGGAGCTGCATAGCAGAACAGGCTGGTGGCTTCTGGTGCTCCAAAGTGTGGGGGGTGGCTGCTGTGGGGTCTGGCTGTGCCATCTGCCCAGGTGAGGGGCATGGGAAGTGCAGGTGGTCCCAGCAGCACATCTGTGAGGCTGGGAGTGTCAGCACACCGCTGGTGGGATGCGATGCTGGAGCTGCTGGTTCTGTCGTGCCCCCCATCCCATTCTGTAGTCATTTCTTAAAGTCAGAACGCAATCTTGTTCCGTTCAGAACACAGAAGATTCTCTTGGAAATATTTCTTTCAGGAGCTTAGACTTCTTTTTCCCCATGGAAAAAATGGAAAGTGAAAGAAAGTGGCTTATCCCAAGGTTATGGTAATGTATCCCAGATGGAAAAGTCACGTAAAAGCACGTTCATATGGTGCAGGGGAAGGCTTTCAGAAAGCAGTGCTTCCCACTTCTTCTGTTAGCACTCAGAGGCACAAGACAGCCTCTGCCTCCCCTCCTTGCCCCTCTTCCCTTTGACCATAACGTTTTCAACGCCGCCCCACTCTGCCCTTCAATAGAAGCTATGCAGCCATAACACAGGGGTACAGTAACAGGAGTGCAATCTTCTCCAGCAGCAAAAGAAGTGGGGATTTTTGCAGCCAAATCTTTCTACTTCTCTGCAAGGCATGATGCAGCACAAGCAAAGGGATGGTTGTGCATTTGTGCCATCGTCGCACCGGTTGGATGTGAGCTGCTGTGCTGTGGTTCTGTAAGGTACTCTCTGTATGGCAATGGTTCTTCACAATTATTTCCAGGGGAATGGGCCATCCGTGCAGCACACAGACAGCTGTGCTCTCCTATTTAGAGCAGCACCAGCTCTTTTGTTTCTGGAGGGTCGGGGATCAGGTTTCCCTCTGCTGCATTCCTCCTTTATTGGATGCAGAGCCCCTTGGTGCGTTTCCCTTGCTTGTGTTTGCTCTGTGTGAAGAGAACCACGCTGATGGCCTTTGCCCTGAGTGGCCCTAGTGGCACTTGGAAGTGTAAATCCATTGGAGATTTCCATCTCAAAGTGCTGCCTGCACTTTGGTGTAGAAAAAGAGTGAACATTTCTGGAGGTGTTGTGTGGTTCCCAGTCGTGGTCACCCTCCTGCTCCTCCCAGATACCTGATGTCACTGCTGCCCCCGTCCACCTCCACAAAGGCTCCACAGAACCTCTCAAAACGATGTTATGGGAGAAAGCTGTTGCAGAACTGTTGGGTTTTCTTCCTCTTGGAAGCTCAGCCTTGGGTTAGGAGTGCAGGGCAATAGCAGTGCAGTGGTGGCACTGCAGCTGAAGGAAGGGCTGATGTTTGGGGGGTTATCTGCTGCATCTTTTATAGCTGCCACTGAAAGCTATCATAAATGTATGTGTTTGCTTGCAGAACAAGGAAAGGGGGGAGGAGGGAGGCGGAGGGAGCTGACAGGAGCCCGGAGCCAGTCAGCCTTCTCCTGGAAGCTGCTAAATCCTTTCAGTGCAGCAGAGCGGCTGCTGGGAGTGCTGACCTGGCTGTAACCTCTGAAGAGCTTCCCGGAGTTGTTGGCTCTCACAGCACAGAGGCAGCCAACTGCTGGTGTTCAGAATCTGCTACTGGAAAGAAAAGTGTTCACAGAACCCCGCGCTCCTCCACTGGACCTCAGTGCTGTTGGGTGCTGTGCATCCCAGCAGAAATGCACTTCTGATGCATGGCTGAATGCAGAACATCTCTGACATTGCCATGCAAGGCTGTGCTCTGCCAGCACATAAAGAATCATAGAATCATAGAATGGCCTGGGTTGAAAAGGAGCACAATGATCATCTGGTTCCATCACCCTGCTGTGTGCAGGTCACCAACCAGCAGCCCAGGCTGCCCAGAGCCACATCCAGCCTGGCCTTGAATGCCTGCAGGGATGGGGCATCCACAGCCTCCTTGGGCAACCTGTAACAGTGCCTCACCGCCCTCTGATGAAAAATGAAGTCCTGTGCTGCTCTGCAGTGTTTACTGAGGGGATCATTTGGAGCAAGGAGATGTTTATGATGCTGAAGCAGCTGAAAGCAAAGGCAGTGAGCTGGGTAGGTCCTCCTGCACCGCTGCTGCCATGGTGTAGGTGGGTTTCATCCCATGCACACTAATTGGTTTCTCTTAGGTTTTGTGTGCTTGACAGTGAAGGCTGACTTCTGAGCTGTCACTGAGTCGCTGCTTCCTACATGTGTGTCTGTGGGTGAAAAATGGGTTTGTGAATAAATTGGTCCGGGCTGCATGCTAAGCAGAAGAGATGCTGCTGGCAGGAAACCAAGATGGGTTTCTTTACAGATTTTGTTTGGAGAAGGGAGCAAAGAGCAGCTCAGAGGTCCCTCCAAGATGGATTTTACTCTGGTTAGATATTGTTGTGACCCTACAGCTGTTGAGTTCGAGTTCTGACATTCTCATCAGTATCATGAAGCGGTTGGTTAATAATGAATAAGGTTTCTAAGAACTACAGATTTTTCAGGCTGCCCATCCGTGCTGATTCCCCGGAGGAGGAGCTCCCTAAAAATGTTGGGTATTGATGAGCTCTGCTCAGTAATGCATCTGCAGCTTGCAGTGGTGGGATAACGGGGCAGGAGGAGGAAGGAGAGGTGATTTATCAGGCATCTCATGTGTTGGGCATCGTCGGTGGGAGTGTTGCATCTCAGTGGCATTGAGTGTAGGAACCATTCCTGGATCCTGACCCCATTGTGGCTCTGTTTCCTTAAATTGGACAAGCTGAGCGAAAGGAAGGCTGTGTTGGCACTCGTGGTTCATGCTCAGTGTGAGGGTGAGAAACCCAAACAGCAACCATGTCATGGAATGGCATTGCTGCCTTCCCTGGTTACGTCTGTGGGTTGCTGTGGGTCTGTGGGTCCCTGGTTACATCTACTGAAGTGGACCCTGCTTAGATGATGGGCTGGCAGAGGTGTGTGCTATGATTTGGGGGAAAAATGGGAGAAAGAGGGTGCTGGAGTGAGTAAAGCAGAAGTAAGTGGCACAGAAGATGTGTTGTGTTGAAACTGAAATCTGCTTGGTTTACAGTCCAGGCTGGTAGAGGGAGAACATGGAAGGGTTGAAAGGATCTGTGGAATTACTGGAAGAAAGAAACTGAAAGCACTGATGAGAAGACAGCTAGAGGGAAGTTCAGTGCTGCCAGCTCCCACGGGGTTATTTTGGATTTGGATTTGGAACAGAGGGCTTGGAAGCATTGGCTGCTGATGGCCTGAGATCTGGTGGGGCTCTCCATTCTTATTATAAGAGCAGCAGGAGTTTAACCTTTGTGGTTATGAAGAAAAGCTCAACAACAGCCTGAATGTGCCCTGTGGGTTAAAACCAAGTATAGAATCATAGAATGGCAGAATCATGGAATGGGTTGGGTTGGAAGGGACCTCAAGGGTCGTCACACTCCAACCTCCTTGCCTCAGCCAACTGACTTGGTGTGTAACAACTCCCCTCCACATGCCTCCTTTTTGCTCTCTTTTTTAAAATCTTATAACTTTAAAGCCAGTTTCGAGGCCATTAGGATCCTGAAGGAGCCCCTCGTCTGTCATTGTGCATTCCTGTCACAGAGGTTCTCCTCCAGCTGTCCTTAGAATCACAGAACCATCACCAAGGTTGGAGTAGAGCTCTAGATCACCCAGTCCAACCTGTGTGGTTCTGTAACAGGGATGTGTTCAAATAATTGTATTTTGGGACACATTCCCTTGTTTAACATGTATTGTGCTTTGGAAGATGAGAACTGTTGCCTGTAGATTGGATTTGGAGCCCTTATAACAGATCTCTTTGATGTTTGCTGTGCTTAAAAGCACTCATCACCGTGTTTCCCCAAACAAGAACCTGCAGTAGAGGAGCTGGAGCTGTGCTGCTCTGTGCTGTTTGCATGGGGCTGTGTGCAGTGCTGCTGCTCTGCTGCATTTCTGCCCTGCACAGCACAGAGCTATTGAGCCCCGTCTGCCTTGCAGGCATTCCTGCTGTTTCTCATTCCTGCTTGCCAGGGAATTCAGATTTAGAACCGAAAGAATACGGGGTCAGCATGATGGTATGGCCAAGGTATTTTTCATTACGTTCCGAGAGCTTTGTGTGCTCCCTGTGATTGATGGTAGCTTCAGGCTTGAAACAGAAATGAGTTTACCTGCTTAATCTCCGTTGTTTTTAATAGGATTGGTGATGTGACTTAAAGCAGTGCTTGTTTTTCCCCTCTGTGTGAGACCACTGTTGTAAGAGAAGTGAAGCAGATGAGGAGCAGGCTGGGTTTGACCTCCAGCTTTAAGCAGGGCTGAAGGGGTCCAGTCTGTGTCCATTCCTTCCTTTCAGCTTGGACATCTCCAGCATGACATGGCAAGTTGTATCTGTGCTTGTAGTATATTGCCCAGGGAGGTGGTGGAGTCTCCTTCTGTGGATGTTCCAGACCCATCTGACATTGACCTGCATGTCCTATTTTATGGGGATTGGACACAATGATCTCTGGAGGTCTCTTCCAACCCCTGCAGTTCTGTGGTTCTGTGACATAAAGTTCTTAATCCACGGATTTCAGTTGGGGTCTTAAACTGCAGATTCCTGCCACGTGAAATAAATCTGATGCAGATCCAAGGGCTGGAAGTGGTTGTGCAGCTCTCTGTGCAGGCATGGGGAGTGAAACGAGATGAACCTGCAGTGTTTGCACAAGAGTTTCTTCTGTGCAGTGTTTGAAGCTCCCTGCTCTGCTGCAGTTAAGTTTTTAATGCAACAAAATCTGTATTTCCTCCTTGAGGTTTATCCTTAATTTCTATCTACAATTAATATTGTAGCTGCTGCATGTCATTAAATGGTAACCATAGAAAACTGCTTTTTCCTGCTGTTCCATCTGCACTGTGAGCAGAAAGGTGATGTTTTCCAGGCATGATTTTTGCCTCGAGGAGAATTGTATGGGATGGCAGAAATCCCTTTGTGTTGTGCCTGGAGACAAATGCAGCATTCGTGCTCCAAGGTGCAGACTGGCTTGCAGCTACAGGAGAAGTAATGCTTATTTCCTGTAAATACCTGATATTTCTTAGCAAAGTGCAGCACTGACTGCAGTGGCATCGAGGATGCTGTCATGGATGAGCTCCTGCTTGGATATGCAGTCTGGAAAAAGACCTCTCAGATCCCCAAGTCCAACCTCACCCCATCCCACCATGCCCATCACCATGTCCCCAAGTGCCACATCCCCACATTCTGGAGTACCTGCAGGGATGGGGACTCCCACACCTCCCTTGGCAGCCCATGCCAATGCATCACCACTACTTTGGTTGCTAACGTCCAACCTGACTCTGCCCTGGTGAAACATGAGGCCATCATCCCGTTGTATCGTGAGGTAGTTGGGAGAAGAAGCCAACCAAAAGAGAATCTGTAGGGATGCCTCCCCTCCTGCCATCCTCACACTGAGCTTCACAGCGCCCAGCTGCTGCCAGTGGGGCTGGAGCCTTGTGGCAGGGTCTGCACAGAGATGAATTCCTCAGTCCTGCCATCACAGGGCCTTTGTGCTCCTTAAAGGGCTGCACAGCTCTCAGATGCTTTAGATGCCCCAAATTCTGTCTGTGCTGGTATGAAATACGGTGTGGATTGGCCACCAGCTGACACACTGAAGATCTCTGTCTATGTGCATCTGTGTTTGTCTGCACATGGCATTAATGCAGTGCTGTTGGGAAGCACAGCCTGCCAGGTCCCATGCTTTCAGCACATGACTCCAGAGCTGCCCCATTGCTGTGCCCCCTGCCTCCATCCCTCCTGTGCTCCCCATCCGCAGCCTACACATGGCTGCAGCCCACCAGCTCCACTGGAGCAGCCCAGAACTGCAGCATTCTGTCTTTTTTGATACCCAGGTTGTGCTTTCCGGATGGATTCAGCAATGGGAAGAGCACCAAGTGCTGTTCTGTGTGCACAGCCCTGCAGCCCTTCCAGCCATGCTGCAGCACGTCCCATAACCCAGTGCAGGGCTATAGCCTGGGAAAGGCTCAGCCCAGAGAGATCTGCTCTCAGCAGATTGCCCCAGGTGAACATTCCTGCTCTGATGTGTCCGAGGTCATCAGTTTATCTTTCCCAAATCTAGAGCATGCCATCTGGTTTTGTATCCTTCTCTTTAAAGGTGGGACCCATAAGAGATTTTGCAACAACCAAGAGCTGTTGGTTTCCTTTACAACCTTTGCATTGAGGAAAGGTTTCCTCTTTTGTCTCCATCAGTGTGACAGCCACTGTGTGCTTTGATTTGCGCCTCCAGGGTGTGAGGACTTCAAGTATGGGGTTCTCATGGGTGCTGCTTCAGCCCCTTGGGGACAATTCAGTGCAGCTCAGGGTTGTGGGCTGTTGGGATTCTTTTTACAGCCCATCACTGCTCGTGTCACAGTCATGAATCACAGAGCCATGAAATCTCAGAGGATTGGCCCCAAATGTGTGCTGTAATGATCCTGCAGCAGAGCTGTGTGAGCATCAGCAGAAGTTTGGAACCTGTGTTTCATTTCTCAGAGTTATGGTGGAACACAGCACAATGCAGAGATAAGGAAGCGAAACTCTTTAAGTTATGACTCTTAGGAGTCATATTTTGGTCGAGAGAAAAGGTAAGAAAGTGACAGTTATTTGGGCATAGAGCCTGCCATCTGTGCTCGAAAAAGCTTACTTTGACCCATAGTTATTTTGGTTTTTACCCTCAGTTTGGTGTATTGAAGATCTTAGCTGCTGGTGTTTCTCTGCTAAGGTTAATAAGAAATGATTAATGAGAAATAGGCTGAGGTTTCTGAGAGGAATGTTCTGTGGGTGGGATGTATTGTGCTCAGCACTGCAGCTCTGTTCCAGTGGAAGTTTTATCCTAAAAAACGTATTTATCAGTGCTGGCAGCCAAAGAAACCTATAAGCACCTTTCTTGGTTTCATCTTAGCTTCTCCCATTGAAGTGTCAGCGTGTTTACCTGACAGAAGTGGGTGTCTCAATGCCAACAAGCAGATGTGGTTCTCATCAGCTGCATGTGTTGATTTCAGGCCTCAGAATATGTTACAGAGAGCTGAATTTTGGGACAGCCGTGGGGTACACAATCATTGAGCTGACAGCATGGATGGCAAGCACAGTGCCCAGAGAGAAAAAGATAGGAAAGGTGAAGGTTGAAGGCTGCACCAACTCTGTTGGGGTGGATGTGGAGTGGACATTGCTTTTATGTCTTTGTATTTGTGGATGATGAGTTGGTGGCTTTACATGGAAGTGGTTGATGTCTCAGTGTAAAGCTCAGCATGGGGGTGGGTGGTAATGAGGGAGCGCAGCGTCCTGTGCTCCAAGGGGGACGGTGGTGGGATGTGCACTACCAGCACTTGGCCACAGAGCCACACCACTGTGCCCAGGGACAGAAATTAGCAGAGAGTTTGGCTTTGGCTTGGTATTTACCATGGGCTACATGAAAGTGATGCATTTCAGGGGATTTAGGAGATAAATATCTCCAGGTCCATCTATGCACACACCCAGGGCTTAGGAAGAGTTGGGATGAAGTTGATTGTTGAGTTGAATGGTGAGTTATGTGTTAATATATCAGCAGCCCTGCTCTTGGGAACCGGGCAGTGCAAGGGGAAACAGATGGATATTGCACAGAAAGCATCCCAGAACCAGCACAAATCAAAGCACTGGGGTCAGGTTCTGAGCTGAACTCACCCAGAGGAGCAGTTGTTGGTGTGAGGCAGGTGGGGGTTCCGTCTGTGTGGCACCTCGTTGTCAGACAGTCTTTATAAACCATATTTTGTCAGGTGATGCATTCCTGAGAGCAACGTCTGGGAAGGTTGTGGCTGTGATGCAAATTGAGAGGTAGGAGCAGCGCTGCTAATGGATCATCCTTAATTGTTTCTGGGGTTGTGTGCTCTTAACGCAGCGTTGCACATCATTTTTAATGCTCTCTGTAATTACAGACGGCTTCTATTGGTGTGAGCCCGAACGTTCTTGCAGAAGCAGTGTCATTAAGTGCAATTTCATCTCTGATTTATGTGGAGTGTGGTTTTTTGGCTGCGCGGCGCCGTGCACAGCACTGTGAGTGTGCAAGCACCTCATCCTCCCATGCTCATTTTCTTTGTGATTCTTTCCTTCAAGCCACTTTGACGAGCTACTCTGAGAACGTGGAGCGCACAAAGTATGGAGGGGAAAGCAGCAAGGAGATGGGCTCGGGAGGCAACCTGAAGCCCTGGCAGTCCCAGAAGTCCAGCATGGACTCGTGCCTGTACCGTGTGGATGAGAACATGACAGCCTCAACCTACAGCCTGAACAAGATCCCGGAGAGGAACCTGGAGACCGTCCTGTCCCAGTCAGTGCAGTCCATCCCGCTGTACCTCATGCCACGGCCCAACTCGGTCGCAGGTAAGAGCATGATGGCTTTGCCTTCGGGTTGGATTGTAGCTCAAGGTGCGGCCCTTTCATGTCACAGCCCTTGTCCTGTGCTCCTTTCTGTAGTCATCATCGTTTAGTGGGACAGAAACTGTCTTCTCACGTGCCACAGTACTTCTAAATGGAGAACTCTGGTGGGGAGAACTGTTTCTGTTGTTGTTTAATGGCTCTGTTGGCCATCTGTGATGTCATTTTTACAAAGCTGTATAGCTGTATGATTATTGGCAAGGAGTTGTAACAAAGCAGAATGTATTTCCTTCCTGCCTTGCAATACGAATATGCAGTATTTCAAACGTGAGGTCGATTCCACATCTTCCACTTCTTGTCTTCCAAAGGGAAAAAGCCAAGTGCCCAAACTTCCCTGCTGATCCTCAGAGCCTCACAGTGAAGCCAATTAGGATAAGCTATCTGCAGAATAATTGCTGTGGATCCCACCTCTCTCAATGGGACTTCACCCTGGCTGCATTAGCACACACATGTGCATGCACTGCTTCCCCTGGAGCAGCACCTGAGCTCGGCCAACAACCAGACTTCTTTTGTTCAGAACTCTCTTCATTTAATTTCAGATGCACTGTTGGAAAGGTTCTTAAATGATGTAGCAATAGCTTAGTGGTGTCTGAACACTGCTGAGGTCAGATTTCAAATTGGTACCAGTACAGCAGCAAGAGGGAGGATTAGAAATGCTAAAGCTGTACTGAAAAGCTTCTTGTTTGGAATTATTCTTTCTTGCATGCTGCTGTGTGTTTTTTGCTTGCTGGGTAACTTCTCTGGGATTGCACATGGGTGATCATTATGGGTCTCTTCTGACTTGGGGGATCCTGTGATGGTCCTGTGATGATGTTGAGGTGTCTGTCTCCATAGACACGTGGGAAGGTTGAGCCTTGGTCTGTGTGCAGACCAGAATCTGTTCTGGGATAATGTCTGTCAAAGCAGCAGTGCTTCTCCACCCAGGCTGCATTGCATAACTGGATTACATTGCCTCTTTAATCCCACTCCAGAGTCAGAGGCCCAAAAGCAATATAGGAATGAGTTTGTCATCAATGCTAAAATACAGAGTGTGGTGGTACAACATCTGTCACGCACTCACATCTGAGAGACTGAAAGCATGGGATTTCAGCATGGAAACAAGTGATGGGAACAAAAAGAACTGAAACTCAGGCTGCAAAGCCTCATCACATTGGATTGGGGTTCATTTCTTGTGGCTGAGCCCTCACCAACACCATCAGAGGAGTGCTGGGCTGCTCACTGCACACATTGGGTTGGTTGGGTTGCCTGTGGGAGGGGTTGAGGTGGAGGTGCAGCCATCCAGCAGAGTTGGGGAGCACCTCTTCCTTCTGTGTTCTTGTGCTCTGTAATGTTCAACTAACACACGTATTCCAGGATAAAGTGGAGTGGGAATAACGATGGAAAAGAAGGTTCAGATTAACCTGTTGGTCGTTTGATGTCAGATGTTTTTTCCCACAAGTTCAAGTGCTGCAGTGTTACATTTTCTAGTTGTTACATGAGTGATGGGAGAGGGAACCCAGCTCAGAGCTGCCATGGTTGACTGCAGCCTATCTGCAAAGCATGCTGCTGCCCAAAGGCAGTGCTGCCTGCAAGCCACCTCCTCGCACCAGCATTGCACACTTTGCAGCCAGCTGGTAAACCAGATCAGTGTGCTAATTGGGCTGGAAATTAACCCTGCAGGTGTTCATCTCGAGGCACAGGTTGGTGAGCATGGAGCAGGGCACGTGGCCATACTGTCTTTTAGCAGTGTTCCTTGTGTGAAGCCAACCACACCTTTGCTAACACACACTGTTCTTGGTTCTGTTTTGTAACGCTGCTGAATGTGTGCACAGGCAATGTGTTTACACACGATCTGTTGTAGGGATGCAGTGCATAGCAGCACTTCCACCTCGTGGCTTTGTAATGTATTATTTTTTTTAATTTTCTATTAAAGTTGTCCTTGCATAGCCTCCAGAATGGCACCAGGCTGTTTTTACACCAGACTCACAATCCATGCCATGCAGTGCATCCCTTTGGTCACCTCCAGCCCACAGACTGCAGCCGTTCTCCCAACGCGTATCGATCCAGCCTTGCATAAAACATCTTCGGAAGCAATTAAAAGCAGTTTGTTGGGAACATTTCTCTTGAAAGACCACTGGAGCACCTTGGAATGCCAGCATGGGCCGTGCACTGTGGTAGAGCACTTGGGAGATCACTTGGGTTCATGGCTTAATGTGGGAACAGTGCAGCTCTTCTCTCTTATAGGTCTGGGGGTGGGAGAAGCCCAGGGCAGCTCTGCAGCCAAGAGGGCTCAGTGCTGGCTGTTTTCGTAAGGTATGGAAAGGTGTTTTTGATTTCCTTAGGGAAGAGCTCTTCATTGAGTTAGCATTTGTCTCCTGCACTCTTCTCCCATGGATTGCTGGAGCTAAAATTCCTCCAGCCTCTTCTTGCTCTTCTCTCCAAAATTCCAAGGCTGGTTTTGTTCCCTCTGCTGTTTCTGGTTTATACTCTTTCTGCCATTTTCTTCACCCTCACTTTTATAAAGGAAATTCTTCCCAGGATGCATTCTATTTACCTTTATTTACCTACCTGCCACAGCACAGCCCAGGAAATGCCAAATTCCATCCTCTAAGCTGCACAGAAGCAGCTGCAGTGCACTGGCTGTGTGCTGCCTTTGGAAACCAAGAGGATAAGGGAATTCCCTCCCCACATTGGTGACACAGAGAGCACTTTTTGGGCGATAGCATCACCTCTCTGGAGTGTGGGCTTCGTGGTACAAAGAGCTTCCTTCACTCTGATGCTGCTGTCACCAGTTTTTCGAGCTGTGTGGCATTCACAGAGCATAATTGAGTCATCAGCAGTTCTAATTGAAACCCCAACCTCAAAGGCAAAGAGAGAAAATAAAAGAAGGGAATAGAAAGGAGCAAAGAAGTGGATACAAAGCTGGTCAGGCAATTCCTTCTGATCACAGCAAATCGCAGCAGAGGTGGTGGTAATTCCCTGTGTCATCACATCACCTGTTCTACAAAGTGCTCTTTGCTTTTGTGCTGTACCTCTCTGCAGAGATGGAGCGTGCTCTGTTCTACTGTGGGAAACCAGAGCTGCAAGCAGCCAGAGGTTGGATCCAAGAAAAACACCTATAAAAGTAATCCCAGGTCTTCCAGCAGTTCTTTAAAGCTCAGTTGTACGGCTCAGAGCCATGAATGCATTGGCTTTGCTGTTTTACTCTTTTTATTGTTCACGGAAACTGAAAGCTGCAACAGTGTTTGCTTTCTTCCTACCGCATCCCAGGCAAACACACGCAGTCATTCATCTTGCATTCTTCCAGTGTGTCTCACAGCAATCAGCAGGAGGCACTTGGCACTGAGGCTGTGCATTCAGGCCTTTGGATGAACACAAATGCAGGGATGGCCCCAGGAAGGAGCAGCACAGGAGCTGTGTGTGAACACCTTCTGCTTTGCCCAGGGGAAAGAGAATCGATGCCAACCAGGCACAGAAGGAATTCAGATAAGACCCAAAATGTAACATTACTTAATTGTGCTCCTCTTTGCTCACTTAGAGCACACGTCCAGCCCAGCATGATGTCATTAAATCTAAATTGTATTTATTAATATGCTGAGTTGGGATGCATGGGGATCTCACCTTGCAGCAGTGCATTCTGCCCTGAGCAAACCAAGCCCATGTGTTTGGCTGCTGCATCACAGCTCCGTGCCAGGGCCTCCTTTTCCATATTCAGAGTTCATTGGGACCCTGGAAGGATTGCAGCAGCAGCACACAGGTATCATTTTTGAGGATATATTTGTTCCTCCTGTGTGTTCTATCTGCAGTTGCAGTGTCTTGCTGCGCAGAATAAACCTCACCACTGAGGGGAAGCTTTTGTGAGTTTAATAGTATATTTTATAAGATCAATTCATCTTGCATTATGTTTGAAGCACCGCAGTGCATTATCAGGAAAAAATGACTTTTGTTTCTCTGGCTGGAGGCCTCTTTAATTATTCCTCTGTTCTAAATGGGAAAGATAAATCTCAGCTGATCAGTGGGGATGCTGCAGGGATGCTCTGGGACAGAGCGCTGGACGCAGCAGCGCTGGTGGTGGGAGCAGAAGGGCAGCTCTGTGCTGCTGGGAGCATCTCCCCATCACAGAACTTGGAATGTTAGAATCCTTAGAGTTGGAAGGGACCTCTGAAGGCCATCTCTCCCAACTCCCCACAGTGCACAGAGACTCCACAGCTCAATCAGGTTGCCCAGGGCCTGATCCAGACCCTGCAAAAAGGTCTTTTTCAGCAGGGCTGCACTCAGTTCTTCCACTGGTAACGGGGTTTGCCTTGACGCAGGTGCAAGACCTTGCACTTGGATTTGTTGAACCTCATGAGGTTCACGTGGGCCCACTGCTCAGCCTGTCTAGGTCCCTCTGGGTGGCATTCTGTCCCTCTGATGTGTCACCTCACCCCACAGCTTGGGGTCATCAACAAACTGCTGAGGGTGCATTCAACCCCACTGTCAAAGTCACTGATGAAGAGATGAAAAAGTATTGGGCCCAGCACTGCTGCCCCTGGGGGCATCACTCATCATCACAGATCTCCATCCAGACATGGAGCCGTTGTCCACCACTCTCTGACTTGATCCTGCTGCCAGTTCTTCATCCATTGAGCAGTCCACCCATCAAATCCACATCCTTCCGATTGGGAAAGAAGGATGCTATGGCATACCATGTCAAAAGTCTTACTGAAGTCCAGATAGTTGACATCAGTGGCTCTTCCCATGTCCATTGATGCAGTGACACCATTGGAGAAAGCCACTACGTTGGTTAAGCAGGATTTGCCCTTGGTGAAGCCATGCTGGCTCTCCCATATCAGCTCTTTGCCTTCCTTGTGCCTTAGCATCACTCCCAGGAGGATCTGCTCCCTGATCTTCCCCAGCACAGAGGTGAGACTGACAGTGCTGTGAGTCCAGTGTGGTTTGAATGCTCCACATCATGCATGGCATCTATTGGTGTCAAGAACAGATGGGCGTTCAACATCCTGTATGGTTACCAGCAGGCTCTGTGCTGTGTGAGCAGCACAGTCCCTGTCTCGTGGTCACACAGCGTGGTTAGAGGTAGGATTTTCATGGTGTGCCCATGAGGGTGGAGGTTGCAAGTGAAAAAAAATGGGTAGTGATCGTATTATAGCATTGATGCTCTGCTCAGGGAGTAATGGGAATTTTCCAAGAGAATGCAAGTTGTTTTTTTTTTATATTGATGGATAACTGGAGGGAAAATGATTGTTGGGTTTAAGTTGTTATACGAAGTGGCAAAAAGGAGCTTCTGTCAGTGCTGATATGCTGAATGGTGATGGATAAAGAAGTGGAGTTACCAGGATGTTGAATGTCTCCGGTTATCCCTGATGATGGTCTAGAGAATTGATTGAGCCCAGAGGGGGCTGAGTGCAGGACATCTCTCTTGGAAATCATCATCCTGGGAATCTCTCAGTCTCACTTAATTTTTGGCTGCAACAAGATCTTGGAAAGATCTGTGCAGGTCCGTTAGGTGCCAGGTGGAAGGAATGCTCCTCTTCATTCTGAAATTCTCTGCTTTTGAATCCCATGCTGTGGGACCAGAGGAAGGACCCAGCACTGTGTGAGCAGAGGGGTATATTATTTGTCTGCCCAAATGTTTACTCATTTCACAGCAAGGAATTGGAGTTGGCTTCGCCAGCAGTTTTTGAGAAGTCACGCAATTAATTACTTTGATTTGATGTAAGAATCTTGTCATGGCACGTGAGCAAATAGTCAAGAATGGAATAGAAACGGTGCTTAGTCCCAGCAGTGCAATGGATGTGTCAACAGAAGGAGGTGGGCATGGTGCAGAGAGGTGCTGGGCAGGCATTGCAGCACTGCACCATTGCGTGGTCACTGGGAGTTCTGGATGGGGCTGTCAGGAAGATGCATGGGTGAGCACATAGGTGAGAGATGGGCAGAGAGCAATAAATTACTCCTATTCATAGAATGATAGAATGGCCTGGGTTGAAAAGAACCACAATGCTCATCTGGTTTCACCCCCCTGCTATGTGCAGGGTTGCCAACCAGCAGCCCAGGCTGCCCAGAGCCACATCCAGCCTGGCTTTGAATGCCTCCATCCAGCTCTGTGCAGAGCACTGGATTCTCCTGTGAGGAAATGACTTTGAAACAGTAAAGTTATGTTCTTTAGTTCAGACGACATTTTTTGCTTTTAGTTGTGTATTTTTACTGGTCTCTCAAAGGTTTAGGTTTTTTGCCACACAGCAGTCCTTGTGCATCCCCAGAGTTCCCAATGTCTTTGGGATCCTGAGTGTAACAGAGGGGAACCACAGAATGGTTGAGTTGGAGGGGACCAAATCCAAACTAAGTAGCTCTTACAGAGTTGAAGGATTGTGGAGTTCAGCATAAAATCACACCATCATGAGGGCTGGAAAATCCCTTTCATATCACCAAACCCAACCCCAACCCACCCCCACCAAGCCCACCAACCACATCCCTCAGTGCCACATCTCCACACTTCCAGGGACAGTGACCCCACCACCTTCCTGGGCACCCTCCTCCAATGTATCACCGCTCTTTCAGATCAGTTTTTCCTGATATCCAGACATGCAGTGCATTATTGAGTTGTCTGTAACGCAGCAGGAGATGCTGACCATCAAAGACCGTGTGCGTGCAGGTTGAGTGAGTTCTGTATTGGGGGATATCAGATATAAATGTCTCCATTTGTCTTTGTTGTTTGTGAACATTGACAAGGGAGCAACCCAGAGCAAACACCACCAGGGCACGAGAAACCATTACCAAAACACTTCTTCATTCCAAGCTATGGGAAATCAGACTTGCCTCATCCCAGCTGCGCTGACTCGTGGTATTGATATTACCTGCATGCTTTGTTGACAAAAGGAAACAGGAGCTAAGATGGGCTCTCCTCTCTCTGGCAGCCACCAGCTCGGCCCACCTGGAGGACCTGGCATACCTGGATGAGCAGAGGCACACCCCCCTGCGCACCTCCCTCCGCATGCCCCGGCAGAGCGTGGCTGGAGCCCGCGCACAGCAGGACCTGCGAGGTAGGATGAGGAGCCACGTGAGTCTGTGCATCGCTGTGCTGGGTGGGGGATGCTCTCCTGGTCTGTGTGGATGCTGCTGCAGTTGGTCCCCGAGCTCCTCTCCCCGCTTGCTCCTCAACGTCCCCCTGTTTCTGAGCACTGGGTTCATTCAGAGGGTTGGGAGTTCTCCCCTCGGTCCCTTTGGGGTCACTCCCTGCAGCAGGGGCTGCTCACGGTGGTGGCCTTCAGGTGTCCCTCTTGCTGCTCAAAGGCCTTTTGAGGGGGGAGGCTCATCTGCTTCTTCCTGGTAAGCCCCACACAAGGTCATCAGCAATGAGAAGAAGCACCAGGGCTGGCAGTTCCACCTTCTGTTTGATTCCAGATAGATTTGGCACTGCTGCAATGCTGTGTCCGTGGGCCTTCCATCCCATTACTCTTGGTTTGAGCTTCCAGTAGCTGTGGGAGCAGTGGTGGCCCTGCAACCACAGCACATCCCCCAGTTTGTGCTTCCTTCCCATCACCAAGTGAGCAAACAGCACAAGGGGCTCAGAGGGCGACACACAGGGGCTTCTTTGGCTTCTGCTGCTGAGGGTGAGGAGGTAAAAATTTCCATTGCTGCTCTGAGAAAGCAGCTCTGGGATCTGCACAAAGCACGAGCCCCCACTTGTGGGGCAAAGAGCGTTTGTGTTGTGCTGGATCGCAGTCTGTCATGAAATCATCTTGGCTGGTGAGGCTGTTACAGAAATGGATGAGCAGCAGAAAGCAAGCTTTGACAGACAGAATTTCCATATGTTCGAGGAGAGCAGCTTGCCAAGCCTTCGTAATTTGCAGTGATTGCATCCAAAACATGGAAGTTTATTGTAGGAACAGAATCGAGTTGTTTTCCAGACGCGCTTTTGAGAAACGTAGCGCGGCGTGTTCTCTTTCTTCTCTTCCTTTGTGTGTTTTCCCTTTTTGTTCATGTTGCATGGGAATAGCAGCAGTGTTTGGGTTTTTGGAACTTGTTTCTGATTGCGGTTGAAGAAAAGATGCTATTTTTAAAAAGAGGAGGGGAGAGAAGATGGTGTGAAAAAATGAAGCCAGCAGTATTTGGAAATATTTTCATTTCAATGAATAGACGTTATTTGGGATTGGCTTTTTTCCCCCAAAATATGAAGGAGCCCAGATATTTCTGTGAGGTTGCGTTCATCTGCACTGCTGCAATCTCCAGCTCTTTGTTCCAGCTGGAAATGCTAAACTTGAGTTCAGCTTCACTGCCTCCATTCTTGGCATCATGTTGGGGTTTGGACCCAGTGGGCTGTGGGTGCAGCAAATGCATCACAGCCCACTTATTTGGGTCCCAGCCTTTATGAATCCCAGTGCAGAGAAATTAAATGGGGATCTTGGCATCTTGGCTATTTTTTTGTGTTGCTAAGTCAGTTATTTGAACCAGAAGAGCAACTTTGCAATGTAATCCCCAAGGCTAAGAGCATTACAATGTCTGTACCGTGGCAGGTTTTTAATAGGATGGTTCAGGCTCTTTTTGGTGTTGCTATTTTGAGCCGGAGCCATTTGGAGCCTTTATGGATTTCTGTAACCTGGAATGGAACCACAGAGTGGTTGGGTTGAAAGAGACCTTGAAGATCCCCCAGTTCCAAGCCCTGCTGGGGGTTGATGCTATCCAGTAGTGCCCACACTGCCCTGGGCTCCTTCCAATCCAAAGTACAAGGTGGTGCTTGGGATATATCCTGGTGGCACCCAAATGGTGCAGTGTTAGAGCACCCAGCTGCTGCCATCAGGACTTCTTTTCCTCCCAGAATGGCAGGACTGGTGCAGTGGGGAGAACCTCATTGTTTTGGGGAGGCTCATGGGCATGGAGGCTCATAGAATCATTGGAAAAGATCACCAAGATCATCCAGTCCAACCACCAGCCCACCAAGTGGGGTTGCCCAGACTCGGTGCTGCAAAGGACCAGGACTGTTGGCCAATACAGACCGTATGACAGTTGTTTCCCTTAAACTCTTTTCTGTAAGTTTTAGTTTTTCCCTCTGATGCTTATTCCATGCTGCAGCCTTTTGGGTCTATTACAGCACAGTCCAGTGTCTTCAGACTTACAGTCTATGAAAAAATAGGCACAGGTTTCATGGTGATGAATGGAGGCACTTAAGATGACACTTGAAAGAAGCTGCAGTCTGAAGCAAGGAAAGGAAATAAATTCAACATTTGTCTAATTTATGGGCTCCTATTTACCAAAGAGCACATTAGATGCTGATAGATACTGTGTTATTCAGAACCACATTTCACTGTAATAAATATTAAAGTGCTTCTTGCCCGGGCTTTATCTCAAGATGTTGGCAATACCCACGTTGTGCATCTCAGCCCCACACGGGCTTCCTTTGGACAGCAAGATGCATTTCCATCAGGAGCTCAAATGCTTCTGGAGCAAAATACCAAACAAATAATGAGCTGTGGGCGCTGGTTGTCAGCAGTCTGAGAAGGCAGGTGGTTTCTGGACAGGCATTGAAGGTTCTTTCAGCAAAGTAAGGTGACACAAACTTAAAAGAAGCAGCAGAGGACGCCCTGCGTGGTGCAGGGTGAGCTGTGATTCCTGCTTGTTGGCAGCCCAGTGGGTTTTGTTCAGTTGTGCATGTAGTACAACCACTTCACTTGGATTTAATTGATGTTTTCAGCTGCAAAAAAAAAAATTAGAGCCAGGAGAGATGTGGCAGACAGTGCTTCAGCTTGGGGTTGAGAATATTTCTCAGACTCTACCAAAGCTTGCACAGTATTTCGTTGATGCTGTTACACTGCCATGAAAATGTGATGCTGCCAGATTTGATGCTGTCCCACTGTGATACCCATAAGGATAAGGGTTTAAGTTATGATAAGATATTATCAGAAGTTCTGGGTGTTTCCAGCCTAAGTTCTACATAATGCCTCATTGGAAATGAATACAAACCAAGCATTTGTCAGTGTTTTAATTTTACTGGCTGTGTGTTTTGCAAGGGCTGAAGTCAGTTCAAGGGCTAAAACAGTTCATCCAAAATGTGTGCACACGTCCTCACCCCACATTTCTGAGCCTCTTCAGCCTCTTTTTCGGAGTTCTTTCCGTTGATTTATCCTTTCATTAATTTCTGCCCCAAGTGTTGAAGCTGCAATGCTGCCTCCCTTATCCCTGCTTCCCCTTCTCTTGTGACCTGGTGCTTCATTGCATTTTGTTCAGTCCTTAGCTATCAGCTCAGCTTCTGAGAGCAAGGATTTGTTGTTCTGCAGAATGGAGCTGGTGGAGGCTGCAGCTGTGGCTCAGCAGAGCCTTACATCACTTGGAGCTCTGCATGGAGCTTGCTGGCTTGCTCTGCTGTGACCCAAGGGGCTGACAGGGCTGCAAGACTTGGCAGACAAGTGAGCACATCTCTGCGGGGGCCATGTTGAGCCTTCTTCAGGGCTGTGCCTATTCATGTCCAAGCTTAGGACAGCCTTTGTCTCTATGGGATGCAGCAGTTGGCAATGCATCCATCCTCACCTCTGGAAAGAAATGGGGATTTAAGTCTGTTTGCCCCCCATGTAAACTGTGTCCCACAGCTTAATTAGGGACATCTTTTCATTAGCTCCTGAGGCCGTTTGGTACCTGGTGACCATCTGGCTCACATCTGCATGGGCTCCATGCTGCTTTCAGGAAAGCACTGCCATACATCCCCACTCACTCACCCATCCCATAGGCACAGAGCTGCAGCTTACCAACCCCCAGTCTGAGCTCCGTGTTTTAAAACCAAAGCAGTCACCTGCTGTCTGCGTGGCCACTTCCCGAAAGTTTCCCCTTAAGAAATCATCTCAGCAATAGAGTGTGAAGGAGCAGCAGCTGTCTCTGCCAGCACAAAGTGCTTCCATCCGTTTCTTTTTTGGGTATATATGTATCATCTCCCAGTTACAGACCTTCCAGGCAGAACGAGCCGTATGAGTTGATCCTTCTGTTCCCAGGTTGGCACCGGGTTGGTGTGGAGCTCCTGCTTTTTTTAGGCCTGCGTTCCCTAGATAGCTTGCACTGAGTGGAAAGAACGGCAGATACCTTCTCCCTCCACCCCCAAATGTTCCTGCAAAGGTTTCCAGACTGGTTTAGTTTTAGTTATTCACTTGATAATAATCCAAAGGTGGAACGAATGCAGAGCCGAGAGCTGAGCATGGCAGCAGCAGAAGCCATGCAGCAGTCCCTGTGCCTGCCCAGAGATCCAATGTCTTTGGAATCCTTAGCATTGCAAGGAGGGGACAACATGGAATCATAGAATGGTTGAGTTGGAAGGGACCTTAATGATCAGCTGGTTCCAACCCCCCACCATGGGCTGTTCTGGGATGCAGAGCTGAGGAATGTCCCCAGCTGCCCTGACTCTGGCAGCCCATAGAAACAAATGACGGTGTTAATTTCATCATGGAAACAAACTCCAGCTATGGCCAAGTCATTAGATAAAAACAAAACATAGCAGGCTGCTTTTTTGGTGCTTCGTGCCTCTTTTAAACAGAGATGAAAAGATACCGGATGCAATGAAGCCATTTGTAGCTCTCTTTCATTACCTTCAGAGGAATTAATTAACCCACAAACGCTTCTGATTTTCCCTTGATTGCCAAAGGGATGCACTTGAATTTCTCCTCCCTCCTCCTGCTAGGCTCTGAGGAGCTTTTCAAAAGATGAGCTTGCATACAGAAGTGGGGAAATGAGCCCAGCCAGCTTCTGCATTTCTGGCTGCTGGTGCTGCAGTGTGTGTGGCAGGTCAGGAGTGCTTCCTGTGGTACACAGGGCCTTACCTGTCCCTGCACACTGGGCTGGGCTGTGCTCATAAACTTCATTTCTGGCAGGGTGGGCTTTGCTTACTGAGTTCTTGGACAAACAAGGGGTATTCCTGGGTGCTTTCTGCCAGGACTGCTAGGGGCTGGAGCCCGAGTCATGGAATCATAGAATGACCTGGGTTGAAAAAGTCCTCAAAGATCATCTGGTTCCAACCCCCTGCTGTGTGCAGGTCACCAACCAGCAGCCCAGGCTGCCCAGAGCCACATCCAGCCTGGCCTTGAATGCCTGCAGGGATGGGGCATCCACAGCCTCCTTGGGCAACCTGTGCCAGTGCCTCACCACCCTCTGGGTCAAAAACTTCCTCCTAATATCCAAGCTAAACCTCCTCTGTCTCACTTTAAAACCATTCCCTCTTGTCCTGTCACCATCCACACCCACAAACAGCCGTTCCCCCTCCTGTTTATACTCTCCATTCAAGTACTGCAAGTCCACAACAAGGTCTCCCTGGAGCTTTCTCTTTTGTCCACCCACTTCTATGATATTTTTAGTGGAAAGGACCCCATTCTCCTTCATTTCAGCCTTTGTTACAGAGCAAATTCTTTTTCCCTATTGTAACAAAAAGATGCCCAACAAACAGCGATCAGGCCAGTAGTTACGCGCACTTAGCATTAACACACAGTTCTGTCCCGGCTTTGTTTGCAGTGCGCTTTGCACCCTACCGACCTCCAGACATCTCCCTGAAGCCGCTGCTCTTCGAGGTCCCCAGCATCACCACCGAATCCGTCTTTGTGGGCCGGGACTGGGTGTTCCACGAGATCGATGCACAGCTGCAGAGCTCCAACGCCAGCGTGAACCGCGGTGTGGTGATCGTGGGGAACATCGGCTTTGGGAAGACTGCCATCATCTCCAGGCTGGTTGCACTCAGCTGCCACGGCACTCGCATGAGGCAGATCGCATCCGACAGCCCGCATGCCTCACCCAAACGTAAGTGTGGCCCTGTGCAGCTCTTCAAAGCCTGCAGCCCTAACCAAACCCTGACCCGAAACTAAGCTGACCGTCACCTATCCAGAGCCTAACCTAATCTAACCCAATGTAACCTAAACTGCCTCACCTAGCCCTAACCCTAACTAAACCTAACCCTACCCTAACCCTAAGCAAACCCTAACCCTAACATAGCCCTAACCTAACCCTAACCTAACCTAACCTAACCTAACCCTAATCCTAACAGTTTACCCTAATCCTAACCTAACCCTAACCCTAGCCTAATCCTAACCTTAACTAAATCCTAACCCTAACCTAACCCTAACCCTAACTAAACCCTAACCCTAACCCTAACTAAACCCTAACCCTAACCCTAACTAAACCCTAACCCTAACCCTAGCCTAATCCTAACCTAACCCTAACCCTAACCAAACCCTAATCCTAACCCTAACCCTAACCAAATCCTAACCTAACTAATACTAACCTGACCTTCTAACCTAACCCTAACCCAACCTTAACCTTAACCCTAACCCTAACCCTTGTCTTTTTACTTCTGCAGTGTTCTTAGGGAAAAAGATCCCGTTCTCTTTCAGTTTAGTCTTTGTTGCAGAGCAAAGGAAGCAGCTGCCAGGAATGTTTGTGCTATTTGTGATGCAGATGTACTCTGTGAAGGGTCATTATAGCTGTCTCTTTATTCCCTGCCTTAGAAGGATCACAGATTTTCTCCCATCAGAAAGACTCCAATGCTTCTTGCAGGTACTCTATGATTACAAATCCTCTCTGAGGATTTTCTTCAGGACCAGGCTGGATGAGGCCATGGGCAGCCTGCTCCAGTCCCAGCACTGGAGGTTGGTGGCCCTGCTGTGGCAGGGTTTGGAACCCAGTGATCTTTGGGGTTCCTTCCAACCTAAGCCATTCTGTCATTTTGTTGCCCTCCTAATTTCCCATACAGACTCAGTGTGTGATGCTGTAGAACCCCATGTGGGTTTGGCAGCCAGGACTGCTCTGCCTCCCAGTACCATCCAGTTTGCAGGTGGAGATGGCAGCATTTTCCAACCACTCTGCTCCTAGTAAGTAAGACAGGACTAAAAATACCAGGTTCTGTACCTAAGGACGTCTTCAAGGATCTAGGTCAGTGTATCTCAGAGACACTGTGGTTAAATCTGTTTACTGGAATCCAGTGCTCTGAGCCATGGAGAGATATCTGAGATGTCACCGCTCGGTGCCGTGTTGAGGAGTGCCACTTGTCAGCACTAACCCAGCAGTGCTGGGTGAAAGGCAGGCCTGGTTTCTATATTTTAGCTGTAACTCTGCAGAGGAGAGCCTCCCCAGTCTGCTGGGAAGGACTGTGGGATTTAAAAGATTACTGCACTGAACTGCACCCCTCATGCACCATTCATGCACAAAGAGCAGAGATCCTCGCTCATCCAGTGCAGCCCTTGAGTTCACACTCAGGTGTGCTGTGAGGTTAAAGCTGAGTGATTCCTCGGTGTCAGTCACTGAGGTGAGGACTTTAGAATCACTCAGTTTTATTTTCTGAAGCCTCCACAAAAGCCCTGAGTGTAGCTCTAGAAGATAAGAGCTGCTCTAGTGATTTCACAGGCTGAAAGAAGCTGAAAGAAGAAGCTCTGTAATGTCTGTGTTGAGCAATAAAACGCTAACTGGCTGCCCTGACCGTACTGCAGCACTTGTGTTATCAGCATTAGCAAACTGGAATAAATGCAGCCTCATACCATTAATTCCTGGCTCAGAAAAGCAGTGCAGGTGAAGGTAGTGTTGCATGCTCAAAACTGACATTGTGCGTCTTTGCTTCCATAGGCAGCAGCTGTCCTCCTTCGTTGTTTGCCATTAAGTGGGTCATTGTTTCCATTATGATTTCAGGTTGAGCTCAAGGATGCATTGCAGCAATCTATCCAGGCCAGTCCTCTGCCAGTGCAGTCTGTGCTTCAGATTGCTGCTTTTAAAGCATTCCTGTAACTGATAAATCAGTAATTAGGCATCACCAAGTTCTGCATATCTTAATGTCATTCAGTAATACTCTGAGTGCCTATGAGTGTGAAGGTTAGTAGTTTGGGGATGTTAATCACAAAGGCCAGGTGAGTAAACTGTTCTGCTTTTAAAGCTTTCTGCTTTTCTAAAATGCAAGAGAAATGGCTGAAATGCAATAAGAAGCAGATCACATCTGGCAGAGGTGATCCCAATGTAATTCATTATTTACTTACAAGACTTGTCCAGAACGTGGTGCTGCTCTTGCTTCTCTCCCTCTGATAGCACTGGTGGCCTTCAGAAGAAACATTGGCTCTAGCACGCTGTTGATATATGCTATAAAATCGGCACATCATTCAGAGCAATTTTCTGTCCCCATTCAAGGAAAACCCAGAACTAAATGAGTGAGTGATGGTTCCTAACAAAGGAAGACCTGTTAGCCAAAGTGCAGAGCATGGCAGCTCTGAGATAGCCCAAACTCAAAGGTAGAGCATACTTCCATGAGTGTTCTATTCACTCATTGTGATTTAAATCAATGAAGTTACACTGGAGAAGATGAGGACAATGAGCTTAAAGCTTTATCTTAGCCCTTCCCATCCAGCTCCCAAAAGAAAGCTCCCCAGGAGCTCCATGCTGCCTGGAGGTGTCACCTTCCCCCACTGCCCATAGTGCAGAGCAGAGCATTGGTGGAAGGTGCCACTGCCAGGAACAGACTGCTGGGAAGTACCAGCATGACGGCTGTTGGCTGTGCTCATCCCTCAGCAGTTCCAAACCTCTTTCTTTGAGACAGACGTGGATGCAAACAGAGAGCTGCCCTTAACCCAACCGCCTTCTGCTCACTCCTCCATCGCCAGTGGGAGCTGCCCGGGGACCCCCGAGATGCGCCGGCGCCAGGAGGAGGCCATGAGGCGGCTCGCTTCCCAGGTATGGCAACATTTGGGATGGCTGCAGGCCTTGGGAATCTCTCTCTTGTCATGGGGATCTCTGGAAAGCTCTCCTGTCCTGCACCGCTTTGGCAGCTGGGAAAATGCGCATCCTGGGGGAGCAGAGAGGAAGAACTCCTGGAAGGAGTTTTATTACCCTCAGAAAGTTTCTGCTGTAGGAGGGAATTCCCATTACGTCGAGTGCACTCACCTCTAATCGTGAGACTTGATCTTTTCCAGCCACCATTACAGTAGTGGATGTGTTACAGGATGGCACAGCTGCCAGAGTGACCATTGCTTTTCTTCAGCAGTGGAAAGCAGATTGCTTCCCTTTGAAAGGGGTGGGTTTCAAACAGCAGTAAAGGAGCAGGCTGCATGGGGTGCACGTGGATGGTGCAGAACAGATCCTAGCCTGTTGTGAGCACTACACAAATGCCTTGGTGTTCTGATAAGTGCTGGTTGTACGTAGTGGTGTTTGTTGGTGTGGATGAGCTGTGCAGCTCGCGTTTCATTGTGATCCTGGGATTTGGCCCTATTTTGTGATGGTGGGAAGGTGCCGTTGTGTTGCTGTGAAATCCAAAGGGCCTGCTCCTCCCCCAGGGTTTGGAGGATGTGAGCAGTGATGCTTTCCTGTTGCCTGTTCCCCCTTGGAGAGGAAAATACCAAGCAAAGTCTTTGTTCTCTGTCACCACTGGGACGTGTTTTGCTTGGCTTTCAGAGCCAGATACTGTCTTGTGCTGTCTGCTTTCCACTGCACCCAGATGGCAAAGGCAGAGAGCGTGCAATTACTGTGTAAATAAATACTGGGACTTGATATTCTCCTCTTCCACATGGAGCTCTTGAAAGGAATGCAACGGGCAGCTCTGCTTTCATTCAGAGCCCGTTAGTCATCGTGCTTCTTGTCAATCTTCACCATTACAGGCTGCCAGAAGGCAGCAATGCGTGCTATCTCTGCCTCAAGCACCTAATCTGTCCAGACTTTCTTCCCCTGAGTGCTTCAGTAATCCTGCTGGATACATAACTGATAAATGGGTACAGTTTTAGCTTCGGTTTCACACTGAAGAAGGTGAGGGATGTGGCTTTTTCAAGCTGTGTGTCATAGCTGGAGCACAAAAGATGCACTGAAGCTTTTTTGCATCTCTGGTCACTGGTTATGAGAATAAGAAATAATCTTCACAGCCAAAATGTAAAGTTAAAATAGCTTGGCTGCACACCCCTTTAGGAGGGGGTTTTAAAGCCCCATTCATCCCATAGCCAAAGGTTGGGGTGATGTGCCACCTCCGGTGCTCTGCAGGACTGCAGCGTTCTGCTGCAATTCTTCATCTCCCAGTCAGCCTCCAATGCTGCAAACGCAGACAGATTCCAGAAGTAAATGTCACTGCTTCCTTCCAACATGAGGCCGCCCTGAGCAGGAGGATGCCAGGGGTGATGAGCTGACCTGGAGCTTCTGGGAATGGCTTCTGCTGCTCAGGTGGCTGACACAGCACACAGGAACTTGGGGAAGCTTCGTAGTTCCACACAGGAGGTTGGGGTCCATTCCCAGTGCTGCTGTGAGCCTCGGGCTCCTTGGAGATCAGCATCTCCTCAGCCTGCTCTGCTTCCCTGTTGCTGATAGAAAAGTGATCCGTGCAGCCAACCATCTTTGGGTGTCTGATGTTAGGAAGGGTATATGACGAGTGATTGGTTGTCTTCCAGGTCGTGCTTCAGCAGCACAGAGCCATCGAGTGGCTTTGGTTGGAAGGGACCTTGCAGGTTATTGGGCTCCAACCCCACGCAGGCTTGTATGGAGTCACTGCAGTTCAGCATGGGTTCAAATCCTGATTCAAAGCATGGCATCCTGTCACAAACAGACTTGTACTGAAAATGTAGCAGGCTTTGAGGTTTGGTTTCTCTCACCTTGCATGTTTCAGTTCCATACCAAAAGCAGTTCTGGTTTTATTGCATCAGAGCAGTCCAGCATGTCACAGACACAGCCTGATGGATCAGCAAGCGTCAGGAAAGGAAGTAAAGGCAAATGAAATGGCTCAGGGTGTTGGTCAAAGGATGGCTGGAGGTTGTGATGCATTCCTGTAACATCCAGGGCAGAGCTCAGCACCACTGCTGGATGCATGCTGTCAGCAGCAGTTAAATGGGTTTGCTCAGAAGGAGCAGTGCTGTATGATGTCCTCCCAGGTAAAACAAGCAGTGCCTGTTCCTCCACAGCTGCACAGGTTTTGAAGTCTCTGAGTGACACTGGGAGAAAAAGGATTTACTGACCCGGCAGCGTAATTGAAAATCCATCAAAATAACAGTTCTGAGCTCTTTGTTCTGTGTGTGATCCCCTCGGTCGGAAACTCGGTCATACGTGTCTAAGTTGCCATTGAGAAATCACAAATGTGTTGGTTGCTCGAGGCTTTGAAGGTGCTGGAGTCTGAAATAGAGCAAATGGCCCTAATGGTCTCCGTCAGCAGTTGTGGTTAAAGGCATCTGAGGGTCTGAGGCCACGTGCTCCTACAGGGCAGGAAAACGCTCACATTGCTAAGCTCAACTCTGTGCCCAGGGCCCCATTTGAGAAAGAAAAGGAGAAATGCTTTGGTTCAGGAGGAAGGGAGAGCAAAGCATGTTCCTGTATCAGGAGCTGAGGAATGAAATACGGATTCCTGGCAGCTTAAAGCTCTTGTTCCACTGGCAGAAGAAGAAAGGGTGACCCTTAGGTTGGGCTGTTGGAAGAACAGTCCTTGCACACACGTTCTGTAGTTGCTGCTTTAATGGAACAGGTTGGAATTGAAGGGAGAAAGAAAGTGGTGACAGTGATGGACAGCTGCAGTCAGGAGTCTGTTAGGAGATACGAATCATATGTGAGGAGATAGATAACAGCGTGTGCATGTTCTGCTTTCCAGGCTGTGCAGTGGTCATCATGTCAGAGCAATGCAGGTGGGCATGAAAGAGGATCACTGATATTTTGGGAGGCTGAAGGAGCAGCATGCTGGTGGGAAGTGCCCGCTCCCTTCCTTCTGAAAATGTCACCTACCCCAAACTGAGGAGCTGTGTGCTTCTGGTGGCAGGAATGACAGGAGAACAGTTGCTTCTCCTCCTCTGGATGCTCAGGGTGGGATTTGGCTGTTTGTTCTTCACGCAGCGAGTTCCTTGGGCTGAGGTTTGCTCATCGCTCTCGTTGTTGGAGATGAGCAAATGATTAATGTGAAAATGAAGTGCCTGCAGCCCACCAGCAGGAGCACTGCTAAGGCTCCTCTCTTCCTCTTTGCCACGCTGGAAAAGAGCATTGTTTTGCTTTATCCTCAGGTTTGGTGTTCACCAGCAAACGGAGCAAAATGCTTAGGAATGAACTGATGTACAGAAAAGTACTGGGTGCTTTCCACCCTGCAATGGGAAACAAGCCAACCCTGACTCATTTAAGGGTCTTTTGAAGTTCTTGCCAATGGTTCCTAGGAGGAAAAAAGCCATCATGAACAGTGGGCCAAGTCCTGTCCCCCCCAGCCCTGCTGGTTGCTGTTGGATTCGTGGTATCACTGCCCTCCCTTGGACCAGGAATGGGTTCTGTTTTGTGAGCAGCAGTTGTGGTAGGAAGGGTCGGATGCATTCTGGGGGCATCTAATGAAAGAAAACAAGGAGCTTAAAACTGAGATTGCTCTGTTCCTTTTGTTGTTTCTCCCCTTACCCCTCCATCCTCTTGAGATGCTGTAAGTGGAAGTGGTTTGATGGCCACCCTGAGGGGTCAGTGCAGAAAATGCTGGAAGTGCAGCGATGCTCCATGTAAGCACTGCAGCCCGGTGCTGGTGGGACTCACAGGGAGTGCTGGGGAAAAGGCAAAGCTCCAAGTCCTGCTGCCAACCCCAGGCTGCATTGGAGGCTGCAGTTGGGTGCTGCTGTTTGGAGAGGAATGGAGTAATGCACCAGGAAACACAGCACTGAGAGCAGCACAGCTCACCTAGCAATATTAAATGCATGGCAGTGTTCATTGTTCCTTAGCAGTGATTTCTGTCAATTTCCCAATATATTTTTTAAAGGCAGCATTAATCCTCTTGCTGGGAACTTTGCTGGCACAGAGCCCTTTTTCCCCTCCAGCCCCAGAGGAGCGGAGGCAGCAGGGCCACAGACGTCCCCCAGCCATGAGGAGGTGCAGCCTGCTGGGCAGCTCCTGCCTGCAAAGTTCCTCTTCCATCTCCACTCCATCCCTGCCCTCTGCAGCAGTCTATAGCTTAAAGAGGGAGGACAGCAGGGTTTGTCTTGCCAGATCTGGCAGACTCAGAAGCCACAAGCAAAGCTACTTGACTTGCAGCACCCACCCTGACACTTGCACGTGAAACATGAGCATTCCTGGCTGCGTGCTTGGTTGGCCTTTTGTTCAAATATATTTATGCACGCGTTATGGAAATAAGTTCACAGGGCTGCTGGATGCATTTGAAAGCAGCCCTCTGCCGTGGAGCAGCTGCCAGATCTCAGCAGTGCCAGGAAGGCTGCCCAGCCTGGGCTCATCCTGCAGGAGATGCACAGCAGTGTTCTGGTGAGCTGAGCACAGCAGAGCAGAGCTCTGTGTTGTTCTTAAACTATCTGGGTTCCTCAGTGCTTGTAAACGTATTGTCTGATTGCACAGAGCAACTGCAAGGTTGCTCCAATATTTGAAAGTGTTAGAAAGTAGCATAAAAACAGGAGGGGAAACAACTGTTTACTGAGGGTGGATGGTGATAGGACAAGGGGATTGGTTTTAAAATGAGACAGGGGAGGTTTAGGTTGGATATGAGGAGGAAGTTTTTGACCCAGAGGGTGGTGAGGCACTGGAACAGGTTGCCCAAGGAGGCTGTGGATGCCCCATCCCTGCAGGCATTCAAGGCCAGGCTGGATGTGGCTCTGGGCAGCCTGGGCTGCTGGTTGGTCACCCTGCACACACAGGGGGTTGGAACCAGATGATCTTTGTGGTCCTTTTCAACCCAGGCCATTCTATGATTCTATAATTCTATGAAATTGCAAGGCTTTTAAATCCAAGATGTGCTCCACACCTCTGCTGTTTTGTACCTTTTTCTTCCTATTTTTTTACTCTCCTCCATTGCAATACGTTCAAATTTCACTTCCTCTGAGTGGGTGGGTGAGTGGTGTGGCTCAGTCAGTGTGGCACAGCTTCCTCACCCCCAGATGTTCCTGGGTTGCATTCAGCTGGTGCTTCAGCTCAGCAGAAAGAGCCCAGCGATGTCTGAGCAGCACGGAGCCACATCCCACTGACCTCTGCATCTCAGCAAGGGCTGACAGCCACAGCACAACGAGTTCAACTCAGGAGGGGAGAAGTGTGGCCGTGTCCCCTCTGGTTAGGATCACTTCCCCACTATCCCTGAAGGTGTTGTCCTTTATTCACACAGGATTGTTGATGGCTTCAGTACACGGTTTAAATAACCACTGAAAGCCATCTTTGCTGGGTTTCTGGCTGCTGGCTGGCTGCTTGTGGATGCAGCACTTAAACAGATGAGCCTGAAAGGCAGCACAGCACTAATGGATTATCCCATACACAGAGCTGGGGAGCTGCTTTTTCATTGCGTAGCTCACTCTGCTGACTTCCTTCCCCACCCTTCCAGCCGTAAGGCAGAGCATCACTACCATTGCTGTGGGCTATGGAAAGAAAGGAGCCCTCCCACCTCGTGTGGAGGTGGAAGGATTAGTTTCTCTGAGCCCTGTGACATTAATGAGCTTCAGAGGGCATTTGCTGGCAAACTCAGCTATCTAAAAATAATGAGCATTCCTCATAAAGTGGGTCACCCCATCCACACACACCGGTCATGTGCAGTGAATAAAACACAGCCGTGCTGATCTCTATTTATATGATGACAGCCAACGTTCTGAGTGGCAGGCGGCCTTTTGGCAGGTGGAAGCACATTGACTCGAAGCTGTTTTGTACGGGTCAAAAGGAGATCAGTCTTATTAGGGGCAGAAATATGGCTAGAATGCAGTGCTGAAGCGGTTGGTTGGGAGCAGGGGAGCATTGGGGGGGGTTGCTGTGGGTGCAGGGAAGTGGGGTTTGTCCTTCCAGGCTGGTGGGGCTGGAGGAGGATGGAGGAACCATCAGGAGGGAGCTGAGACAGGGCAAGCAGAGCGTGATGGCAAAGGAATGCTTCTGAAAGGGAGGATATTGCTTGTCACAAATAGTGCCAGAGAACTCCTTTGAACTGGCCTGTCCTATTAAGTAAAAATAACTTGTTTCCCCTGAGCCATCTCAGCCCCTTTCTCCTTTGATGCATACTGTCCTCCCAGCTCCATATTCCTGCTCCTGGCCTATCCCCCCAAGCTCTCCTCTTTTCCCCCCAGCTCACTCTCTTTGCTCCTTTGTGCTTTATGGGCGATGCACAGTCTCTTCTGTTCCTCATTTTCCCTGCTCTGTGCCCTTTCTGCTCTCTTCCTGCTGCTTTCCCATAGCTCTCCCTCCTGTTCCAACAGCATCTTCTGTTACTCTTGGAATAGCTGCGCTGCTTTTAACGTGTCATCCTTTTTCTTCAAATAGCTGTTCTCGTAGATCTGATCTATATGGGGAAATCTTTTTTTTATTTTTCTTCCTCACATGCAGTTCTTTCTCAGCTGAACCAAAATCCCCTTTGGGTTCAGCAAAGCTTAACACCCGTGTTGCACAAAGCAGCTGAAATGGGGAGCGCAGCCCCAGGGAGCAGCATGCAGGGCTGAGGGGCAGGGAGAGCTGCAGGAAGGGCAGAGCAGAAATCACTTCTGCTGGGCTGGGCTGGACAGCAAACACAGCATCCTGAAGAGGGTGAGCGAGAATGGAGCAAAGCAGGGCAGAGGAAAGGCAGTCTGGATTGAGATGGGTACAGGAGTTTGGGTAGAGGGAGACATGGGGAATGGTGCGGTGGAAAGAAGAGCATGGCTGGTGTTGGGAAAAACAGGGACAGAAGGCTCTCTGGGTTTAATACCTGAAGAGCACATGGATCATTTACTTCTTAATTCTGCATTCACAATTAGGAAGATGAGTCAGTGTGACTCTCCTGAGGAAGGGAAGGTTCAGGTGCTCCCTGACCCCACATCAGGAGGGGTTGTGTTGTGTTGGTACCCACGAGTGTTGGCCATGGACCATGAGAGGCAGCGTCCGCCTTCCCCATGTCTGGTGTTTCTCAAGCCCTGTAGCACATCATTAATATTAAAATAAGATGCCTAAAAACTCATGATAAGTGTACTTCTTTGGTGTGCAGCCAACGCACTGGAGGCCAAATGATGTTAGGAAAGTCGTCCTTGCAAGTCTTCACTTGCTTTCTTTCTGCTGTTTCTAAGAGATCCCGTTCAGAGCAGTAGAATCAGAAGATTAGTTCTTGAAAGAGATGGAGCTCCATCCTCAGAACCCACCTGTGGTGTGAAGCCACTGCACAGTGATGCCTCCTTCCCAGCTTGGAGAGTTTGGCACATTCGCCAGCGGTGGAGGGGCACAGACTGCCGGGTTGTGTTGGTTCTCTTGATTAATGCATTATTTTCCCATCTTAATCCACTTATTTTGCACTAGGACTCCTTATAGGCACCATACACTTGTGTCTGAGGCAGTAATTGGAGCAAGGAACTTCACAGCTTCCACCTTGGTGAACATCATTTGCCAAAGGCGATGGCTGAAGCGAAGGCACATTCACTGGGCATCCAGGCAGACCGGTGTGTTTGGGAGAGCAGGCTGTTCCCTGGGGATTTCCTTTGTTGTAACACTTTCCAGATAAGATGGAACGTTAAATTCAAGGTTTTTGTTTATGACAAGAGCTGGTTGGAGCCTTCTCAGCAGTTCAGCAAAGTGTTTTTACAACAAAGAAATGAGATTTCCAGAAAACGAACTCACCTTTTTCAGTGGGTTCTTCATTTCCAGGCTAGGTGGGTTCCTGTTTTTAGTTCTTGGATGTGCTCGTGGCTTCTCTGTGTGAGTGAGGCTGTTGTTACAGTCAGAATTACAACCAGAGGAGCATTCGTTTTAGGTTATCCTGAGGTCTCCTGCTTTGGTTTTTTGGGTAAAACCCAGTTCTTGTTCCTGAAGGTGGAGCAGGAAAAAATTCTGAAAGCTTTGGGAGTTTGTAGGATGAGAGAGCTGCTTGGCAGGCAGCTCTGAGATAGGCAGGGAGCCTGCTTCCCAGCACCACGCTCACTTTTGGCAGTCTCTTTTGGGTTTGAAATGGAGAAAATGTCATGGAGAATAAATACCATCAAGCTGACGTTGTGCAGTTGCATTTCTGAGAGCATCGTAGTGCCTTTCCTTCAGGGCCCTTCTGATGTCCTCCCTGCTTGCTGGTGCATCTTCAGGTCCGCCCCTTAAGCACTGCATTGATCTTGTAGGCAGCCATCAGGATGCTGATAATTCTATCCCACGTATCAGGACTGGATGTAATGGGTTCCCATGAGCTGTGCTGTAACTGTGGGTGTTTTCCAGAAGAAGGAAATGTGTCCCCACGTTTAGCACTGACTGTGCCCTCCAAGGACAGTTCTGTCCCCTTTCCCATGACGTGGCTCCTGGATGAAGCTGATGAGCCTCTCATAATGAAGTAGTGGCCTTCATTTTTGGGTCTACATACTGTGCTGGAGCTAAGAGCTCTGCATGTAGGAGTTTGGTTTCTGTTACCAGGAACATCACGGTAACATTCTGTTACCAGGCATCACGGGAGGGCGGTTCAAGACCTTTATACTGCAGGAATCACAGTTTTAATCCCCAAATAAATGAGAAAGAAATCATTGTGTTTATTATGGCTTGATGCACTGAGTATATGGTAGCAAAAATTCTGTTGTGAGCTTAGGCACACGTATGCAGGTGTGATGCTCGAAGGAGTAGCCCAGCGAATTGAGAAGACCTGGGAAAATGAGTTGATCTAGGAGAAGAAAAAGGGTTCTTCTATCTTTTCCCTATATTTTCTGAATGAAGGGCTGCATGGTGGCGGATGGGTGATGCACAGCACTGTGTTCTCATTGTTCGTGGGATCCATTGCATGCAGCCCTGCCTCCAGCAGGAGCCATGCAGTGGCCTCTCAGCACCCAGCACTGGGGAGCAACCAGCAAGAAGTAAGTGGAAGAAAGCAATCCCAAGCCCTTACCAGCTGTTAGGTGGAGCTGGGAGTGCTGTCAGTACCTGCCTGGGGAGCAGCACCAGCAGAATTTCATTGCTCCAGTCATTCTCAGGATCAGTGCCAGTTTGCACGCAGCGTTTCATGAGCATCCTTGTCACGGGCACTTAACGCTGGGGATCCTCAAAGAGCTCACGTGCCAGAACGCATCAGAATCACCCAGTGCCATGTGGCAGAGCTCTGGCAGAGGTGCATTCGTCCTTCCTTCCTTCTCTTGCAGGTCGTCGCCTATCACTACTGCCAGGCAGACAACGCCTACACCTGCCTGGTGCCCGAGTTCGTGCACAACGTGGCCGCCCTGCTGTGCCGCTCACCACAATTCGTCGCCTATCGGGAGCAGCTGCTGCGTGAGCCCCACCTGCAGAGCATGCTGAGCCTCCGCTCCTGCGTGCAGGACCCCATGGCCTCCTTCCGCAGGGGGATCCTGGAGCCCCTGGAGAACCTGCATAAAGGTACGGGAACGGCTCTCCATTGCTTTCTCTTTGCTCCCCGCTGCTGTTTTGTTTGTTTGCTTTCTTGCAGCTGTGCATTTAAACCCAGCAGTGGGTCAGGAGCTGCGGGTGGGAGGTGAGACGTGGAGTTGCTGAAATTGTCACCACACTTATCTGCAAGGTTGGCAGCCCCTTCTCTCCTGGGGTGCAACTCAGGCCAAAAACGAAATGGTGATGGTGGCACGTGTCTGACTTTGTGTTCCCTGTCCCAAATCATAGAGTCACAGAATGGCCTGGGTTGCAAAGGCCCACAATGCTCATCTGGTTCCAACCCCCTGCTGTGTGCAGGTCACCAACCAGCAGCCCAGGCTGCCCAGAGCCACATCCAGCCTGGCCTTGAATGCCTGCAAGGATGGGGCATCCACAGCCTCCTTGGGCAACCTGTTCCAGTGCCTCACCACCCTCTGGGTCAAAAACTTCCTCCTCATATCCAACCTAAACCTCTCCTGTCTCACTTTAAAAACATTCCCCCTTGTCTTATCGCTATCCATCCATGTGAATGTGGCCTCACAGCTCTGAAGGTGAAAGCACACAACAGTTTCCATGCACGGCCCCGCTCGTGACAGTGTATTTTGTTTCATATTTTGGGAGGGGAGTGTTTTTCCCTCTCTTTTTCTTTATTTAATGGACTCTGGAGAATTGGAAGCTTTCAGCAGAAGGGCTGATACTGTAGAAGCTTATAGACATCCTGTCTGCAGCTTCTAAGGAGGCTGCTAACAGATCAGATTCTGACTGCTGATCTCGGAGCTTTCCCAAAGCAGCATTGATTTTGTCTCCTTTCCTTTCCTCCTCACACAAGATGTCACTAACTCATTGTGACAGTCGCTGCACTGAAGATCTTTGCTCGTTGTCATGAAAACTCTCAGAGTGCTGCAGAGCTCAGGGCTCTGTAGTCCTGCAAAATGGTGTCTGTTGTCATCGGCCTCACAAATAGACCAGATTAGTTTCTATTCTGACCCTTTGTATCGCCACGTCTGAGCCAGTGTGACATAGGTACAGCTCCTACTGGACTTGAAGCCCCGTTGTTCAGAGCAGCTTGCAGACGGCCCAAAATGCAGAGCAGCATCATGCACCCAACGTGTGTTTTATTTATTTCCTGGGCATGGGGACATGCAGAGCCAGCATGAGCACAGCACTTTGTTTTCCTGGCATGCACAAATGTCACTGTAGGAGGAGTGTGGCTGCTCCTTCCTCCCAGCACTCCTGCATTGGGAATCACTGCTGTGCAGGAAAACGAGCTGGGTATCTCATTGGGAGGTATTGCAGCTCTGGGTTGTAGGGCATTTTGGAGGATGCTCTTTTCTCTTGCCAAGCAGGTTGACCCCCTGATGGCCCCAAGGTCTTGGGGAGTGGAAATACGGAATCAGGATTCCCCACACCTTCCAGCACTGCTGGAGAGTGCTGGCTGGCTGATGGCTACCGAGAGCTCTGCAGCAAAATGAGCGGCATCTGGAAATTGGTTTTAAGATCTGTAACGTTTAAGGCTCTGTAAATACATCAGCAGGTCTTTTACAAGGTGCCGATGGAGCTTTAATGGTGCTGGGGCAAAATTGTTGCAGAACGGTTAATGATGGATATCACTGAGAAACTGATATTCATGTTTCTCCAGTATGTGTATGAATTTAATGACAAGGAATTGAAAGAATATATAGGAGAACAAAGTAGGGATTCTTCCCCTCTCGCTGCTTCCTCCTCTCTCCTTTGGGCTTTATGAGAAACATGAGATGTGGGTACAGAACTCAGGCTCCACTCGCTCCTTGATTTCAGAGTCATAAAGTGTGTTTTCAAGGTGCATCCAGTCAGCTTACTGGGGAGTCAGCTGAGAAGGGATCTCTGGTGACTTTAATGCAAAATACGTGTTTGTCATATGGATATTAGTGGCACACTCAGAACTAAATGCAACTTGGTAACGTCAGGCTGGGACAGAATGGGATTTCACTGATCTCCCTGGAGCACCGTGGGCAGCTCATGTTGGCAGTGAGCATTGATTCATTAAAATACCTATTTTCTGAGGATGGAAGTTGAGTATGCATGGACCTACCTGTGTGCAATTAGTGTGTCATAAGAGAGATGCTGTCACTGTGTCTTCTTTCTTTTTTTCCCTTGAAGAATACTGTAGCCACGTATTTGGCCTCCTAAGGAAATGCTTTCTTCCTTTTTTTTTTGCTTCTCAGAGAGGAAGATCCCTGACGAAGATTTCATCATATTAATTGATGGTTTAAACGAGGCTGAATTTCACAAGCCAGATTACGGTGACACCATTGTATCATTCCTGAGCAAAATGATTGGGAAATTCCCCTCCTGGCTGAAGCTGGTTGTGACCGTCAGGACAAGTCTACAGGTACACCGAGTCCTGGTAGCTGCTGGGTTGTCAGGATGGGCTGTGATGAAGAATTGCTTAGTGTGTATCAGGTGTGCTGGTGGTAGGTAAATTGCAGCCCCTGTTGTCTTTCCTGTGAGCTTTTGTTTTGCACCACCATTTTGGAGATGCTCTCCTCAGTCTGTGCTGTCAGGCTCTGCTATGTTGTTTCTCCCCAGTTTGCAGTGACAGAGCCTATTGTTGGAAAGGCCTTTAATGAGTTTGGGTTTTGCTCTATAAGAACATCAATGAGTGGCCATCATTGCTTGGGAACGGTTGCCTTCTTGGTTGGGTGCGTGTTCCTACTGATAGCAGCAGTGGGATTTCTGTGTTCTGTCACCTCCACATCCTGCCCTCCAATGGCTGAGATGACAGCAGGAGGGATGGCACCCCACTGTTGGGTTGGGCTGGGGATAATGAGGGCACCTCTCCGGGCCAATTTCCCAGTCCTTCTCATGGATGCAGTGTTAGGAACCACGTCCTGCATTTTTATTTCAGTCATGTGTCACGCAGAAACTGTCAGATTATAGATGAGGTTGTGAGGTCCTGAGGGCATAAGCCACCTCCTCGTGTGCTTTCTCTGATGGAAAAGGTCTTAAAGGAGTCTCAGAGGTGCTATTGTAATACAAATCAAGTTTACTTAATTAATAATAAGCATTCCCAGAATGAATATACTTCTTTCTTCTTTCTTCGCAGGAAATAATTAAGCTGTTGCCCTTCCACAGAATATTTTTGGATAGACTGGAAGAGAACGAAGCCATAGACCAGGACCTGCAGGCATACATCCTCCACCGGATACACAGCAGCTCAGAGATCCAGAACAACATCTCACTGAACGGCAAAATGGACAACACTACCTTTGGCAAACTCAGCTCTCACCTCAAGACCTTGAGCCAAGGGTCCTACCTTTACCTGAAACTCACTTTTGATCTCATAGAGAAAGGATATCTAGTACTAAAAAGCTCCAGCTACAAAGTTGTCCCAGTGTCTCTGTCAGAAGTTTACCTGTTGCAGTGCAATATGAAGTTCCCAACGCAGTCTTCCTTTGATCGGGTTATGCCTCTCTTGAATGTGGCAGTGGCATCTCTGCATCCTTTAACAGATGAGCATATTTTTCAGGCCATTAATGCAGGTAACATTGAGGGCACTTTGGAGTGGGATGACTTTCAGCAGAGGATGGAGAACCTTTCTATGTTTCTTATCAAACGTAGAGACATGACGCGAATGTTTGTTCATCCCTCTTTCCGAGAATGGCTTATTTGGAGAGAAGAAGGTGAAAAGACCAAGTTTCTTTGTGATCCTAGGTAAGCAGTCACTCTGAGCAGTGGGTTGATGGATGTGTTCATCTGAAAGCGTTCTGTTCTGTTCTGAGAATCACTTCATTGCTTGAGGTCACACGTGGGATGAGATGGCTCTCGCTTGGCTTTCATCTGTCCGCACTGTGCGTGTCTGCATCTGTGCTGCTCTCCTTAAACCTTTGTGTTGGTCGTGGAAAGATGGGAGCACACAGCTGAGCCAGCAAATGTCAGAATCATCTCCAGGATGAGCTGGAAGGACCTCGGAGGGTCCACACACAGAGCTGCGGCTGTGGCATTGCTGGGGGGGGCTACATTGACATCGCCAGCTCTGACTGGAGGGGGAACCCTCCTCCATCCCCTCCCAACCACACAAAGTAAGGGATGGGGAGATGAAGGATGAACAGCGTGGATGCATCTTTTGAAGCTGGCTTCTTTTTGAAGTCTTGCTCCTTGTAGTCCTATTAAATGTCTTTCAGAGAGCAGAATAAGGAACAGAGTCAGGCTCTAACAATGTTGGACTGTAAGTGCGTGTGTAATCTCTGTTCTGACAGCAGCAGAGTTCCTGGCTTAGCTCACGCAGAACAGAATTTAATCATGGTTAGATTTATATTCTCTAAGCCCAATGATCACTATTAACAGCGTTATCTTTTGTTTTTACTGAAGAGTGGAAACAGACTCTGACTGTAATTCTGGTCGTTGATCCCCATAAGCTCTGCTCTCTTTTGCCTGCCCATCTCCAAAAATACGATTACAGAAATCAGGGAAACACTCAGATTCTCAGCCTTATCGGGGCATCTCTGGGCCCTGCAGCCAGGCTGACGAAACACAGCACTGTCTGCTGGAACCAAACAGCTCCTGGCTGATCAAAGCAGCCGTAGCTGCTGGTGATCTCAGAGTCATTTACTGCTTTAAATTTTGTGGCAAACAGGCTGCAGTAGAAAAATAGCACGTAGCTCCTCCCAATGGGAAACTGACGTGCTTGAATAGGTTTTGCACAACAGTCCTATGGAGTGAACCCTTTGGAAAGCATCTTACAGCAGCAAGTGTCTTCATATCGATCAATGTTAGCTATTTGATATCCTTCCTCTTGAGTCATTAAGTGCTCGTTACTGGGCAATTCTTTTCGACCCTCCTTGCAATGTGTGTGTGTGTCTGTGATGCCTGTGGAGCTGAGAGCTGCTCCTGTTCCTGTGTATGGGCAGGCTGGGAGCAGTGCTTGCCACAACAGGAGGAATTCAGGCAATTCAGTGCTGTCCTGTGTTGCCAGGATAAGGAAACTCACTTGCAGAATGCTCCCCTGGTGCTGAACATCCCTATATGTGGCATTCTGCACATGCCAGCTGATCGTGCAGCTGTGTAGTCTGGGTTTGGTTTCTCCTGGTGCTTACAGAGGTGGCCAGGGGTTTCCTATTCTGTTCTCCCAGGTAACAGTGGTAGGACGAGAGGTGATGGCCTCCACCTCTCAGGTGGTAAATGCCTGGGGACTTGAGCATATGTGGCATCTATAGGGCCCTGTGGGATTGCCAGCACTCAGCAGACCAGGCGCCTCGCCAGGGGCAAGGAGAGAAGTTACATGGCGTTGTAATGGGCTGCCAGTGCCTTGAGTGCGAGTCCATATGTTCTGAAGGGCTAATAAATCTCTCTAATGTATAATGTACGCTAATTGCATTACACTCTGATGGTAGATAATGAAGCAGGATACATTTTGGTGATTAATAGGGAAGACCCTTTGAGATTCTGCTATTGTGCTTCTCAAAGCCCTCCTGTCCAGCTCTCAGGGAGGAGCTAATACTGAGACGTGGAGCTCAGGGCACAGTAAACCCTTAGGACCAATGAAGATAAGTAATGATTTTTCATTTTATTTCTTTAAAAGAAGCACAGCTTGCCTCTGGCTGAGCTACCAGGAGCAGATTTGGCAGCAGCTTTGGTTTCCTTTCTGCTTGCATGGGGCTTAGTTCATCGTCACCAGGGCAGGAGCACACTGTTAGCACAGAGCTCACTGCCCTCTCTGTGCCGATGCAGTGAGGAATGGAGCTGCTGAAGCTGATGTTTTCTGGACGAGTTTTGAAGTGAAATGTGGTTTTGTGAGGCTGCTCTTAATAGATGTACCCTGGGTATGAGGACACCACAAAGGCATTGGGGATGATGGACTTTGGGGCTGCAGCACCGCCAGTGGGGAATCTTTCTCCTTGTGTTGAACGGAGCGTGTTCCCATCTTCTGGGAAGTATGGGGAGAGGGAAGAGGAAGAACACAATGTCCAGAAATCACCACATTCTCTAAGCTTCTGGCAGATGGCGCATCTCCAGCCTCCAGGTTTTGTGTTGGCCTTTGGGACTGCTGCCCCTCTGTGCTGGGGCTCACTGTGAGTGACGGCTTGTTGGCATCAAAGGGAACTCAGTCACTGTGGATCTCCCATCAGGGACCCCCAGCATCCATGGCTGCTGGTAGCAGAGCAAAAAGCATTTGTCAGGGTTCAAGCAGCGTCGCAGTAATGACTTCCCCCCCCAGCTGGCAGCATTTACCAAGTAGAGTAGTTGACAAACAACATAAAGCATCGTAGGGAAAGGCTCAATCCATTGTGACCAGAGCACGGAAAAGTGGTGATTATTGTGTGTTCACTCTGACACTTCTTAACCTGAATCTTGTAATGTTGTTCCGTGTTTTGCCTTCATCAGAATCTTCCATGCAATTATTTTGCTTGCTTTTGCAGCACTTAGAAAATGAAATGTTTTGTCCCTGTGCTGCTGCTCATGGGACTGAGGGAGGTGGGGGGGGGGAGGGAAGTGGTTGGTGCTGATTAGGCAGTGAAAGAGCTGCAGTCAGATACAGACCCCCAAAGTGAAATTACTGTGTCCAGATTGAAGTACCAGCATCGAAGCTGCTTGTCAACACTTGCATTATAGTCAGAGGGGGGAACTAAGGGTGATTGATTCCATCGTGAGCTGAAAGGCTGCAGTGGGGCTGATGCAGAGTGCCATGGGAGTTGCTGCTCGTGGGGGTCTGCAAAGGGAGCGTGGGGTGAAGTCTCACTGGGAGCCTCCTCCAGCACTGACAGATAAAACTGGGTGAGGTGAACCCTGCCCTGTCCTCTCTCCTTTCCATTATGCGGGTTTGGGGGTAGATTTCAGGTGTTCTTTCCCTCTGTGATGGCTGTGGAGGAGAGTGGTTCCTCCTGGAAACCCTGGGAGGAATATCCCACTGTGAGCAGCACATTTCTACACAGCACAGTGATGCAGATCCATTCTCACATCTCTGGATGTGGTGTTAGCCTGAAATCCCAGATTCCTAGGATTGGGTTTCCAGAGGAAGGATGAAGAAAGCCCCTGCAGCATTTGGTATCATTCAGACCCCAGGAGCTGCTGTGGCACTGTGGAGCTGTTTGTGTCTGAAACCAGACCCAGGAATGCTGCATGGGAACTCAGTGTTCTGCAGTAAACATTGGCTGTGCACCAAGAGTTGATGAGGTATTAGAAGATCCTAATAATCTTGGGATCTCAGTGAAGGAATGATGTGAGGTGAGGTGAGAGTGAGGGCAGCTCCTCACCCATTGCCTTCAGTTCCACATCATGAACCAAACCTGCTGTTTCTGCAGCGCTCGGTGTGGGCTGGCTCAGCAGCAGCAGCAGTGATAACCACGCTCAGTTGCCATGGTTTCGAGCAGAGCCCTCTTGTAGCACAATGCAGTGGAGGTGTTTTGCATTTCCCTTTCTGTCAGGAGGCAAGCAGCAAGGGGAGGCTTGGTCCTCCTCCAAGTTGCGTACTTACATCTTACCCAGCAGGTTGATGGAGAATTAGAAGCAGACGAGCATCTTTTTGCATTTGATGGAAAGCCTGATCTGACCAGCAGTCCCCAGTGAATAGAAAATTGGTTTAGGAAGCGTGTAGGAAAAGAGTGCAGTGCAAATTTTATCTGTAAGAGTCCCGTTGTACAACAAACACTGAAATGGGAGGTGTGGGGATCACCATTCTATGACAGGGTCAGGTTTGAGGTGACCTTAAATGTCATCTGGTTCCACCCCCTGCCATGGGCTGCTTTGCCAAGCAGTAAGTCAGGCTCCATCCATTGCACGTCAGTTGCTTAAAGTTTGTCCACAGATAGCTTCTAAGTGTCACAGAGTAATAGAATTGTAGAATGGATTGGGTCGGAAGGGACCTTTAAGATCATCTGGTTCCAACCCCTCACTAGACCAGGTTGTTCACAGCCCCATCCAGCTTGGCTTTCCAAATGCTTTGCTCCAATTTCCCCAGATTCCAAATACTTTTCCATTTTGGATCTGAAAAACTGAGAGAGGATAATTTCTAATGAAACAGCAAATCTCTACTCAGCTTTGACATTACAATGCCTGGTTAGCTGGGGTTTTTTTCCCCCTCTTATGTTCTGAGTTCTGGAAATCTCTTAGAATGTGCTGAGATTTATTTATCATAAGTTGAAATGATGGAGCGTTGATCAGACCTTGGGGTAAGTCTCACATGGGATGCTTTTTGCTCCATGAAACAGATCCCATTTGAACTCGAGGTGATGCAAAAGAATGTGGTTTTGTATTGATTTGAATTCCTTACATCGTTGGGCAGTTGGTGGTTTTGCCATGTCCAGCTGTGTGCTTGCTGTCCTGATGCTCAGATCCTGTGCTGAGTCGGTGCAGTGAATTAGCAGATCGCCACAGGGTTTGGTGGTTGGACATCATTCCTACAGCTCTCATTTTGGCATGGTGGAAGCAGTGGTTTACCCATGGTTTGGGATTTGGATCCCTCTGTACCCATTGCACGAGAAGGGCAGAGAAATGTTTCTTGCTGGTTTAATTTCCCCACTAAGAGGAACCCAGCTAAGCGCCGTATTTTTGGATCACAAGATGAATCAATCCATCCTGGTGCCCTCCTGGTCATCGAATGGGCAAACACAGTCTCTTCTCCAAGCAGTGAGGACCCAATCCCTGCAGTACCTGGAACACAACTTCTCAGCTTCCTCTACCACCTCCAGAATAAAGTTGTCTGATTCCCTGACTTGTACCTGGTACATTCTGAAATGTGAAAGGAATGGGCAGTAACTCCACACAGTGGATGCTGGAGACTTCACATGAGCATCCTCATGGCTGGGGTTTCCACGTGTTAGCTCTGATCTCGTGGAGAAGAACAGAGCTGAGAAAGGAGTGGTCAGAGCCATTGGGGATAAGTCAGGCTCAAGGATTGTCCCCACACTTGAATGGAGCTGCGGCTGGAAAAGGGAGACGTTGCAAATCGTGGCTGATGAGATGAGATGAGATGAGATGAGATGAGATGAGATGAGATGAGATGAGATGAGATGAGATGAGATGAGACGAGATGAAGAGCAGATGTGGTTGCTCCCACCACAAAGGACATCAGCCGAACTACTGGCTCATTAGATGTGCAACCTGAGTGTTCAGATGGAGAAGCTTTCTGGAATAGGTTTTGTCTTTGGTTGCTGTCCTCATAAAATCTTTTGGGTTTTTGGTTTTTTTTTCTTTCTGGATGGCCAACTTCTGCATGCTGTCCCACTTTTACATCTAAAGAAAGAAGAAACACCCACTGCGTAATCCATTCGGTGGCACTGAGCCACCAAAGAAAGAGAAGTGGAATTAATTGGAGGCAATAGGAGTGCTTACTGAAGAACGAAACGTTGCTTAATTTGCTCTTGTTATTGCCTTCCTCCAATCCTCACTGAGCAGAGCCTTCCAGAGGTTCTGCTGAGAGCAGCCCCGTTGTTGTTCCGCATCACTCCCAGGCAAATGGAAGCGAAGCACTTCCAAGTCACATCCCCCGCTCCGCTGCAATCCTACATGTGAGAAATTACAGCAGGTGAAATGAGGACAGAAAGTGTGTCACTGCTTCTGTGCCGAGCGCTCCGTGCGTACGGTCACCACAGAGCTCACGGAGAGCTTTGCCCATTCAGCCCACCCAACGTGGTCATTAAGTTACGCCAGCAGTTTTTTCCACCCTGCTCTCAGACATCACTTATTTACTCTGAATACAAAGTAATCTGCTCCTGGCAACCGGCAGGATTTGGGAAAAGCTTTATGAGCTGAGCGGAGACGGCAGAATTCCATCTTTGCTCTCTGGATCTGTGGTTTTAAACCTCGTTAAATCGGGCTCTGCAAGTGTTCCGAAATGCTTTTCTCTCTCTTTTATTCCTTGCTGCTCTGTATTTTTTAAATGGTTGCTTTGTTACCATGAATCAAAGGGTTGCCACCCATTTTTCCTCCTCACTGCCCTCCAGCAGTGCCCGGCACCCTGTGCCATTCTCCCATGTAATGCAGTGGAGAGGCTCTCTAGGATCGGCTCCTGATGAGGATTCAGGTACATTATCCTGGATGCTATCCTGCAGATGAGCCCTCTGACCACCATGTCACACCATCTGGCCACGTGCTCCCCATACAGTGGATGCAGCATGGTCTGTACCCAGCAACATTGGAGGCTCCATTCCCATCCCCACCCTTCCCATGTGTGCAGTGCTGTGGCTGTGTAGGTGGGACTGGTTTCCCCAGTGTTCAGTCCCAACCCAGCAGTGAGGAGACATCCATGAGCCCTCCAGCACCGCAGTGCTGCTTCATTCATCACAGCTTCACCCCAGGATAGCTGAGCAGTTCCATTTCTGCTCTTGCCAGCGCTCACGGGTCTGTGCAGTTCTTCAGCTCTCCTTAATGCAATGCACAGCTCTGCTGCTTGCAGTGCTTTGTGACCCACAAGGTGCTGGGGATGGCAGTGAGGCAGCAAGCAATGAGCTGATACCTTGCTGCAGGCATTTTGTGCAGTGCTTTGCCTCTGCTAAACCAGAAGGCAGCCATAGAGCACTTTTGCTGTATGCAGAAGAGGTTGAAGTGTTGAGTTGCAGTCAGGTGTCCGAGGGAGCAGCATCAGTGATGGAGATGTGTTGGGGTTGGGATGCTCGTGATGCTCATTGCTGTACTTGTGAAAATTGGTGCTGAGATGTCCACCAGTGGCCCCTTTCAGCCTGGAAATGCCACATGAAGCACCCAGAACAGGGTGTGTGAAGACTTTAGGCTCCTGCTGTATAACACATAGCCAACAGTGGCTGTGGTGTGGGTAGATCTGTGAATATGACAACTGTTGAGTGAAGGAAGCAACCTGAAGCTGTGGTGGTGAAATTCACACTTCCCCTGAGCCCTGATGGGAGGCCCTGAACTGGAACTGGGCACTGCTGCCATGCCTCTGGATACCTGTGGGCAGGTGATGCTTTCTGACCGGGTCCTGCGCAGTTTGTCTCTGCTATGACCCTCAGTAATGGGAAGGTTCTACCTGGGCTGTGAGCTCTGCCCCACGAGTTTGGCAAATTAAAGCAGTGTTTAATTCTGTAGGAAATAGCACGTCGTGTTTAAGAACATTCGCTGTTCAGAACTGTTGCTTTTCTAACTCTGTATGATGGTAATTCCTTCCAAGTGAACTGGCAATTATAACATCAGAGGGAAGCTATGCTATAGGAATCAATACATCCGTGCTGGGTGTTTTTGGGGGCAGCAGAAGCTCCATCAGTGTCAGTTTTTCTCTGTGCTGAAGTTGTGGCACTGCCAGAGTGGACATCTCTGGGACGAGCAGATTCCCTGGGCACAGTGCCTGGGTTTGGGATGGCTCTGTGGGGTGAGCTGCAAGAAGGAAACATGGGGGTACATTGGGAGTTTGGCTTTGGCAAGGACCAGAAGTGGAAGTGGATTCTCACTGAGCTTTGGGGTCTCTCCATCTCTCTGTGCCCATCCCTGAGCACAGCCTTTGCCTGCCAGACTCTGGCTGTGTCACACATGATCTGCAGCAGCAAACAAAGGCTCCCAGAGCTGAGCTGGCAGCGCTATTAATTTTTCACAAGAAGAAATCTCACATTAAAAATAGAAAATCTGTGATGGCAAACTCTGCAGTGGCGAAATTCAAAGCAGATCGTGTCACTGAGCTCCTTGATGTAGAAATCATTACTGCCATCCGCTGCTTTGTTAGGGGGAAAAAAAAAAGAAAAAAAAAAGGAAAAAAAAGAAGGGCTGTGCTGTTGGAGTCTGCTTTAGCGTGCAATTAGTGCTGACAGGGCAAGTGACTGCAAGTATTTATCAGCGAGCCTGGAGCCGAGGTCTGGGAAACATTGCAGAGGTAATGCATTACTCATGAATGCTGTGCTTGGTTCTGGAAGAGTTTGTAGATGCCTTATTCCTAACAGCTGTGCGTGTGATCAGGTTTGGGTAAATGCCCTCCAGCTGCAGTAGAGCTGTGCCAGAGCAGAGCAGGGACGCCAGGCTGGCGTGTCAGCATGGAGCTGCTCATCATCATGGCAGAACTTTCTGGATCTTCACAGAGTCACAGAAGCATTAAAGTCAGAAGAGACCTCCAAGATCATCACGTCCAACCGTTGACCCATTCCCACCATTCCCATTCAAAGGATCATGGAGGTTGGAAAAGACCTTCAAGATCATCAAGGCCAACCCCAACCCATCACCGTACACCCACTAAACCACAACCTCAGCCCCTTCAGTCCACGATCTTCAGCCCCTTCTTAGCATTGCTGCAGTCCTGGCTCTGCTCACATCCTTCCCAAGTGTTTCTGAAGTATTCTCAGTCAGCCCCGCTCCAACAAGTGCTGTTATTTCCTCTTTTGCAATGGGCAGAGTGGAGCAAAAAGCCCGTGCCATTTTCCACCACTCCCTGCAGCAGGGAGATGAGTTGATGCCTCTGCACAGATGTGCACCAGCAACCTTTGTTGTAAAGTTGGCTGCTGCCTGGAGCAGAAGCAGAGCAGCGTGAGGCTGATGAGCTGCAGACATACGGGGTGTATTGGGGTGATGGTAAGCTTTAATAATCTGGCTGAATGGGGTTGGGTGCAATCTGGCAGTTGCCTCACTCTCCACCTCTCAGTGCTCTGTGATGTGCAGTTGTTTGTTTTTGTCTGTGCTGCTCCATCTCTCCATGGGCTTTCATAGAGGTCCATCAGCACAGCGAGCAAAGGCCATTTGTCTCCTTCCAAAGGGCACGAATTGGGGTGTGGGGGGATCCCCTCCTGTTCTAAAACAGGGGAACAAAGGGGGGAGGGAAACACAATGAGCCCCGGGTGGCTCAGTGTCCTGCAGCCACATCCCAACCCTTCTGCTGTACCAGCTTTCCTTTTCTCCCTTCTGATGCTGCTGTGCAGCGAGCTTTGACAGCACAGCCACGTGCAGGCAGCACCTGGGCTTGGTGTTCACTCTGGGCAGAGACATGCAGATAAATCCCTGCCCTGGTGCAGACGTCTGCTTGCTGCTATGCTTGCTGCCTTTTGGCCAGGCTGAGCACTTTGTATTTTACCAAACAGTGATGAGCTAATAACATTCCCTGTCCTTAAAAGCCCTTCTGAAGCCGCAGCTTATATCATGTTTGGTTTTGTTTGGCTTGAGGGGGTTTGGTTGCTTTTATATGGAGTCACATTCTTATTTAGTTCCAGGAATTAAGTGAGTTAAAAAGGACTCTCTTGAGGGTACCCAGGGGCTTATGGAAGAATCTGAACTTCTTCTCTGCCCTCAATGTCAAGGTTAGGAGTTGCTTTGCTTATTATGGTCTGCATATTTGGTCACAGCAGCATTATTTCTCTTTTTTTGATCAGATAGCACTTGGGAGACCTTGGAAAAGCCTCAGTTGCTCCGAGTGCTTTGCAGGCACTGGCAGTGTCTGCAGTAGGGAAATGCATCTCCAGCTTGCAAAGGCCTGGGTTGCTTTCTTTAGCAAATGCAGTCTGTGGAAAGGTTGACAGAGAGAGTATTTGTTGGCCAACCCAAGAACCCTGCAGCTCCTGGAGCACCAAGCACAGAGCATAGTGCCTTACAGGACCTCCAGCAGTTCCATCCTCACCTGTGCGTGCCATTCTCACCCCAAAATGTTTGGCAGCTCGTCACTTTTTTGCACTGTGTTTCTGTGTCCATGCAGAGAATCAGTCCCTCAAGTGTCTGAGAAGGCACTGCCATCTTCCAGTGCCCTGAGCTGGATGTTTGGGCATGGAAAAAGGTCAGCAAAGGCAACTGAGCCAAGGCAGCCGGGGTTTCTGTTATTGTGTTTAGTATTAAAGGAGCTCTGCGTGTTTCTTAGCCTGTTTTTTCGGGTTGTCAGCCTGGCAGGTCCTGCACCTGTGGCCTCTTTGCTGCTGCAGAAGTGGGAGATTGCATTTGGAAGAAGTTTTAGTGAGTGCAGAGCTACATCAGTCTGCAGAGGAGAGGTCACACAGCAGGGAATGCAGCTGTCATTTAAAGGCCATTTTTCAAAGCACGGATGTTGTGAATGTGTCATTTTCTAATTGCTTCCTTTGGTAGTGTGCTCTCCAAATTAGGGTTGTACTCCATAGAACGACTTTAAAAGCAGCACCGTGGCTCTTGTGACATCGTTCCTTCGACACTGCTTAATTTATATCTGCTCATAGACAGCATATCACTGCATTAATTGTCTCGTTGCATCTTCTAACGAGCTGGGCTCAATTATAAGTGGTCACCAATAGTCTAAAAAAAAATAGAAAGGATTTGGTGGTTTACAGCTCTGTCTCCCAAAGGCTTTCCTCTCTGAGGCCCTTTTGTTGGTACAAGACTTTAAATACTGACGTGCTCCTTCTTCTCTTTCCAGGAGTGGCCACACACTGCTTGCCTTCTGGTTTTCCCGTCAGGAAGGAAAACTAAACCGACAGCAAACGATCGAGCTGGGACATCACATTCTCAAAGCACATATTTTTAAGGTAAGGAAAACAAAGTTTTGCTCCAACCTCATCCCGGTTGTGTGCAGTCCACCGGCACCAGCAGCATTTGGTCTGTTCTTGTTTTAGGGTTTCTGTAAGAGATGTGGTGTATTGGATTTATAGAATTGGCAGCAGCATATAAGAAATTCTTGAAAGTAAACTAAAACACGGGTTTATCAGTGAGGGAAAGGTATTGTCTGTCTCTGTGGGCCAGAGATGGGCACAGGATGGTGCACAGTGCTGGTACTGAGGCTGGGAATGGATGGTGTTCCTTCTTGAGCACAAGCATCCTCAAACAAACAGTTTAGGAAACACAAGAATGGATGTTTGAGTGTCTTAGAGTGATCACCAGTCTAACAGGAGCACAGGTCTCACGAGGAGCTGCTGAGGGAGCTGGGATTGTTCAGTCTGCAGAAGAAGAGGCTCCAGGGAGAGCTTACCGCTCTGTAACAACCTGAAGGGAGGCTGTGAGCTGGGGGTCGGCCTCTTCTTTTGTGTAACAAACAATAGGAGGAGAGGGAATGGCCTCAAATTGTGCCAGGGGAAACTGAGGTTGATCATTAAGAAATGCTGTTTCTCCAAAAGAGTCAGGAGCTGGGATGGGCTCCTGGGAGGTGGGGGAGTCACCGACTCTGGAGTTGTTCAGGGAAGGTTCAGATGTTGTGTTGAGGAGTGTGGTTTGGTGAGAACTGTTGGTGATAGGCAGACATTTGGACTGGATGATCTTGTAGGTCTTTTCCAGCCTTGGTGGTTCTTTGATTTTATGTGGAAACCCAATTGGGAAAAGCGTGGCGTGGACGGGAAGGGCAAGAACAGAAACTCTCAGTCATGATGCAGCAGGACCCAAACTTCAGGCAAACAGATATTTTATAAACCAAGCAAGGAGATGCTGCAAACAGGTTGCCCAAGGAGGCTGTGGATGCCCCATCCCTGCAGGCATCCAAGGCCAGGCTGGATGTGGCTCTGGGCAGCCTGGGCTGCTGGTTGGTGACCCTGCACATAGCAGGGGGTTGGAACTGGATGAGCATTGTGGTCCTTTGCAATCCAGGCCATTCTATGATTCCATGACTTGCCCAGATGTCCTTGTCTTTGTTTCAGTGATGCCAATGGCGTTGGGTGTCTTTAGTCCCTATAGACTCAGTGTCATCTTCTGTGTATTGCATTCATACCTGAGCATGCACATTTAACCACAGCTGGGATTTCTGTGGTGTGATGCTGTGATTACCTTCTGATGGCTGTTCAGAAAGCATGTGCTCACTCCCTCTGTCCTGATGATGCCTCAAAAAGCTTATTTGTGGGTTCGACAGTTTTATAACTATTTTTGCATTATTTTAACCATTTGTTGTAAAATTTTTTCCCTTTCCCCAGTTACTCTAGACTGGGTTTGCTGAATTTTAATATTGACCTCTGATGTGGTGTATCATAAAAGCAATGCTTAATCATTGCTAGAATTCCTCATTGTTTTCTCTGCCCTGAGCTGAAGCAGCTATTTCTCTCTCTTTAATTTCCTGAATTTTGAAGAAAAGAAGCTTGTTATGGAGGTCTGTAACCCAGCCCAGCACGGGTGCAGGTGGGGATCCTGCTCTGAGCATCCTCCCTGGGATGGAGTAGACTCCACTGTCTGCTGATGTCACTCATCCTACAGCCCCACACTGCAGAGGGATACAGAGTGCTTCCAAAATAGCAATAAATAGAATGAACGACCTCACAGCAGTGAGGAAGCAGAAATCAGGGCTTGTGTATCATGGCAGAGCTAGAAATGGCTGTAGAATTTCCATGGAAACAGCAGAGTTAATGGTAAATCAGTGGCAGAACAGCACCATGTGTGGGGGGGGTACACACAGCACTGCTGGACGCTGCTGTCTGTGTGTCAGGGCTGCAGACACATCCCTCTGTGCTGGGTCTGTCTGCTGGCACGTTGGTTACTAAGCATTGTCCCCTCGGTAGGAGGAGGGATGCTTGCTTGAGTGCTCACACACACCAACGGGAAGGGCTGGAGGCAGTCTGGTGTTAGGTATGGAAATGTTAAGGCTTCCTTAATTTATCCTGTTGTGAGCATGCATTGTCATCTAGTTTAAGCATGTGAATAATAAGGAAACTCTGTGAATCAGTTCTGCCAAAATAAGACGTGCTTTATACAAAAAGAAGAATAGAAGCGTGCCTCAGCACAGCATCTTCTGGGGGAGGTGAGCGGGTTTGGGCTGCCTGCAGCTTCACCCTGCCTTGCATAGACCTTGCAGATGGCTGCAGCAACTTTGCAGGTTGTTTCCTACAAGCAGATTGATTCACCCTAAAGAGCAGATGTTGTGCATCGACATCTTGTGTCTTCAAACTGCACCGTGTCCTTATGCCTGGGAAGATCAGTGTGGTGTGGTTTAGGGTACCTGGAAGCAGCCTCCCATGCAGAGCTTGGGGATTACAGTTAAATTGGTGTGAGTGTGGTTACTGAATTAATCCTGGTCTGCCAGGATGGGCTTGTGTTGTGTGAAGGAGAGGACTTGGGTCTATGCTGTCTTTTCTTTATCACAGGGGCTGAGTAAAAAAGTTGGGGTGTCTTCCTCCATCCTGCAAGGGCTTTGGATCTCCTACAGCACCGAGGGTCTTTCCATGGCTTTGGCATCGCTGAGAAACCTCTACACCCCAAACATCAAGGTACTGCGGGGGGGTGGAGAGCTGGAGGGGCTCCAGAGCTGCCATGGAGAGCTTCCATCACCCCACAGCACCAGGAGGAGGATCTTCCTGGCTCTGATGGATCTCCTTAGAAACACACAAAGGGCTCTGATTTCAATTCCTGTATTGCCCTGACAGTAAACTTGTTTCCATCCTCAGCACTCAGCTAACAGGTGCTTTCCTTCTGCTCTGCAGGTCAGTCGGTTGCTGATTCTGGGAGGTGCCAACGTGAATTACAGGACCGAAGTTCTGAACAACGCCCCAATTCTGTGCGTGCAGTCCCACCTGGGGTACACAGAGATGGTGGCTTTGCTCCTGGAGTTCGGTGCCAATGTAGATGCTGCTTCTGAGAGCGGCCTGACCCCCCTTGGCTACGCTGCTGCTGCTGGGTTCCTGAGCATCGTTGTGCTGCTGTGCAAGAAACGGGCCAAGGTACGGTGACTCCCTTGTGCTCAGCTCTTGTGAGGCCCAATCTGCAGCACTGCGTCCAGGCCTGGAGCCCCCAGCACAGGAAGGACGTGGAGCTCTTGGAGTGGGTCCAGAGGAGGGCACTGAGATGATCAGAGGGCTGGAGCAGCTCTGCTATGAGGAAATGTTGAGGGAACTGGGCTTGTTTGGCTTGGAGAAGAGAAAGCTCCAGGGAGACCTCATTGTGGCCTTCCAGTGCTTGAAGGGAGAGTATAAACAGGAGGGGAACGTCTGTTTATGAGGGTGGATGGTGACAGGACAAGGGGGAATGGTTTTAAAGTGAGACAGGGGAGGTTTAGCTTGGATATGAGGAGGAATTTTTTCATCAGAGGGTGATGAGGCACTGGCACAGGTTGCCCAAGGAGGCTGTGGATGCCCCATCCCTGCAGGCATTCAAGGCCAGGCTGGATGTGGCTCTGGGCAGCCTGGGCTGCTGGTTGGTGACCTGCACACAGCAGGGGCTTGGAACCAGATGAGCACTGTGTTCCTTTTCAACCCAGGCCATTCTGTGATTCTGTGACTCACTTCCTCCAACAGCTGGCATACAGTGTTCCACACTCAGAGCAGGAGCTGCAGGCAGGACATGTCCTGCTTGCTAAAGAACATTCCCTATCAGGTGAACACAGCGTGCTGCTGCAGAGGGTTTGCTGCTTAAAACGTATAGCCTGTCCAAATGTCACATCAGCACCAAAGGCAAGCAGCTCCAGGCAGTCCTGATCGGTGTTCTGGAATGCAGGTCTGGTGCAGGAGCTGCCTAATTGTGCTGCACTACCTGTGCCTGCTGAGGTCTGTTCTGGAGAAGTCCTTGAACCTGACAATGCAAAAATGGCAGCACTGCTTCTGCAGCACGGAGTGTTCTTTAAATACCTCATTGAGACACATCTTCCAAAAACTCCTATCAGACTTGTCCTAGAAAAATACCCCTTTTTTTAGCTCTCTGGTGAGCGTTTGGAGTTTTAATTGGATGTAATGAGTCACGTTTGATTACTTGGTTAGAGAAGAAAGTTGTGCTGCTATTTGAAGAGGAGCCTCCTGGAAACAATTAGTGGTTTCCCTGTATGGCTAGCTTCAGTTCAAAATGCAGAACGTGGGTTTGTGAAGCTGCAGTATGAATGCCAGGGCAACTGAGGGACTTCTCAGACCTTGCCCTGTTGGCTGTTATAATGTGGGGACAAGAGGAAGTGACATTATTTAATGTCACTTCTGTTGGGATATTTTAAGAGTTGAGTGTGCCACTTGTTGGGGGATCTGCTCCTGCTCTGAGAACAGGAGTTTTGGGCATAAACTCAGTGCAAAAGTCTTGCCCGAGCTTTCCTTGAGTATCCTAGCAAAGAAATGTCAGCTGGTGTATTCTGGTGAACTGTGCCCCATCCTGAGCAGCCGAGCAGAGGAGCTCTTGCAGAGCTGCCAAATGAAATCTGTTTCCTATTGACTTCTGCTTGCATCGAGTTCACATCAGGGTGTCAGGCTGCAGCTGAGGCACTTCTGTCTCTCCTGAATGAATCCTGAGATGGTATCTGGGAAACAAGCTGCTTTCCTTGGTGGATTTGGGAAAGGAGACGACAGCGTGTGTATGATTGCAAGAAAACACGATTGCTGTATTTCAGGACACAAAGAGAAAACAGTTTTGCAGCCTTTGCATCTGACGAAGACCACAGTAAAATGGCAGCTTATCCAAAGCAAACACTTGTGGCCAAGAGGATGCCTCAGCCCGGGGCAGTGCCTTAGTGAAGAGCTGCTGTGTGCTCATGGAGGGGACAGTTCCCAGAAGAATGCACATTTTGCACACGTGGCATGATTCTGAAACCAGGGCTGGAAACTGAGAAGGGAGAGAGATGCTTCACGCGAGGTTTGGCTTCACTGCATTTTTGTCACCTTCTCTTCTCAAGGTGGATCACTTGGACAAGAACGGTCAGTGCGCGCTGGTGCACGCCGCCCTCCGAGGACACCTGGAAGTGGTGAAGTTCCTGATCCAGTGCGACTGGAGCATGGCTGGGCAGCAGCAGGGGGTGTTCAAAAAGAGCCACGCCATCCAGCAGGCCCTGATCGCCGCAGCCAGCATGGGCTACACGGAGGTAAGGCTCTCAGCCCATCGCTCTGCATGGGACACCAAAGGATAACCATGATTTCTAGCCAAAATATCAAGCAAGGGGGGCTGGGAGGTGGAGCTGTCATTGACTTGACTTTAGATTCTGCTTTTGTTCAGTATAATCCATAAAAACGTAGATAACGTGCTCAGATCAGAGGAGCTAATTAAAGAAAGCTGGGTAATTGCTATTAGCTTAAAGTGGCTGTGAGTTGAACCAATTAGAAGCAGATGTGACTTCAAAACCGTGCAGATCTGCACGCTGACATCATTTGTAACAGGGCACAGAGCTTTGCAAATGAGAGTTTTCCCCCAAACCATAGCAGTCACCTTGGTAACTTACAAAAGCAATTTCATGTTTGTTATACCTTAAATGCACGTGGCTGCTTACAGAATATACTGCAGGTTCCTGCTGGGAGGTGCTTGCAGGCACAGCTGATGATAAACTTGCTGAGTTTTCCAGCTTTGGTGATGGAACAAGTGTTGTGCATGTCTATAATTGATCCTGATCACTGCTGGAGCCACACCAGAATCCTTGCTGGGATCTCTGGGAGAGTATTTACTCAAGCTGAGGATTCCAAGCAGAAATTCAGTGCCTTCTCCTCAGTGTATTCAGAGCAGCTCTTGTTAAAATGTCAGCAGTTTATCTATAATGCATCGAGGTTTGTGAGCTGACATGTCATTTTGTTTTAGATTGTCTCCTACCTGCTCGACCTTCCAGAAAAAGATGAAGAGGAGGTGGAGCGAGCACAGATCAACAGCTTTGACAGTCTCTGGGGAGAGACAGGTGATTTCTGCAGATCTCTAGCTTCTCCTGCATGCTTGTGTTTGTGTTTACGGGCTCCTGGTACACACCTGATCCCTGCTTTGTTCTGACAGAGAGGATCCCTTCCTCTGATTTCATTTGAGGTTACAGACGCCAAGGTGCTTAAGTAGACAGTTGGGCTTTGGGAAATCCTGAGCTTCTGCAGTTCCTGATGCTGGCTTGAAGCGTGGGGCACAAAGCAGCTCTGACTGCCAGCCCACTGGTTTCTGAAACATCCCATGTTAAGTCAGGTGGATGCACACTGCTGCTCGTTCTCTCTTGATACTTTGCATATTTACTCAAAGCATCTCCGTTCTGCTCCCCCCTTCCCTGTAACACACAGCACTGATTGCTAAGCTATCCATTATTTAACACCTGCTAGTTAAAAATAAGTCCTTTGTGCTGTGCTTTTCCTGGTGCTCACAGTCTAACACAGAAGCCCTCCTTTCCTCACTGCCCCCAAAACAAAACCAGCCATCCCCCCTTTCCTCCTCACACACACACAAGTCACTCTGTCATCTCCATTTCTTGAGCTGTTCAAACCTGGCCTTGTTGGCTTTTGTCTCCAGTGACCTCTTAAATATTACCTGCTGTCTCCTGCACTCAGCTCACCAATCCACTTGCATCAGTGCTCCTGTCGAGCTGATGCGCTGCGGTGCCATCCCTGTCTGGGTGAGAGAGCCCTGCCTTCAACTCCATCAGCTTTGTTTAACAGTGACATGCTCCGGGCTGCAGGCACTGCTGTGCTGGGCTCAGGTTGGCTGCAATTCAAGCAGGGAAGGGCTGGGTTATGGTCTGAGCTGATTGGCACTCGGTACTTCTGAAAGTACAGTGCTGTAATGGATGGAGCTTGCTGGGCATGCTCTGCTTTAAATGGCAGAAGGAGAGGAGTGAGGTGTCCCAGCATGGAGTGGAGCATGCGGGAAAGCAGCAGCTCACTGCACACACAGCCACAGAGCAGCAAGGGCATGCTGCCTTTATTGGTGGAAATAATGCCACAAATGTACAAGTGAACCATTTAAAAGTGCCCCAAGGGCGTCACAGAGCAAAAAAAAATAGAAATTGGATATAGGATTCTCCAAATGAAAAGATGGAGTATTGGCAGTTAGTAACAAAATAGTGGCATTTTTATTGGTGAGCCGGGTCGTAACCCCAGGTCAGAGATGGCTCATCCAGAATGTGCACTGCTGAAAGGTGGCTGGTAGATGGTGGTCCAGATGGCTTCAGAGTTTGGTAAGAAGTGATGGAGACGTGTCCCTGCAGTGTGCCCTCAGAGGCAGCATCGGGCATTGCAGATGTTCTTCTTGGGTTAGGATAGTCCTGTTTGTCTGGATAAGCTGGCAAAGCTTGGTGCAGAGCCCTGCAGCTTTCCCAGCTGTTCTGTGGCTCTGCGTTCCCTCCAGCTCCGCCTTTGCAGGTCACAGCCCTCCCTTCCCTCCTCTCTTTCTGCTCCCAACGCTTTGCTGCATGCTCTTCTCCATGCAGAATCCCAGCTCTTCTCTTCCTTCACATCTGGGTAGCTCTGCTGTTCCCAATCTGCCTGCTGCCCCAGGGTCTCCAGCAGAAACCTTTCCCCACTGTCACCTTCCTCCCATACCTCTCCCCTTCAATGCACTCACATCTGGAAGGGATAGCTGGCAGCACAGACTGCTGATGAGCACATAGCAGACAAACTGGGGAGCTGTTAGAAATGAATCCCCACTTATCCATTACAACAGCTATGGGTAAGGCAGGAAAAGGAGCAAAATTGAGCCAAGCACCAGCAGTCCTTCCTTCCATCACAGGTAAGATGCATTCATATGGATCGCAAGACTCCCTCACACATTGTTCTAATTTTATTTTCCCAAGAGTAAACAGTGAGTTTAGTTTGCACTTGAAGTCAGAACGCTCATTTCCACCGTTTTTTCTATTCCAAAAATAGCAGTCTGCCCTAAAAATCCGAGTGGGGACTTTTCTGTCTTTTGATACTTGTTGCTCATGTGTCTGATGTGCCATAGAGCAGAGCCTGGCTCAGTGATGTCAGCCTGATCTCATCCCACAGCAGCGCCAAGTTACATCGTAAGGTCAGGAATTGCTGACAGCACAACTCCAGATGGATCGTGTGCCCCCGGGACGAGGCTCCCATCAAACCCAGCACAAAAGCATCTGAGTCACTTGTAACAGCTCCATCAGGGCTGGAGGTGCAAGAGCAGCAATGCTGCCTGCGTGTATCCTGCTGCCAGCCCCTGAAATGGATCCACGCGCCGTATCGGAGCCCACTGCGATGTAATGATTCCTTCTGCAGATCAACTTTGTTTTGCTGTAGGAAAGCAGGCAGGCTTTGCACAGCAGGCAGTGTGCTGCAGCAAATCCCTTCTGCTGGAGAGCCGACATCCTCATGATCGAGGGCGGATGGAGTCAGCTTGGGTTTTGTTGGATGCGTTTTGGGAATTGCAGCAACTGTTTCATGGCATCTATGCCAAGCCTTGGTTATTGCAAGGTGTGATAGCATGGCATTCTGTTCTCCTGAAAGAGCTGCAGTGTAAACACTCCCATTTTCCAGCTCTGGTCTCCTCTTGCTGGCTGGGCTCATTTGGCTCAGTTCTTCACACCGAGCCATCAGCTCTCAGGCAGCAAAACTTCCAACCAAACCATTTCTCTCGTTTCATCTCCTTTCCTGGCCCTTTCCAGTCTTCAGGCAGCAGAAAGGAAGTTGTGCCTTGCACTGTGGGTTCTGTGGTGGCTCCTGCAGGCACATCAGATAGGGATGTCAGCAGGTGAATGCATGCACCTGAGGAGTGCTAAAAGCTTAGGGAAGTGGGTGCTTGCAGGAGGCTTCCCAAAGTGGTTTAATTGAGCTTTGGAACCGGGATGGATGAGCAGAACTACTGCACAGAGGAGTCCAGCAGAGCAAAGCTGAGAAGGGTATGGCTACAGATCCAGTCATCCCATTCCAGTAAAGTCTCTTCCAAAGTCTTCTTTGTGGTGAACGCAGACTGTAGCTGCTTTACATACCATTTTGATATTAACCCACAACACTTCAAGTGCAGGCAGGTTTAGAAATAGAACCCCAAAGCCCTGCGTGCTGATCGCTCTGCCGTGCACATTGGTCACAGTCCTGCTATATTGGTAGCTTACGTTTAAAACCCACATGGATCTGATTATAGGTGCTGCGGTATGTTCTGCTCGTGGTAAAGGGATGATTTTTCTTTTAACTCTTGCTGTCTCTCAACTCCGAGTGAAGAGGACTCGAGCATAATGTGGGAACAGAAGAGAGAATTAATTAAATCCCCCACCATTAACAGCGATGGAGTTGGAAACCCATCAACACCTCGTAATCAGCCGTCCCACAGAAATGTACTTCAGAGAAAAAAACAAGCGACGTCAGTTCGAAATAGACTCCCACCTTCTGCTCCAACTCCCACCGGAGGCAGCACAGAAGTGCAGAGAGTTGGGGGGGAGGAGAGAAGGAGGAACTGAAAAGTCTAAAATTAATACCAAAGACAAGTCAAAGGCAGGTCCTGCACTCGGAGCTGGTTTTGGATGTGTCTTTTTGAACCCACCGTGACTTTTCGGGTTGGCAGAGCAGAGTTGAAGAGGGAGGAGGTATCAGCTGTTTCTTCCCAACCCACTGAAGCTGAGAGACCAGAGAATCACAGAACTATAGAATGGCCTGGGTTGCAAAGGAGCACAGTGCTCATCTGGTTCCAATCCCCTGCTGTGTGCAGGTCACCAACCAGCAGCCCAGGCTGCCCAGAGTCACATCCAGCCTGGCCTTGAATGCCTGCAGGGATGGGGCATCCACAGCCTCCTTGGACAGCCAGTGTGAGATGATTTGTTTTTTGCACAAAGACTGTTGCAGGTGGGATCAGTCCTGCCCAGAAGGAGCGGCCAAAACGAGCATTTTGCATGGAAAACATCGGAGTGCATAGACACCACCTTTGCTTTCCAGTTACTCCAGAGATCCACAGGCTGACATAAAAAAAATCCCCATCCCAACAACGCTGCTCTGGGTTCATTCCAACATAGGAGAGCCCAGAGCTCGCTGCCGGGAAACCGTCCCTGATCCATCCCTCATCTTCTGTTGGCGTTGCCCATTGGGTGCTGTGGTTGGGGCACCATGGAGCCATCATGGCTGCTCCCCTCACTGCCTCTTCTCTCCACAGCACTGACGGCGGCTGCAGGCCGGGGGAAGCTGGACGTGTGCCGGCTGCTGCTGGAGCAGGGAGCTGCTGTGGCACAGCCCAACCGGCGCGGTGTGGTGCCTCTCTTCAGCGCCGTCCGGCAGGGCCACTGGCAGGTCAGCATCCCGTCCCACCTCTGCCTGGTCAGAAATGACCTCTCAGATCCCCAGGCCCAACCCCAGCCCACCCCATCGTGCCCATAACCACATCCCGCAGTGCCACATCACGTTCCTTGAACACTTCCAGGGATGGGGACCCCCTCACCTCCCTGGGCCGCCTGTGCCAACACATTGCCACGCTTTTGGAGAAGAAATTGTCCCTAATTCCCAATCTGAACCTCCTGTGGTACAACTTAAGGCCATTACCTTTCATCCTGTTGTTTGTCCATGGAGCAGAGACCAATCCCCTGCTCATTACAGCCTCCTGTCAGGGAGCTGTAGAGTGCGAGGTCAGCCCCCTGCCCAGCTTGCTTTCCAGGAAAGTTTGCCAAACCCTTAAGATGCAGGGACCACTGTGGACCTTCTGAGCTCCCATCTCCTTCTAGCACTCCTCCAGGTGTGCCCTTGCTTTGTGTGTTGCAGATTGTGGACCTGCTGCTCACCCACGGTGCTGACGTGAACATGGCAGACAAACAGGGCCGGACACCGCTGATGATGGCTGCATCCGAGGGACACCTGGGCACGGTGGAGTTTCTGCTTGCACAAGGTTAGAGCACATGCTTGGAGCGTGTTGGGGTCTGACCACAGCAAGTCCCCTCCCAGTACCTTCTGTATTTCCTCAGCGGTGGGGATTGCGGCCCCATTGCCGGGTTGGGCAGTGGGAGAGGTCCCCATCACTTCCCCATCTGTTGGAGGGCACAGTTATGGGCAATATACTCATCTTGGCTGTATGTTTTGTTCTCTGTGCTTGACACTCATGGCCTCCAAACCACATATTGTGTAGGAATTACAATGGCAGTGTTATGAGAGGTGCTTTGGGCACTGAGGGCAGAATGTGCCCCTGAGCTGTGCTTCCAGCTTTCCCCTCAGACAGAAATCAACGAGCAATGCACCTGAACTGCAAGCAAGACCACAGAGTGATGCTCAGCCCCAGGGCCAGGGGTTGGGGTGTGATATCACTCCCATTTTCAGTGCTAGCATTGCTACCCATGGTTTTGACACCCATGTGAATGGGATGGTAAAGCCCTAACATGGGAAAGGATTTGGTGTGTTGAGTGTTTTGAAGACGGTGTGCTCTTCAGGTCTAGTACTCACAGATAGTACTCACAGATCCACCTTGCTCAGTGCTTTTAGCGTCTAACAACTGCTTTGCTCGGAGTCATTCAGTCAGCAAGAATGTATTTCAGTTTTATTCATTTCTGATGTCATGTTTGAGGTGATTCAGAGCAGCACACTGCCTGCTGCCTGTACAGACACCACGGTTTCTGTCCTTTCTTAAATACAGGCCAGTGGGACTTGCACTGCCCTGCATGGGGCTGTGACAGTGATCACGAAGCTGAGGGTCCAAGAAATCAAAGCCATAAAAACCTTTTGTACTTGAAAGGGACTGTTCATCTAAGTAGCTCGTTAAACAGCACTAAATCTGCCATAACACATGGTCCTGAAAAGTAAGCTCGAGCCTGGGCAGAGTACAGTGATATATAGGGTATGTTAATTAAAATGGCTTTAACAATCCTGTTTAATGTTTCATTAAAATCAAAGTGTGTGAATCATAAGCCATAAGCAGTAATTAGAGTGTTGCAAAGCAAATCTCGTTTGGCTGTGCTTGATTAACGCAGCCAGCGTTTGTAAACACTTTTTATTAACCGAGTTGCAGTCCTCAATCAACTTGAAATCCGGACTGGTGGAGTTACCTGCTGCTCTGTGAGGAGCAGAGGAGGAGCAGAGCTGTGAACCATGAATTAAACCTCCCTGGTTGTACCCCTGCCAGAGCAGCTGTCGGTCCATTGGCCATTGTTGTATCCGGACAGAACCTTTGATGGCACTTGAAGTCAATTCCCCTCCAGACTTTGTACTTGTTGCACGTCCTTAATGCTGTGAGTGGGTCAGAGACCCCTGGGGAGTGCAGGATGCATTAAGGAGCAGAGAAGCACACAGAGGTTCTGATGAGAGTCTGGCTCTGCTGTGGCACTGTCTGCTCACTGGGACCTTCAGCTTGGATCCCTGCATTGGTGCCCGAAAATCTGAGTGTGTCACTCCATTGTGTGGTGGCTCTTCCCTTGGACTGGGGAAGAAATGGGATGGTTGGGTGATGGTGCAGCTTTCCAGCTTCCCTCTTGGTGCGGGAGCCTTCTCAGCTGCTCCAAAAGGCAGGGAGGGAAAAAATAAGAGAACTGAAAAATACCCTGAGTTGAAAGGAACCCATAAGGATCATTGAGTCCAGCTCATGGATCTGCACTGGAGAATTATGGAATCCTAGAATATCCCAGGTTGGAAGAGACTCTTAAGGATCACTGAGTGCAGGCTCCGCACAGGACCACCAATCAACAGAGGACTTTGTTTAATTGCAAGAAGGGAGCTGGTACAAATGAGAAGGAATGAAATGAGGTTTATCCTTTGTAGTGGAGCAGCAGTTGGCCTCAGCTCGATCATCTCGAGAGCTTTCACAGAAGGATTTGTGGATTCCACATGGGGCAGTGATACAGCAGGTTGAGGAGCACTGTTGGCAACAGAGTGCCACCTCAGCACACCAGATTGCCCCAGCCGTGCTGTGCACGCAGCAGGCACAGTGCTGGGGCTGTGCTGAGAGCTCTAGATGCAGATTTGTGAACATAATCTCCAGCAAATGTTCACGTTGTTTTGCTCCTCCACAAACAAGATGGGCGAGCTGGAAGACATAGCAGCTCGCTGTCATCTGGGCAATGTGTGCTACCCAGGGATGTGTCAGCTGGGATGAATGGGAACTTCAGGACATTCACATTCCTCCCCCACTTGCTAAGCATTCTGGAGCCAGGGAGAAACACATGCTTGAGAGTTTACCTACAGGAGAAAAACACTGCAGCAGCGATTCATGCCAGGCTGCTGGCAGGAGCATCCCACAGGTAGGCACAGCTCCTCGGAGCAGCAGAACTGATGCACATCTCTTCTGCACGCTGGAGAGCGAGAGCCCTGCGTGTGCCATGGCAACAGGAGCTGTCTTTGTGCCACGCAGAGGAGTGTTCACTTAATGCTGCTGTTCGAATCACGTATGCGGATCCATATGCTGTGTGAAGCAATGCTGACCCGTTGGTATGGCAGCGCAATTTCTGCATCCAAGAAAATGTCAAGCTCCCCCCTCCTTGGCTTGCAGTTGGCAGTAGTTTATCCCACAGCGTTGTATTTATATTGGGTAAAGTTCAGGGAGAAATACTGCTGGAAATTGTGTTGATTTGGGTAGAAGGGAGGGGGGTGAGGAGGGAGAAATACACGCTTTTGGGGAAGAATGGGGGTGATTTAGTTCCCCTGGTATGCCACAGCCTGCTGAAACAGCAGAATGGCCCCCAGCTCTGATTCACAGGCTGGATTAAAAAAAAAAGAAAACACCAAAAAACAGTTAAAAGGAAAGATTGACAACTCAGCTGAGGGATGTCACATCCACCCTGCTGCTCAGAGGCTTTTGCCAGGAGGGTCTACGGAGCGAAGTGTGAACAAGCCTGCAGCTCAGTGTGAATAAACCTGCCTGCACAGCTCCTATCAGTGCATTTCGAGTTGTGATGGAGGGTGAGCTGCAGGGTGAGAGAAATGCTAATAAAGTAATTAATAATTACATGTATCATTCTCTAAAAACAAGCTGTCATCACTGCGTGGAGAGTTTGTGCTGGTTTGTTGTGTCATAGAGCTTGCAAGTGAGCTGCCACTTGTCCTTCCAGGTGCCTCCATTTCTCTGATGGACAAGGAGGGCTTGACAGCCCTCAGCTGGGCTTGCCTGAAGGGCCACCTGGCCGTGGTGAGGGCCCTGGTGGAGAATGGGGCAGCCACCGACCATGCTGACAAAAATGGGCGCACACCACTGGACCTGGCAGCTTTCTATGGCGACGCGGAGGTGGTGAGTGGCAGAACCAAAAGGGCAGCTTGCCTTAACCCCTCCAAGTAGTGCTGCACAGCTTGGTGTAGACAGCATGGCTTGGTATAGCAAATCACTGAGTCATAGAATGGGTCGGGTTGGAAGGGACATTAGGGATGGTAGAACCATGGAATCACAGCATGGTTGAGTTGGAAGGGACCTTAAAGATCATAGAAACATGGAATGGTTGAGTTGGGCTGGAAGGGACCTTGAAGATCATAGGCGCATAGAAGTGCAGCACAGTTGAATTGCAGGGGGTCCTGAAGACCACAGACCCACATAACCATGACATGGCCGGGTTGGAAGGGACCCCACTGCCCCACCCCCTGCCATAGGCTGGCTGCCCTCCATGAGCTTAGGCTTCCTAGAGTGCATCCATGGCTTTGGGACACCTCCAGAGGTGGGACACCCACAGTTCCAGGCAGCACCAGGGCCTCACCACCCTCTGGCTAAAGATTTTCCTCCCAACCTCTGACCTAGATCTCCTCTCTTTTAGTTGGAACTGGGCAAGCTGTTGCTGGATGTCCTTCCCCAGCAAGCTGACGGCTGGTTTGCCATTGCAGGTTCAGTTCCTGGTGGATCACGGGGCCATGATCGAGCACGTCGACTACAGCGGGATGCGTCCCCTGGACAGGGCGGTGGGGTGCCGCAACACCTCGGTGGTCGTCACCCTCCTGAAGAAAGGAGCAAAGATAGGTAGGGCCTGGGGGACACCTGGTCAGCTCTGTGTGGGGGCACTCGGAGTGAGAACCCCAACCCGGAGGCAGCCTCAGCCCCGCTGCTGCTTCGTACCCCGAAAGCAGCCCCGAGTCAGGAGCGCCGTTGTTCACGTGTTAAATTGGGATGTTTTATTGCTGTCGTATCACTTAGAGAAAGTGAATAAACAACTGTTTCTTTGGCAAGGTCTTTCCTCCGGTAATGCCTTTTCTATCTTTACTAGTCCGAGCCGACAGGCGTGCTGTGTCCATGCATTGCTGTGAGCTGCTGCCTTCACTGCTCTGTATACGCTTCAGACCTCAGTGTTACCTGCACTGCGCCACGCAGCCGCTCACGTTGCGTTTTCCTGTGAAAGGGGATTTGCTGGTGCATTGGCTTCTTTGCTGCCTGCCTCTCACAGCTGCTTTTTTCCTTTCTTTTTTTTTTTTTTTTTCTTCTTTTTTTTTTTTTTCACCTTCATCCATTTTTTTCCCCTCTCTCCTACAACTTTTTGTTTTCTCCTTTCTTTGAAGGTTGTCAGACGTTACCGAGTCGCCCACGAGGTATATCTCATTGCTGTCAGCATCAGCCTCGATCTGATAGCTTTGTCAGCCTTGCTTTCTCCTGTTTGATTTAGCCTGCATGCGTCCCCAACACCTCTAATCTTTTAATTTACCTCACCTTCGAATAATTTTTTTAAATGACTGTTGCAGAGAATAACTTGAACTCAAAAACTAACCTGCTTCCCCCAAAATGTACTGAATCTACTTATAGAAATAGCAGTGACTTATTCCTCCCCCACACTAATGAGCTGTCCCCAGATTTTGCCACCCCACTGTCAGTCAGATAACAATGCTCTGCATTGGGTCCCCTTGTGCTGTCCCACAGCACTTCTTTGCTTCAGAGCATCTCCAACTCAGCACTAGTTTGTAGCCAGGATTTGCTGCTACGCTCATAGATACAGCTGTTAATTCACGAGTAAATTACGTGCTGTTACTCTTGATGTAACCACTTGGATTTGCCCTTTAAACGCCTCTCACTCCCCTCACACTTTGCCCCCACCCCAGTTCTGCAAACAGCACTGCCCTCTCGTGGAGATGGCTCCCTCCATTTCCCCACATGGCCGTGCTGATTAGTGCCAGCGTTAATGACTGACCGCCAAGGAAAAACCATTGCAATGTGGATGCCATTAATTTTAAGTACAAGAGGAATTGTCAGCTCCATCATTGGGTGCTCTTTGACCACACCACAAGTTGTTCTCTCCAGCAGAAATTCCCACCCCAGGATATTTTTTCCACCCAGCTTCCTACCACCCTTGCATTGTATGAGTTTTTTACCCATCATGCATCCTGTACACTGCAGGTCCAGCAACATGGGCGATGGCCACCTCCAAACCAGACATCATGATCATCCTGTTGAGCAAGCTGATGGAAGAGGGAGACATGTTTTACAAGGTGAGAAGAGTTTTCTTGAAGAGGTGGGGAAAATGCAGCTTACAGCATGTATTTGTTCCTCCTTTGATAGCAGTGTGAGCAGTGCTGCTGCCTTAAAGCCTGCAGGATTCCTTGTGCTGAAACTGACTTTGGTTAGTGGGGTTGGGGTGGGGGAGGTTGAATGCCAAACTCCCTAACAAAGCTGAAGCAAAGCCAAGGCTGTCTGCGTTCTGGGCCTGAGCCAGCGCTTCATTTCCTCCTTGAAAACACCAGAACCCAAGTGCTTTCCAGAGGTTCTCAGTGCTGATGTCATCCCATCAGATCTGGCAGCGTTGTGGTTACCTGACAGCTGTGAGCTGTGAGCAAGGCAACAAGGCAGCATAGCCCAGAGAAGTGCTGTGAAGAAAGAGGAACTTTTTGTGGTGGAAACAGACGCAGGTGGCTTTTTCATTGTCCTTTAGCTCGTGGGATGTGTTTTACCATTGTGGTTAGAGTTGCTTTCGCTCCTTGTGTTGTTAAGACCTGAAGATCTGCACACACACATAAAAATGTGCAAGTACAACAATGATTCACTGCGAGGCTCCAAGGGTAAAGGAGAAAATATGCAAAGCTGGCATTGCAACTGCAGTTATCTGCCAGAGATACGTGATGCGACTCTGAAACCTGAATCAAAGAGGTTTTCAAGCTTACTGCTCATAGCTGCAAAACTTCTGTCTGGGGCATCATGAATCGTGTGCATCCCAGATCCCATTCTGCCCTCTTTCTCTCATTGCAGCTGCTATGGGTGCCCCCCTTCAGGGCACAGATCATGCCATCCCAAAAGCAGGTGCCCAAAATAGCAAGGCTGAGTCACCTTTTGAAGGTGACTGTTGCGTCCCAGTAACGATAAAAGGAACCCAGCTGACAGGCTTAGATGCAGACACCTAATTTCTAAACATCTGCAGTCCAGGAGATGAATCCCAATCCATTTGTCCAACGTCAGAACCACATCAGTGCAGTAATGCTTATCTTTGCTATTACTGTTGCACCCAAAGACCGACGCTTTGTGTTCTTTACCCTCCCTAGTGCTTGCTGGGGTTTGAGTCAGTCACACACCAGTGGTGTGGAAGGCTCATTGCCAGAGTGCTACTCCTCAGCACCGTGAAGTTGCACTGGATATGCATTGTGTGGCTTCTGAAGTGCACAGCATCAACCACCGAGCTGTTGGTGGGCTGCCAGGAGTGCATCTACCTTTGGGAGGGATGTAGGGTCCTCTGCAGAGCTGGCTTACTGGTTGCCCAGCTCAGAAGTCCGTTTGTCCATAAGCCAGATGGAGTTGGATCAAGTTATTAAAACAATTCTTGATGAGTTTCCTGCTGCCTGAGATGGGAGAACTCAGCTTACACATGGCATCTGCATTTCCAGATCAGATACTGGACGAATGGTCTGGCTTTCATTTCTAGTGAACAGTTAAATAATGAGATCATGTTACCTTCACCGCCAGAACATCCATGGGTCTGGCAGTGCTTTGCAGTAAACTCACCCAAAGGATTTGCTTTGACATGTTCTCCTTCTATCAGAAAGGTAAAGTGAAGGAGGCTGCCCAGCGCTACCAGTACGCCCTGAAGAAGTTCCCCAGGGAAGGCTTTGGGGAAGACCTGAAAACCTTCCGTGAGCTGAAGGTGTCACTCCTTCTCAACCTCTCCCGATGTCGAAGGAAAATGAATGTAAGTCACACAGCACTCAGAGCCACGTCCCTCCTGCAGCCCTGCCCCAACCTCCGTGGTCTCCTCTGTGTGCCCTGGTTGTCCTTCACAGAGCACGGGTATTTTATGTATTGCCAGAGGAGCAAAGTAATGATTTAATATGCATCTGTGGTGATGAAAAATTCATGGCTGTGTTTACAGCGTTTTGAATTTTTTATCGCTCCCTTTTGATGGTGATGTGGATTTTGGGGGGTGGAGGCATTTTTCACATTTCTAGGGCAGTAGTGAGGGAGGAGGAGCCAGGAGATGCTCTCCTTGGAATGCTAATTAATTTAAAATGAAGGAGCATATGCTTAGGGGGCTGATGCTTCCCCAGGGCAGTGACTCATCCGCAGACACCCCCACTCACTCCCTCTCCTCCCAGCACTGCCGTAGCACTGTCACTCCCTGCTCCAATCCAGCAGCATCTATCTGGTGACAAACCTCAGCAGCACGTCTGTTCTCCAGCACACTGCCACCTCCCCCTTGCTCTCAGACTTTCTCCTCCACAACTTTTCAAGTCTCTGTAGACTCAAAAAGTGGTATCTCCGCCAGCGATGATTGCATGGGGAGGGAGGATGGGATTTTGTGACACCCTCATTGCTTTAAGCTAGGAGGGAGACATGAAAAGCAATGAAAAGGAAATCTGAGTGCTGGGGAATGAACAGTGCAGTTTGCAGAAGTGTGAATGTTCTCTCAGCAAGGCAGCCCCTTGCTAAGCCTACACATAAAGGACAAGATCTCCAGCTTGCTGCTCGTTGGGTCATCCCAGGGTTTGTGATACAAACTGGTTGTAAGCAGTTGTGCAGTTTTTGTACCTGCAGGTTGGACCATGAGGGTAACTGCCTCTTGCCTACGTGTCTGCTTTGGTCTGTTAGGTGGTATTTCTTCAGTAACTGCTGCTGAAGGTACAAACAAAAGTATTTGCCACTGACCAGACTTGAAAATGTTCCCCTGTAGGTTCAGAAGTAGAAATCTGATGGAAGATGTTTGTGTATTTAGGCCAAACTGTAAGATGCCAACCTCTGGCCAATGCCTGAGAATCTGACACCCCCCCCCCCGCCCTGTAGTGAGGCACATGCTGCTCTGTGGCCTCTTTGCTCAGATGAATCGCAGTGTCAGCTTCTCCCAGCAGCGTGTCCCCATAACACATCCCAGCATGGACACCTTGGGAGAGATTAAACCTCACCCTGGGTTTTTTTTAGGGTACACACGGCCTTACCTGTCCCTGCACACTGGGCTGGGCTGTGCTCATAAACTTCATTTCTGGCAGGGTGGGCTTTGCTTACTGAGTTCTTGGACAAACAAGGGGTATTCCTGGGTGCTTTCTGCCAGGACTGCTAGGGGCTGGAGCCCAAGTCATGGAATCATGGAATGACTTGGGTTGAAAAAGTCCTCAATGCTCATCTGGTTCCAACCCCCTGCTGTGTGCAGGTCACCAACCAGCAGCCCAGGCTGCCCAGAGCCACATCCAGCCTGGCCTTGAATGCCTGCAGGGATGGGGCATCCACAGCCTCCTTGGGCAACCTGTTCCAGTGCCTCCCCACCCTCTGGGGGAAAAACTTCCTCCTCATATCCAACCTAAGCCTCCCCATCTCACTTTAAAACCATTCCCCCTTGTGCTGTCAAGTCAAGCAGTGAGCATTCAGTTGGAGGAGATCGTCTTCACACCTGAGCTCAGCACTGAGGACAGGCAGCAGGATGTGAGCTGATCTCATGGCATTGCCACTCAGCATCACATCTCCATCCTTCGCTGTCCCACTTTTCCTTCCCACTCCCAACAACATAACATCTAGGGAGAGACAAGAGAACAGTGGCCCAGGTGGGAGATCTTGGCCACGCAGGTCCTGTTTGTAGCTCCCAAGGTCCCAGCAGTCCCTTCCTTCATGCACAGCTTTGTTCAGCCCCTTTCAAGTAAGTCAGTGTTTCAGAGTGGGAAGCTGAGGGCGTGGGAAAGGTTTCCTATCGCTTTCAACTGTGGAAAAAGAATCCTTCATGAGATTACATTCCAGGCTCTGTGGGACCAGATGTTTCCTCAAGACTGTAGGTTGTTGGACAGGGATTGCATGTTCTTGTTGGGGACACAAGGAGAACAGAGCTGGTGGCATGCCGGCCTCTGCTGGGTGCTCACAGCATCCAGCAGCATGGAAAGGGCTTTGAGTCCTTGGATGTGCCAGCAGAACACTTTGGTTGTAAGTGATGTCGAATCCATGTGAAACATTCCAGTACTGTCAGTTTTTCAGAGCTAACATGCAAAATATGTCTGTAATAAGTTCGTCTTCTCCACAGTTTGTATGTTTTTATTTTTCTGCCTGTTCAATGACTCACCTGCCCACCTATTGTAATGACAGGACTTTGGAATGGCAGAGGAATTCGCTACTAAAGCACTGGAGCTGAAACCGAAATCTTACGAAGCTTACTATGCAAGAGCAAGGGCCAAACGCAGCAGCAGGTGAGGAGACAGAGAAAGCTGAGTGCATGCAGCTCTGTGTGAACGTCCCCACATGAAGAAGTGGCAAAGGAACATTCCTCCATGAGGTGACAAAACTGAGAGTAAATGTTTTTGAGCCATTCGTCTTAGCTGGACTTTGAAAACTGTTCTGCACTGGGAGCCTTTACACCAAGACTGGCGTTCTTTTAAGAATACATTTCAGTTCAACCTCAGCTTGAACTCGAAGCAAAAAGTGATTCACGTTATGTGAAGGGGCAGGCTCCTGTTCATCACAGTGATTTTGTCTGACCTCAAATCCCCGACTCCATGCCCAGCAGCACTCCTTGCAGGGCAGAGCTGGTGACCAGTCATGCAGTGACTGTGCCAGCTGTTATGCTTCTGGCCCTCGGAGCACTGGGCCGTGCTCTATGGCCTTTCTGTGCATCTGGAGCCCATGGCATTCCCATGTTCACCCCCTGGAAGGGACCCCCTGTGGGGCTGCCTGCTTCTGCACTCCATGTGGGCGGCGCAGTCCTGACCTTCTGTTCTGCTGAGGAGCCTTTTAGCTGAGCCATGCTGACCTTGTGCCTTTCCTTTCATGGCTTTCCTCTCCATTGTTTCCAAAATGCTTTAAGGAAGCGTAAGAACTGGGTTCCAGATTATATCAGTCCCCAGGCATACAAGCATCCTTTTCTCCCCAGGTCTCTCCAACAGAAACTATGATCATTTCTGCCCTTGTTTGTTTCCCTGTTTGTGCAGCAGCCCTGAGGTCAGCACATCCAGAGGATGAGGCTTTTCCTCTTTGCATCTGGATTCCAGTAGGCTGTGCGGAAGCTCAGGCTGCTGTTGGGAGGTGCTGGGGAGTTTTTCTCTGTCTGTGATAGAGCAGCAAACCGGGGTGTTGGCACATCCAGCCCAGGGAGGGCTATCATCCCTCAGATCACAGCTGTGGTCAGATGGTTCTCCTCCAGAGCAAACAATGTCCCTGTAATTGACAGCCCACCTCCCTGAACTCCACCTCCCGTTACTCCTCACAGCCTTGCCGTTGCCATGCCATTCCTGGGGGGGGCTGCAGGTTTGCTAACATTGGTTGGACTCTTCATTCTGCAGAAGTTAGCCAAATCCATTGCAGAATTGGAGAGCCAGCTGAGCCTGAAGCGCTGCCCCTGGGAACCCCTGTGTTGTGCAGCCAGCTCTGACGCTGTGTGTGCTTGGCAGTGGGCAGAAGCGACGTTTTCACTGGCGTCAGCAGCTGCAGTTCCATCAGAGCTGCACACTCGTTTATGGCTACAGTGAGCTCAGCTGCTTTGGTTTCACCTTTGCTAACACAGGGCAGAGCTCGTGGTGGTGCTGTGAGAAGTAATCAGTCAGCCCGTAATGCACGCTGTGGAGGTGTTCTGCTATGCTGGGTTGTGCCATCTCAGGACCATATTTTCCCCTCTTTGTGGAGTGGCTGGCAGTATTTACCTTCAATTTGGGAGGGTTTTAGGGCAGCAGCCAGCTGCAACAGTCACAGTTTAAACCGGACAAAGCCCCCAGCATCCTCCAATAACGGCTTTGTTCGAATGCAGAGTAACTTCAGTTCTCCTCTCTGTCCCTTTGTCAAGCAGGCAGTTTGCAGCAGCCCTGGAGGACCTGAACGAGGCCATCAAGCTGTGCCCCAACAACCGTGAGATCCAGCGGCTGCTGCTGCGGGTGGAGGAGGAATGCCGGCAGGTGCAGCAGCAGCAGCAGCAGCAGCAGCAGCCACCCCCGCTGCCAGCAGAGCCTGAGCCCGAAGCCCAGCATGAAGAGCTGTATTCCGTGCAAGACATTTTTGAGGAGGAGTACCTCGAGCAGGACGTTGAGAACGTTTCCATTGGCCTGCAGACAGAGTCCAGGCCAAACCAAGGGCTTCCCATCATCCAGAGCCCACCCCCCTCCCCGGCTCACCGGGACTCAGCCTATATTTCTGGCTCACCTCTCGGCTCCCATCAGGTCTTTGATTTCAGGTCCAACAGCTCGGTGGGCTCTCCTACCAGGCAGGGCTACCAGTCCACGTCTCCCACTCTGTCTCCGACACACCAGAATTCCCATTACCGGCCCAGTCCTCCGCACACCTCTCCTGCCCATCAGGGCTCCTCGTATCGCTTCAGCCCACCCCCCGTCGGGAGCCAGGGGAAGGAATATCAGAGCCCACCGCCTTCTCCTCTTCGCAGAGGCCCTCAGTACCGCGCCAGCCCCCCAGCAGACAGCATGAGCGTGTACAGGTCGCAGTCGGGCTCCCCGGTTCGCTATCAGCAAGAACCCAGTGCTGTCAGCCCGCTTCCCGGCAGGCCCAAATCCCCCCTGTCCAAAATGTCACAGCGCTCCTTCCAGATGCCCCAGCTGCCCGTGGCCGTGCCTCAGCAGGGCCTGAGGCTGCAGCCAGCAAAGGCGCAGATTGTGCGGAGCAACCAGCCCAGCTCAGCCGTGCACTCCAGCACCGTCATCCCCACCGGTGCCTACAGCCAGGTTGCCCACTCGATGGCCAGCAAGTACCAGGCGGCGGCGGGGGAGATGGGAGTCAACCAGAGCAGGCTGGTGTACCAGGGCTCCATCGGGGGGATCGTAGGGGACAGTCGGCCCGTGCAGCACGTGCAGGCCAGCCTCAGCGCGGGGGCCATCTGCCAGCACGGAGGGTTGGCCAAGGAAGATCTTCCGCAGAGGCCGTCCTCGGCGTACAGGGGAGGCATGAGGTACAGCCAGACCCCCCAGATCGGGCGCAGCCAGTCTGCTTCCTACTACCCCATGTGCCACTCAAAGCTGGACCTGGAGCGTTCATCCCTGCCCTCTGGCCAGCTCGGCTCGCCGGACGTGTCTCACCTCATCCGGAGGCCCATCAGCGTTAATCCCAGCGAAATCAAGCCTCACCCGCCGACCCCGAGGCCGCTGCTCCATTCGCAGAGCGTCGGCCTGCGCTTCTCTCCCTCCAGCAATAGCATCTCATCCACCTCCAACCTGACGCCCAACTTCCGCCCCTCCGCCTCGATCCAGCAAATGGAGATCCCTCTCAAGCCGGCCTACGACCGGGCGTGCGACGAGCTGTCCCCAGTGTCCCCCACTCAGGGTGGGTACCCCAGCGAGCCGGCCCGTTCCCGGACCACGCCGTTCATGGGAATCATTGATAAAACCGCTCGGACTCAGCAGTACCCCCACCTCCATCAGCAGAACCGGACCTGGGCCGTGTCATCAGTGGACACTGTTATTAGCCCTACGTCTCCTGGCAATCTCCCCCAGCCGGAATCATTTAGCCCACCTTCTTCAATCAGCAACATTGCCTTTTATAACAAAACCAACAATGCACAGAATGGCCATTTGCTAGAGGAAGACTATTACAGCCCCCATGGGATGCTGGCCAATGGGTCCCGGGGAGACCTACTGGAGAGAGTCACCCAGGCCTCCTCGTACCCCGATGTGAAGGTGGCGAGGACGCTGCCGGTGGCACAGGCCTACCAGGACAACCTGTACAGGCAGCTCTCCCGGGACTCCCGGCAAGGGCAGACATCCCCAATCAAACCAAAGAGACCATTTGTGGAGTCTAATGTGTAAGAGACGCTTGTTGGAGTAAGACCCTTATGTTTGCAGCACACACTTCCAAGCTTGATTTCCATGCATATTATTATTAATTATTATTATTATTATTATTATTATTATTTTTATTTCTCTTTGGTAGCGACATGACCACGTTTCTCCGGTACTCGGTGCGGTGGTCAGACACCATGCACGCGCTCCGGCCCTTCCGTCCCCCAGCTGACTGTGAAGCCACCATCAGCCAAGCAGTACATTGCCCAATTCCAGCTGAGCTCCCTCACTTGGCAGCTGCCAACCAGGATATCCCAGTACGCAGTGTGGGGTAGGCCAGGAACATCCCTTACGCAGTGGGAGGTAACCAGATCTTTTTCAGGAGACAATCGTGTCCGATTTCAATCAGTTCCTTATTTCTCAATGAGCTCCTACTGCTGACAGTTCCCAGTGGGAGCAGAGCGGGTGTCCCAACAACCTCTTCTGGGGCTGCGTCTGCAGGCTGCCACACAGCAGGGCTGTTCCCTGCCCAGCTCTCCCTTTGCTCAGACAGAGCAGAGCATCGTTCGTAGCTATGCACAGCACCCATCCTGCTTGACCAGTGTGCAGCATTGCGATTGGAATTGTGTTTCTTTAATTGCTTACGCTGCCGGAAGGGTTGGGGGTCACCAGGTGCTTTGCTACTTTGCCATCTGGGTGTCCTGGTGTCGGTTTATTCGTGGGCATTGTTGCAGGTGCTCAGAGATTGCACCTTCACGGGCCGAGGGAACTGGGTTAGGAGTGGGACCGCAGCTCAGTTGCCCCATTAGCAGATGGCTGCATCCCAAATGTGGCACCACATTTATCACCAGGACAGCTGAACGTTGGGGTTTTCATTTGTTTTGGGGCTTTTTATGGTGTTCTGTCTTTTCGACTAGGAAATCCTTTCCAAAAAGGAAATCCACAGTTTATTTCTTGGCTGGGATGCATAACATGGCACTGTGGCTCTGGGATGGGATGAGTCCAGTGACAAAGGTTGCAGGGTCCATCCCAAAATCATGGAAAGCAATTGCTCTGTTCTCTTACCTATAGATGGGAGAGATGGTGCTTTGCTCTTTAAGGACCTTTAGTTAGAAGAGAGATATTTATAATTTATTTATGTGCTCTGTTTCAGGACATTTTTTTGTGGTTTGGTTGTTTTTCTCTTATTTTTTGTAAATCAAACACAAGTCACATCAAGGCAGTGTGAACAGCGGGGGACACTTCCAGAAACCTTTGTACTGAATTTTGCAGTTGTTCCCTGGCATTTCTTGGGATGAGTGGAGGGACTTCTTTACCAATGCTTCACTTAGTGCTGCTTGCTTTGTAATTTGCCTTTCCATTACTGAGGGCGATTGGTTGGAGCGATAAACCTGGAGCTTGTTTTAAAGCAAAAATAGTGCCTGTTGCCCACTGCTGAGCCTCACCCATAGCAGCTCCTAATAGCAAAATCATACAACCATGACATGGTTGGGTTAGAAGGGACCTTACAGCCTGCCCAGCTCCAAGCCCTGCCGTGGGCTGAGTGCCCTCCCAAGCTCAGGCTGACCAGGGCCCCATCCGTGGTGTTATGGGGCAAGAAAGGGATCTGATGCTGAGCAGGAAGAGTGAGCAAAACCTGTTGATGTTTCCAAAGGGCTACCTATATCTGGACGTAGATTGCAGAATGCCTCAAACTGAACCACAGCACTCAGCCTGGAGCTAAACCAGCCCCGGTGGTGGTCGGGCTCAGCCCACGCTGGGCACAGCAGGACCTCGTGTCTCACAGACACACCAAGAGCATCCCAGGCTTTTCCTCTTGTGTTGTGTATTTGTCTGGGGCACTGTTTGCATTGAAGTTGGCTCGTTGCTTCTCAAGCACAGCTCAGCCCCGACCTTTGCTTTCTCACAGGGCTGGGGGAGCGCCGGCAGCGCTGCTTCTCTCCTTGGAAGCAGCGTGCTGCTGTGTGTCCCTCTTTTGGAAACGGTTCTGCTTTGCAAGTAGAAAACCCCTTCCCCTCAGCTTTCTGAACACGAGCAGCTTTCTGCCTTCAGTTGCTTCTTGGAATGGGAAAAGGAACGAAGCTCAGCCCCGCTCTGCTGCACAGCAAAGCGCACGCTTGGAGAGCTGCATGCACTGTGCTGCTCACTGCCCCATGTCCCCCAGTGCCACCTCGGGTTTGTGAAGGTGTTTTAAGGATAGAACCAAAACACAGCTCTCACTGTAACCACACAGAGACAACGCTGGCGTGGTGCAGCGCGTGGGTTTGTCACGATGGTGAGTGTTGCATTTTCACAGGATTCTTGCACTAGCGGTTTTCCATCTGTTCTCTCTGTACATGGGTGCACTTTACTGTTAGAATTTGTTCCTCTGATAAATACTGGATATTTAAACGTGAGTAGTGTCCTCGTTAGGAAATAGCAAAGCAGCTCTCGTCTCTTGGTGTATTTTTCAAAAAAAGAGAAAAGGAAAAAAAAAAAAGCCACAAACCAACAAATTGTTTCTAGCACAAGGACCAACTCTTGTACATAAGCATCGACAGGCGGAGTCACTTTCAAACACGACGTCCTTTGCAGTGGCTTTAAGGCGCTTCCCCAGCAGTTCTCATAGGGGTGAGGAGCTGCTCTCTCCCCCCAGCATCACGCTTGGGTTCACTCACGCAGGAGCAGAGGTCGGTGTGTGTTTGTGGTCCCATTGGGAAGTGCCCTCATTGCTCCAGTCTCACCCCACGTCCCCTCACTGCCGTGTCTTTGCTGCAGACCGTAGTGCCCCACGCTGTGCTGTGCCTTCAGCTTCTTTCAGTAACTCCCATTCGGGTTTCTTGCATCTTGCAGGGTCCTTTAGGGTGCACCGAGATCATTGGCAACTATGAAACCCTCTGGATTTGGCTCTTGGGGTGCGTTTGGTCAGCAGTGTGGGAGCACACACCTGTATTGAGCTGCAGCACCAGCAGATGTCCCTTGCACTCTGTATTGCAGAGCCACAACTTCAGTGTGGGGCTGCTGTGGCACAGTGTGGGGTCGCAGCTGTGGTTTGTGCCCTGGTTTGGAATCACACGGATCTGGTTTGTGCCCTGGTGTAGATTCACATGGTTCTGGTTTGTGCTCCAGTGTAGATTCACATGGTTCTGGTTTGTGCCCCAGGATGAAGGATGCTGCGGTGCCAGGCGGGGTGCCTGCATCGTGCAGTCATGCTGCTGCCCCTACATGCTGGGCAGGACATTGGAGGGCTCTGACAACAGCCCTGAGGGACTGATAGAAGTGCTTGGCAAAGGGAAGATGTTCCAAAGCTGAGGTCCTTGGTCCAGCCCAGAGCTGCAGCCTGGGCTGCCCACCCTGCGCTGCTTCATCCAGGGCTGAACTTTGTTGTGTTGTTTCGTTTTGTTTTGTTCTTAATTTCACGTGGCTGTAAAGAAACCTGCTTAGCTAGCGTAAACTGTGTGCGTGCATCATGCCTAAGCCATATGTGGGTTAGGTCCTGAAGCGGGGTGGTACGGAACGGGCGGCGATGCAGTCCCCTCGTACAAAGGCAGTTGTGAATTCAGGGTTACCCAGAAGAAGTCTAGCTGAACCCAAGTGCCAGCTCCGCCTTACCTAGAGAAACAAGCAAGCCGCCGTGCCTGTTGGTTGCAGAGGAGGTCCTGGGTCACTCCTTGGTGGGTTTGGGCTCGGATTTGTCTTCGGGGTCGCCGACGACTCCAGGTGTTGTGAGAAGGGCTGAGGGCACGGTGCGGCGCGGGGACCTCTGCAGAGAACGCCTTCGCTCCCGGATGGTTGCGCTCCCCGACGCCGCTGGGGTGCATTTGGACACAAGCACAACGGTGAAAGTCAATCTGCTTTTTTTCAGATTTGTTTGGATAATTGCTGGATTTTCATTCAATCAAACTCTTTTTCTAATCTAAAACCACTAAGGGCTCAATTCTTTAGCAAGGTGCGTTCGTGTCCAACTGACGGCAGCTGGATCTCACTGGAAACTGCTCCAGATCCACCCGAAAGAAAACCGGAGCTCACGCAGTCATCAGCTCTGCAGTGAATGGACACCAATGGGATCCGCCGCCTCCTCCCCTCCCGGCCACCGCCGCGTCTCAGTGCCACGCCAGCTTTGCAAGAAGGACTTGGTCCCTGGTGGGGGAGCCCCGCGGGAGGCAGGTGGGCGCCGGGACCCCGCGGGGTTGGGCCGGGTGGGCGCCTCGGCCCAGGAGAGGCGGTCGCTTCGCCTTCGCTCCTTGCTGACCTACGGACTGGTGTGGACTTCCAGCGCCGCAGGCGTCGCTCCTGCCCGGCCTTCCCTTTCCCATAGTGTTGCATTCAGCGTTTTGTCCGTTTCTGTCTTCACTTCCGAGAGGATCCGAGTTGGTACAGACCTGTACAGTAATGCACATTTTGTGATTTGTACAATCCCCCTGGTTGCCATCCTTCGAGACACTTGCTGGGAAGATCTTTAAGACACTTAATTTTCCTTTAGCTTTTCTATAATTCCGATGTAAAGGACTTTCTCTGTACAGTATATTATTCAATGCATGTTCTGTTCTCTCTACTGATGATATATTGAACACCACACAGTTGTGACATTGTGCAGTGGGGAGGACAACCCCTGCGGACAGCGGAGGCCTTCGCCTCTCGTGTATAAGGAAAGAAGAAAACATATTTTTTCCTTTGCTGTATTTGCTTGAGCAGAGTTTTCTTGTCTGTACATGTGAGCTGTGAGATAGATGTGAAAAGTTCAAAAGAATGCATTTCCCCCCCCTCACCCCAATGTATACAGATTGTAATCTGTACAATGAAAACTGTATGTATGAAAAAAAAAATGTACTTATTTATAAATGGTTAACACTTGGAAACAGCCTTTGGACTGATGGTGGTTCCCAACCTCACGTGAAAGATCCCAGATGGCAGCGGGTGAGGGTGGATGCAGCCTGGTTCTGCCCAACCCGGGGCAATGGGAGGTGCTTTGGGGTACCCGAAATGATGAGTGCTGGTGAGAGGCAGGGTTAGCTGCAAATCTTTATTAAGGCAGGAGCGTTCACTTTGCAGATGACACATTGCACAAGAGGGGAAAACATTTTAAACACACACTGATGTTAAATTGCACAGACGTGGCATTGCTTGGAGCTGCAAGGGAACTTTGGTGGCTGCAGCCCTGGAGGGCTGAGAACACACAGAAATGTTGGTGAAGGGATTCATCCAATCTACTGCTTGGCACAAAGAGATGGGAATGGGCTTTGGAGGTTGGCAGTAGGGAGATGCTGAGCCTGGGGACGCTATCTGTGGTGGCACCTCCATCCACACATAGAACAGAAGATGCAGAGGGAGCCCCGAGCGAAGGCTCTGCTCACCAATACTGGGCATGGAGCTGGGGCACGCAGAGACATCCAACATCCACCAGGACCGGGCAGCTGGGGGCCTCACTGGCTGCCTCCAGGGCTCTCACCCTCCGTGAGTGTCTTGAAGTCCATGGAGAGGGCCATTTCCTCGGCCAGCGGTGCCCGCTTCCAGTCATCCCGTGTCAGCACGTAGCCCACCACCAACCCGAAGGCCACCAGCAGCAGCCCCAGCACGTTGGCCAGGACTCCCTCTGGCACAAAGTGGCTGTAGGAGTCCCTGTGAGTGCAGACGGGGATGCTTGAGCTTTGCAGGTGTGGGTGACCATCCCTACCAGGGCTGGAACCCCTCTCATCCTCACTTTCCTCTTCCTGGAGGAAGCTGCAGTACCTCCACAGGCAGGTACAGGCATTGGGAAAGGTCCTTTGTCCCCAAATCAGCAAGAAGTGAGACTGCTTTGCGAAGAGACCATACAGGCAGCCTGGCCCCACACCATGCAGCTGGGTGCATGTGGGGCTCTCAGGGATGTGGGACATTCTGCATCCTCCCAGCAAGTGGGCAGAGGTTTTTTGGGGGACCTGAGCTTCCCAGGGTGGTTATGCATGCATCTGGCTGCAGAGCAACTGTAGTGCTGATTATATGCCCCATTAGGACCAAAGGAAAAAGCTGCTGCAGGCCCCTATTAAACAGCATGTGGGATGTGACTCAGCACCAGCACAACTCAAACTCTCGGGGTGATTCACAGCCACAGAACCGCAGCCTGGGCAGGGGCTGGGCTCTGCCCCACAGGCTGGGTCTGGAACAGCCCTTAATGGCAGTCTGGGGGCTACAACCCGCCCAGGTCGGTCACGCACCTGATGTTGAAGAGCAACATCTCAGTGATGCCCAACAGGCAGGTGGCGATGGAGAAGGCAAAGAGGGCGATGCCGAAGAAGACGTGATGGGGTTTGTAACGGCCACGCAGCGAGAAGGACATGCCAGGCACCAGGAAGAAGCCACAGCCCAGGAGCCACTGCAGGTTATTGGGGCATCAGAGGATGCCCAGCCCTACAGGCAACCCATAGCTCCCCATGGGCTGCAAGCACTCACCTGCAGGAGGTAGAGCACAAAGGCAGCCATCCCGCACCAGCTGTGCAGGCTGTACATGTTGGAGATGCCTTTGGCACGGTGCGACTCAAAGACGGCCACGAGGCCTGCAGAAAGGAGCTCATCAGCACTGGGGTGGGGTCCCCATTCACTGCCCCCCACCCACAGCACCCACCAACGAGCGCGATGAGCAGTGCCAGGCCGTGCAGCAGTGCGTGCAGCGCTTTGGTGGAGCGCCTGGCCTCGTTCCTGAACACCCGGTACACCAGGAGAGCTGATGGAGAGAAGGCAGTGAGCAGTGGGGCAGTGTCCATGACCTCCCCACCTCCCCAGAATCAGCACATATCCCTGGGTCCCCCCATATTCCTGGCAACCCCAACCTCCCCATGGACCCCCACCTCTCTAGGACCCCCGCATCCTTGGACCCACCCCATACATCCTGGGATCCCCACATCTCTCTGAGATTCCCATGCTTCCCTGAGACCCCCTCATGTCCCTGGGATCCCCCACCTCCCTGGGACTCCCACATGTCCCAGGGACCCCCAACACTTCCCTGGGACCCCCACATGTCCCCTGGTCCCACCCTGTATCTCCCTGCAACCCCCACATCTCTCTGAGATCCCCATACCTCCCTGGGACCCCCACCTCCTTGGAACCCTCACATGTCTCTGGGACACCCCCACCTCCCTAGGATCCCCACACCTCCTTGAGACCCTCCCCCCCCCACCCCCCACACACATCTTTGAGCCCACCCCATACCTCCCTGGACCCTTCACATCTCCCTGGGATCCCCACATACCCCTGGGACCCTCCCTACTACCTGGCACACCCACATCTCCCTGTGTCCCCTCCCTACATCCCTGGGAACCCCAACCTCACCATGGACCCCCACATCTCCCTCTGTCCCCCCCCCTACATCCCTGGGAACCCCAACCTCACCATGGACCCCCACATCTCCCTGTGTCCCCCCCTACATCCCTGGGAACCCCAACCTCACCATGGACCCCCACATCTCCCTGTTGTGTCCCTCCCACATCCCTGAGAACCCCCAACTCCCTGTGTCCCGTCCCCCCTCCCACATTTCCCTAGCTCTTCCCACCCACTCAATTACCCATCCCGGTGGCACTGGGGCCTTTCACTCACCGTCCCCCTGCAGGAACACCATGCCCAACACCATGCACAGCGGGTGGGCGTTGAACTGCAGCGGATTCTGCCAGGCCACGCCACCCCGGTAACGGCCCAGCCAGGCTCCCGTGGCCGCCAGCAGCGTCAGGCCCAGCAGCTGTGACACAGCCACGTAAGCCGAGAGCCCGGCAGGGCTGGAAGGTGATGGGGTGCCATCCATGGCGACCTGCGGGGACACAGCGAGGGCAGCCAGGCCCCGATGGGGCCACCATGGGGCGGTGGAGCCCGGACCGCCCTCACCTGCCACGGGACTTGGATGCTTCCTGCTGCGTCACCTGCACAGGGTTGCACCCAGCAACCACAGCACGCCCAGCCCTGCTGGCTCCTGTCCTCGCTCTGCTCCTGTCCCCGAGCTCCTGATCCTGCTGTGATCCTGATTCTGAGCTCCTGTCCTCTCTCTGCTCCTGCCCCCATGCTTCTGACCCTGAGCTCCTGATCCTGCTGTGCTTCTGACCTCGGGATCCTGTCCCTAAGTTCCTATCCTTGTCCTTCTGTCTCTGCTCTCCTGTTCCCTGCCCACACTTCTGTTCTGCAGATATTAGGAGGAAGTTTTTCACCCAGAGGGTGGGGAGGCACCGGAACAGGTTGCCCAAGGAGGCTGTGGATGCCCCATCCCTGCAGGCATTCAAGGCCAGGCTGGATGTGGCGCTGGGCAGCCTGGGCTGCTGGTTGGCGACCTGCACACAGCAGGGGGTTGGAACCAGATGATCATTGTGGTCCTTTTAGCCCAGGCCATTCTATGATTCTATGATTCCCCCATTTCCTCCACCTGGACCCAATCCCAGCCCTCCTGTCCCTGCATGGCTGCTTCTGTCTCCAGCCCTCACACCACATCTGTTCTTCCCCATTTCTCCTGCCCCAGCCCTTCAGCATCATCCGCTCTCCCACCCCATCCCCATCCCCACCCTTCTCACTCCCTCCCAATCCCCATCCTCATCCCTCCATTTCCATCCCATCCTTCCCCCTCCAACCTCCCCATCTCCATCCCTCCATGCCCACCCTGCCTTTCACATCCCTCCCCACCACATCCCCACCCCACTGCACCCCCAAAATCCCGATTAGATGAAAGCAGCAACAGGGATGAGTGACGCTGCTCGAGGTCCCCACTGCACCGAGTGGCCAAAGCAGTCACCCTTGGGGACAGGGAAGCGGGGGTAGGACACCACGATAGCCAGTCTCACAGCCCCTGCAACTCACCTGCAGCCACTTTGTGCCGGGTTATCTGCAGGGATCAGAGCCACCTCCACCAGGCACAGCCACTGCTCCAGGTCCCGTCAATGAGGGCCACCAAGTCACAGCCCCAGAGCCACCTCTGTCCCTGTCTATGCTGTGCAGCGTCTTGGACCAGGCTGTGACAGACAGACCAACAGTACTGCCAGGGGATGAAGGGTGGGAGTGGGAGGGCAGGGGGTGGGCATGCATTAAGACCACGCACACACTTTATTCCCAGCCACCTTTATTGGATCAGCCGGATAAGTGGGTTAAGGGAATTGGTTTATTCCATTAGGTTTCACTGCAAATGTCGCCTGTCCGCATCCAGCCCCAGCGCCTGGGGCCATGGAGGCTCTGGGAGACACAATGGGGACAGGGGCAGGGTGGGGGTAGGAGAGGCAGCAAGGTCCCCTCCCCACCATATAATGCCCCCACAACCATGGACCTGCCCTGAATTGGCACCTACCCCATGCTGCCCTGCCCCATTTGGCCTCGAGGTTGGCTAAAAGCACTAAGATGTCATCACCCAGAACTTGAGTGCCAGCTGCAAACACCTGGATGTGAGGGGACAACCTGGTCCCCAAACACCATGGGATCTGCAGGTGGCCCCTTAGCCCCGGAAAGAACAAGTTTACAGCCACCACCAAGCACTGGGGTGAAAAGCATCCCCCCCAGCAGAGCAGTGGGTCAGCAACACAGCAGATCAGCTCCCCCTCCAAATATTATCCTCCCCAAAATTCTGTCCCCTCCCTACTGCTTTTTCTCATGGTGGGGACCTGCCTGCCCCCCAGCAGTCTGCAATCCAGGCAAACCCAGTGTCACGCAGAGCAAAGAAGGGTCTTTGCTTATCCCCCTCCACGTGGTGTGTTGGGGGGGGGTGATGTGTGCAGCCTCTCACTGTGGCCTCTGCCCAGAGTCCCCCCCCAAATCCCTAGGGATGATCTGGGGGTCGCTTGGGGGATCCCTGCTCTGGACCGGGGCTACAGGTTCATGCAGCGATGTTCTGGGAGGGGGGAGGGTCCTGGTGGACACCCATGCTGCACGATGCACCCCCACCCCCCCCACTCTTACCTGCGTGTGCTGCCAGCACCAGGCCCTGCAGTGACAACGTCTGAGCCAGGAGGGACGAGGCCACTGCGTTGGCAAGGCAACAGCACGATGGCAAGGCGGGGGTGGGGGGGTGGTTGAACACCCCCCCCCCAGCATCACTGCAGACCGAGGATGCCATGACAGCAGGCCGGGAGGCTGCAAAATGGGGTGAAGTCCCCCCAGCCACAGTGTGGGGTCAGTCCTCAGAGCTGCACATCACCATTGTGTGACCCCTCCCCCCTGCACTGCCAGGTCCTGCCCCCTCTCACCCCCCCCTCCCCACACCACCACCATCACACCCAGGAGACACAGCCACCCCCCGGTGCACCCCCATCCAGGGCCCACCCCCCAGCCCCACACACAGCCCCATACAGAAGACACTGCAGCTTCACGACTTGTTTTTTTTTTCATTTGAGCGCAGGGACATGCGTGGGTTTAACGCAATTATCCCCTGCTAATCACCTGCACCCCTATCTGCAGCACCAGGGGATGTTTTGCCAGCCGCAGGGCTGATGGTAGGGCGGGTGTGAAGGCTGATAGCAGGGGGGGCATGTCCCTGTGTCCCCCCGTTTGTGTGCGTGTCCATGTGTCCGTCACACAGTGCCACTAGGTGTCACCAGGAGCTCGCAGTGCGGAGCTGGGCACCCCAGGGGACTCACAGCACCCTACTGTCGAGAGCTATGGGAGCTGGGAAACCCGGTGACATGGAGCACCGTGGGACCTGGAGCACGCAAAGACCTGGGGGATCTGGTGAGATCTGATGGGATCTGAAGCATCCAAGGAGCTGATGGGACTTGGTAGGACCTTATGAGCCCCGGGATCTGGAGCACCCAAAAACCCAAAGGATTTGGTGAGACCTGGTGGGATCTGGAGCACCCAAGAACCTGATGGGAGCTGGTGGGATCTGGTGGGACTTGGTGGGATGGTGGGAACTGGAACACCCAAGTTGCTAACAGGATTTGGTGTAACCTGACAGGACCTGACACCTGGAGTTCCCAAAGACCTGAAGGATTTGGTGAAACCTGGTGGGATCTGGTGAGACCTGATGGGATCTGGAGCACCCAAGGACCTGAAGTTCCTGGAGGATGTGGTGAGACCAGGTGAGATCTGGAGCACCCATGGACCTGACGGGGCTTGGTGCGATCTGATGGGACCTGGAGCATCCAAGGACCTGGTGAGACCTGGTGGGGTCTTGTGAGAACTGGTGAGACCTGATGCAACCTGGAGCACCCAAGGACCTGAAGGATTTGGTGAGACCTGGTGGAATCTGAAGGACCTGGTGAGACCCAACGGGATCTGTGAGACCTGGAGCACTTTCCAGCTGCTGCTGTGCCATGAGAAGCACACCCTGGAGGTTCAACATCCCCATTTCCAATGGATACCCATCACCCTAACAGGAAAGCCTGCTCTTTGCTCCAGGGCAGAGCCTCACGTGCAGCAGCCTCAAGACCTCACCCCTGTGAGCATGACCGCAACCCTGGACACAGGGGCACCGCACCGTGCAGCAGCATTATCTCTGCAAAGCAATTGAAAATACGTCAATAGTTCTGCTGGAAGGGACCGAGGAAGGTCAGCAAGTCTGCCTGCCTGGCTACCAGCAGTTAAAGTGGGATACTGAGGGCATTTTCCAAGTGAGCCCCGAACACAGAGGTGTGGGCACCCTGGAATCCTGCGTCAGTGACAATAAAGACATTTCTCTTATGGCCCCATCTGAGCCTCCCCTGGCACAACTGTGTGGTGCACCCATCCACTGTGCCACTGGTGACCAGTGAGCAGAGACCAGGCAGCCCCAGGGGCCTCTCCTCCCACCCAAACAGATCCAGCCCTATATTGGAACCCTGGGAGCACTGCAGGTGTTGAGCCTCATTCATTGCAACCTCTCGAGCTCTTCCACTCAGTCCTCCAACACTCAGAAAAATGCCAACGATGGACCCCCCCTCCATGATCCCACATTGGCTCTGACAATAGCTTTGCTCTCTGAGTGCCTTCCACCTTTCCCAGGGCCCCTTCCCCACATGTTGCCCACCCAGGGGTCATCCTGGCAGGGCTGCAGCTCCCAGTGGCAGATGGAGATAACGCTGGCTGGCATCCAGCTGGCAGGATCCTTTCCAGACCTTTGGTAAATCGTTTGGTAAATGGTTTACCAGAGCTAATCTCAGCCATAAAACCCATCATAAAGTGCAAACCTTTAGCAGCTGGGCTGCAGCTCGTGGCAGGGGTCAGCCGGGCCCTGGGACAGAGCTGACAGAGGGTTTCCCCTTCTGTGGGTGGGCTGAGACCTTTGGAAAAGCCTTGAAGGGGGTGAGAGTTGGGGCTTCCTTCAGGAGAGATGGCAAGATGGGAAGCTCCACCTTCCTGCTAAGAGCAGCAATGTTTTAATATGGAGTCATCATAGCGTGGTTGGCTTGGAGGGGACCTTCAAGCTGGGTGTCCCTCACCAAATCAAGGCCCTATCCACAGCCTTGGGCACCTCCAGGCAATGCAACAAAGCATCTTTATATGTGTTTAGAGCCACACAGCAGCCTACAGCCCTACAGGGTTGGATGCCCACGGTTGCTCATCCCATCCACACAACGAGAACAAACCCGAGGCCATTGGTCCCTTGCACCCATCAGGCACAGGGGACACAGCAGTGGCAAAGTGGGGACAGCTCAGGCCCTGCCACCAGCCCTGCATGCTGGTGCCCACCAGCATTTTTTTGTAACAGGCTCTTTAATTAGCAACGTTGCCAGGGACATAACAGCTTTATTAAATCTGCCTGCAACGAAACCATCAGCACACTGCCAGGATGACTCTGTCCCCAGTGGTCCCCTCTGGCCTGCAGCAGCTCTGGGCTCCCCTGGGGCTCCAAAGGACCCCCAGAAGCCCCTCAGCTCAATACCCCACATCCTGCCCACCCACACCTCCCCAGCTGCTGCCCCGTCTCCTCCCTCCACCTGAGATGATCCAATTACCATTTTGCTGATCTAACGCATCGCTGGCGTGTTGTTTCCTTTTCTTTTTTTCCCTCCCCTAAATCAACTTTTTATCGCTTAAGAAATGCTGATGAGAAGGATGAGTCCCCCAGGAGCGGCTGCGAGAGCACAGCTGCCAAGATTGGCTTTGTCACTAAATGCAATGGGAAAAATAATGCTATTTCAAGGGGTGGATGGGTGCAGCTCAGGGCTGATCACTTTACAAATCCAATGGGTTTGGGAGCTGGGTCTTCAGAACTGCACCCAGCACGCAGAATCCCTGTCCTGAATGCATCCATCACCGCCCCTACAAGCCCCCAGTTTCTTGGGGTCCCATCGGTTTCCATTGGGATTCAGCTTCCCCCACCCCAGGGCTCAGATAGAAGGGCACAGACACTCGTTTTATTCCCGGCAGCAATTAAACTGCCTTCTCCTCACTGGGAACACAGTGCTGTGATAAGATCTGTGCAGCAGGCTCTTGCACTCCATCTCTTTCAGAAGGGGCCGAAGGCTCATTTATAGGGATTTTAATAGCTGCCTGGATAAACAGCGGCGATAACCCTCACTGGACTCGCAGCAGGTGATTAATGCTCCCGCAGCAGTCACGCTCACTTGCCTTGTGGCCAGGATTGGTTTGTGTTATTAAGGAACAGGGGGTGGGGAGGGGAAAAAAATGTGGACTTTGCCACATTTTATAGGGTTGATGCATAGGTGTGGAGGGAACACAGAGATCTCCTCCATCACCTCATGCTTTGGTGCTCGGCGGATGGGGATGGAGGGTGAGGGATGAGGGGTGGAGGGTGAAGGATGGGGGGTAAGAGATGAGGGATAGATGACAAGGGATGAGGGATGGAGGACAATGGTTGAGGAACACAGGACAAGGGATGAGGGATGGAGGACAACGGTTGAGGAACACAGGACAAGGGATGAGGGATGGAGGACAACGGATGAGGGATGGAAGACAACGGATGAGGAGCACAGCACAAGGGACAAGCAGTGGATGATTATGGCCCTCCGTTCTTGCCCCATAGTGCTTCCACTGGGCTGCCTGTTGGAGCCTAGTGTTGATGGGCAGCTCTCCCAAGATGCTGTCATCATCCATGGGCTTTCACGCCCTCCGCATACTGCCTTCTGGGGCAATGTCACAACCTCAGGATGCTGGTGATGGTCCCAGCCCATGGGGTATAGCTGGAGGAGCTCCCATAGTGGAACCCACATCTCCACTCCCTTCCCATCTTCACCCAGCCCCACCAAGCTGGTTGGTGCTGCACAGGCAGGGAAACATGCAGTCTCACTGGCGTTTCTCCTCTCGTGCCACCAGCCATAAACATGTGTCCTATGGCCAACACGATACAGGAGGTGTCAGAGGGCAGGGCTGAGATCTTGCTGACGTGGGGCATTTCTGCTGTGTTCAGCCTCAACAAATGCTGACTGTGCTCTTTTGGTGCTATGGGGTGGCTGTTATGATGACACAGCAAGCTTGCTGCCAAGCACCACACCCCAAACCAGGGGAGAGGGGATGCTCTGGGTTTTGAATGGCTATTTTAGCCTGGAAATGGCCAAAAAAAAAACCCCAATGGAAATATTTTGCTGATGGCCAGCAGTGCTCTGGTCCTGCTAATCTGTCCCCAAACCCAGGTGACTCATTGGGACTGTGCAATCTGAGCCATCCCATAATGCCAAGTGTGCTCAAATCCCTCTGGACCAGGATTGCAGTTACTGCTGCTCTTAGCTTGCATCGGCCACAGTACTTATTTCAGTGGTTTGCCATCATTTTAGCACATGCAAGTCCAAAACAAACTGCAAAAAGGCTCATTGCCACATTCCTAATTTTGCAGGATGATAAAACAGCTGTTGAGATGAAGAATTTGGAGCAGTGATGTTTTCCCTCTCCCTCACAGCGACGTCGCAGCATCTGGGAAAGCAGCTTAGCGAATGATGCGCTCTGATAATTGATTGAATTCATCAGTAAATAAGGCAGCATCATTTAAAACCACGGTTCAAAGTGGGAGGAGGAATTCTCCTGGTGGGGTTCTCACCAACCATCATGCCCACAAAACCACAGCAGTGAGGGAAATCAACACACAAGGGTGCACATCCAAAATAAAGGCCTTTTTTAGGGGTCAACCCCACAGCAAACCCATTCCCTCCTTTCCAGGAGCTCTGTGATTGCTCAAGGGGAGAGATGGATCAGATGGGAATTTTGAATGCTTTGAGAAATGTGATGGGAAAGCCAAAATGTGGATTTGAATGAAAGAGAAGGAAGAATGGCCAGGGTTGGAAGGGACCTTAAGGATCATGAATCTCCAACCCCCTGCTAGAGACAGAACCACCAACCTCCACATGTCATACCAGACCAGGCTGCCCAGAGTCCCATCCAATCTGGCCTTGAATACCTCCAGGGATGGGGCATCCACAGCTTCTCTGGGCAGCTGTTCCAGCACCTAAAGATGGGATTAATCACCCCCAGATGGACACCATAGGGTGGGCTTACATCCATCGAAATCCCCAAGTGTCCCCATCCAGCACTGGGGATATCCCTAAATTCCTCCCCCTTCACACACCTCCCACCACACTGCTATCTCAGCTGATTCCTTCCAGATCTCCTAAGATTTTTGCTCTCAGATTCTTTATTTCTTCCCAATCTGTGGGTCTCTGGGCCAGGAGTTCATTTCCCATCACTGCCCCTTTTCCCCAGGGCTGTGGGCTGGGAGGTTTGGTGAGCCGGGCAGCCAAAGAGTTTGTTAAAGAGGATGAAAGCAAACAGTGCTCCTTCCCCAGCAACATCCTGCCCTTGGGCAATATGCTGCGGGGATGTTTGAGAGACAGGATGTCTGAGATTTGGGGATATCTGAACCGTTCTGGTCCCATTTCCTCTGTCAGTTCCCAGTGCCCGGTGCCAGGAGCCGCAGCCCCTCGGTGCCTCCACCAGCACACACGTGTCCACACACACATGCTGCAGGCAGGGGGATGCTGCCAGTTGCAGCTTTTGATGGAAATGCAAGTGGATGGGAAGTGTCCTCCCAGCTGGAGCAGCCACTGGGGACATGGCATCTCACCCAGGAGCCCACGTCACCCCGCAGCCCCGCGGCCGCTCGCGGTCCAGCATCCGTCTCCGTGGCAACGCTTCGTGCACATCCTTCCATGTCCCTCCGGTCCACAGCACACACAGCCCAGGGTACCCCATATATGGGGTCCAAATGGGTCCCCTTGTCATCATCACCCGCTCCAGCACCTCCAGACTGCAATGGATGTGTGGGTCCATCTGCACCACGGCACCCTGGCAGCACAGAGGCACCAACTCGCATCTTTGGGCTCTCATCCATCCCATTTGCTTTCCTGGATCACGGCCCCTTCCTCTGCCAGCACTGTCCCATGTCTGACCTCAGCTGGAAACCTTTAGGATGGGATGTCACTGAGCTGGGCAATGCAGCCATCCTGCTCAACGCAACGTCCCACAGCAGCAGCAGCGTTTGGAAGCGTCTCAGGTACGTCAACCACTGAAACACCGTGAGCTCTTCCCTATGGAAAAGGGCTCCAAAGTGCCCTTGTTGGGGTCACCACACCATGCAGAGGTTGCAGAGCCCATTTCAGCCCCAATCCTGGCCCAGTGGCCGGGAAAACCCCTCCCCAGCACAGCTGGGAACAGGGGGCTGGCGCTCCTCAGGAAATCTCCATTCATTAGTGTTTGGTCATCAGCCAAATTGGAGCCAAACCAACCATTTTTCCAACTTCTCAGGGAAGTTTCTAGGGTCATGTGGGAGAGGGGATGGCAAAGGGGGGCAGGTGGGTGCCATGGTGTCCGGGCTCTAGGCACTGCTCTAAGCACTGGGCACAAAACCAGTGTCAGCAATGAAGGTTTTGTGGATGCTCACATCAGGACGTGGTGTGATTGAGAAACTGTGATTCTTGGAAGGGGTTTATTGACGTCAGCGGCTTGCAGGCTCCTAAATCCCTTCTTTTTCTTCTGGAAGTGGTTCTCTGCATCTCATAGGAGCCACAGTGGGAGGATTTGCCCCTTTTCAAAGAGTTGTGATTTCCCCATTGGGTCGCCACAGCTGTGCCCAGCACAAAGTGGGGCCAACAGTCCAAGAGTTGCCCTGCTCCCCTCCTTAAAACTCCCACTTCCATGGTGGGTGTCTGCTGTGACCCCACAGTGTGCTGATGTGGTCAGCATGATGTGTTCAGCCCAGGGCCTCAACCTGGGCACAGCTCCCAGGGCTGGGGCCAGACCCCAGGGAAAAGGGATTTATTTAATTAAAAAGCAACAACAACAAAGAAACAAACAAAATAAAAACACGACCCGAAACGAGCTATCAAGCCCATCAAAAGTGGATCTGGTTTTCATTCGGAAAGAACTTTCTGTTACTCATTTGTCATCAGCTTAATTCCTCAAATCCAAACACTTTGTGGGACGGGATGGGATTTCCTTCACGGTCAGAAGAAACACTGCTTTCCTCTGAGAAATGAGATTAGGCCCATGTGTGTGCCAAGAAGCTGTTGGTCAATCTGGGATGACCGTGTTGGGGTTCCTCTGCCGCAGCTGGGGGAGGAGCCCGAGGCCAGAGCCCAGCCTGGGACAGACCCCGCAGCCGCCCACCCCACGCTGCCAGCCTTCCTCCCGCTTTATTTTCATTCCCACCCTTCCCTCAATTCTTCTCCTTCTTCCCTCCCAACCCCTTCCCCTTCCCTTTGGCACGGCCGGGAGCCGAGGGGACTTTGCACCCCAAAGGCAGCGCCGTCACCCCGCTGCGGTGCAGCCCAAGGGCGAGCGCAAAAATGCTCGCTTCTTATCGGCGAGGAGAGGCAGGCACGGTGGGCAGGGTTAGCGCTGCCTTATAAGCAGGCAGCAGCGTCGGGAAAGCTCCCTCGCAAGGCTCCAGCGCAGCTCCCACCACGATGCCCGCGGCTTTAGGGCTGCTGCTGCCGTGGCTGAGCCTGGTGGGTGCCCTGCAGCCGGGGCTGGAACCCCCCGAGTTCGACCCCACGGAGGCTGGGGCCGTTCTCTTCGCCGATGCCTACAACAGCACGGCGGAGATCGTCCTGTTCCAAAGCGTGTCCGCCAGCTGGGACTACAACACCAACCTGACGACCGCCAACGCTGCCCTGCAGGTGGGTGGTGGGATGAGGACAGCGGGGGGTGGGTGCTGCTGGGGGGAGGAGGGGGAGGTTCGGGGTCGGCGTCCACCTTCCTCTCCTTCCTCCTTGTAGGTTCCTTCCTTAGTGCCCCAAGGTGTTGGCACAGGGCTGGGACTCTCAGCCTGGGAATTGCAATGTTTTCCCCCCAAATTGTCCGTCTGGTGAGCCTCCAGCACAACAGCCCTGGCCCCACGGCAGCCCGGGTTTATTTTTAGAGGTGTTCCCCCATTCCCAGCACTTTTCACTTCCCTGCCCCCTCTCCCCCCCCCCCCCCCCTTCCCACATCGGGTCAGGTGTTAAGTGTCCCTGGCCCTGCCCCCTCCACATCCCTGGCACTGTGCCTTGCCAGAGCCCCAAGTGTGAATACGCAGCAGGGTGGCACTGGGGCAACATTCTGTCATCTCCAACCCATGGGGACAAAGCTGGCTTTGGGGACACGCTCCAAACGTGGGAAATCTGACACGTGCCCAGCTGGTGCTGGCAGATCCCAGAGGAAAGCGATGCTGTGGGTTCCCTGCAGGTGTGGAAGGGGTTGGCACGTGGAGCTGCACAGCTGTGCCTGGCCCCTGTTCTGCTTGGACATTCCTCTAATGCTTGTTGGATAAGGGGAGCTGCTATGGCCACAGCACAGGGAAACACACGTGACATGGGGACAGGGATGTGGCTTGGGGTTATGGACATGATGGCATGGGGACACAACCACAGCGCTGTATGCAGCTCAGAGCTACATGTGCCACCCCCCACAGCAAATTGGACACAGGATCAGCACAACCTATACGTGACCAACTTGCATTTGGGGACCTGTGTGTCACCTCCGTGCGCTAAGCAACCGTCGCACAGCCCCAAGCCTGGCCAGCAGCCTGTGGGACAGGAACACACATTGTGTGCTGCTTGTTGGTCCATGCAGGGCACAGCAGGGACAGGATGGGGACGAACACTGCCAGGGCTGCTGCCAGCTTGGCAGGACACCCCATGTTCTCCCTCCAGCCTTTTAGGGTGAGTTGAAGTGAGGTCTGGGTACACACCCAGCTGCTGCCTTTGCGGATGTTACAGCGGGTACAGGGACCTCTGGGCACAGTGGGTGCATCGCAGCCACATGAGGCAGTGGGGTTGGAGGCACCCCAGAGGCATCCCAGAGCAGCTTGTTCTCTTTCCCATGTTAATAAATACCTCAGGATCACTCGCTGTGCATTCACTGTGATGTCAGTGCTTCTTGAGCCAGCCCCACTCCCTTCCCAGCTCCCCGATGGTTTTTGGGATGAGAGGCAGGAGATGGATTGAACTTTTCTGGCTGCTGTGCTCAAAGTTTTGCCCCCCATGGGAGATGCTCCCAGTGGTTTGCAAAGCACCTAGCACACCGTTTGCCCAATCCTAATGCAGTGTTACCCCAGGCAGAGGGAGAGGAGGGGATACGACCTCTGACATCAGCTTATCAAAGAGACAGCAGGGATGTGAGCTGCATGACTCGAAGACCGAGCACCAAAGGGTTAATGGGGTGACCCAAAGGCTGAATCTGGGGGGGATTTGGTGAACCCTTGGGCCAGGTAATCCCTGCTCAGAGCTATAGCACAGAGGGGCTGAGCCAGCTGTGTGATCCCCCAGGACCTGGTACCAGAGAGGTGGCCCAGGGGGCACAGTGACACTGGGCAGCAGCAGCCCTCAGCCATGCAGGGATGGGCAGAGAGATCCTGGAAGGACAGAGGGGTCTGGGGCAGAGATGGCAGCCTCAGCTCACACCACCAGAGCTGTCAGGAGAATTTAGGGCATGATTGGTCTGACCAAACACAGGCGGCTGCTCAAGGAGAAGACAAAACACAGCTGGACTCTGCCTCCTGCATCTCCTGGCTCAGAAACAGGGTGCTGGAAGGGATCAGATCTCCCTCATGAGCCTCCACACGTAGTGGGGACTCCCATGGGTGGGGGGCCCTTGCTGTGGGGTGTCCCTGGGTGATGTCCTTAGGGTGAGGCTGGAGGCACCAGGATGTCCCAAGGAGGGCTCCTGACTTTGCTTCAGGCATCTCCCTCCCTGCCCCAAGCCACCTCCAGCCCCACTGCACTGCAACTCCTATCCCTGTAACTGCAACTCCCATCCTCCCAAGAGAATGTGGAGATTAAACTAAAACAAACCAGGCTTGTTGGGGCCAGGCTGGAAACGCCACGAGTAACAGTTAATGAGCTCCATAAATCATTCTGGGATGGCATAGGGCAGGTGCTGTGTGTGTTCTCACTGCCCACTGCTCAGGCTGGGATTCTCCCAAAAAAATCAGTGTTTGCCTATTGGGTGTGTGGATGCTACTGCCTGCAATGAGCCTTTTCCCAAAACTGTTGCTGCTGGCTGCAGCTCCAGCTGCCTAAATAATTCCCACGGTGCAGGAGCTTCTGCTGTCCCACAGCCTGAAAAGTTATGTTGGGGCTGGCAGAGTTGGAGGCTGGAGATGGTGGGAGCCCCAAAACTGAGGGGTTGCATCTCCAAGGCAAATGAATGCTCCTTTGCCCGGTGAAACCCAGGTGTGGGGTTCATAGGGCACAGAGCAGGGGTTGCCCACGTGGCATGGACTTCCCATCCCTGTGTCCCCATCCCACCCAAGCTACAACATCGCCTCCAAAACAGTCTCAAATGCCACCTCCTTGTCTGCAGCTTTGGATTCTGCTGGAAACTGCTGTCTCTTTCTATAAATGTCACTTGGGGATGTCTCTGTTTGTCCCTACATGTCCCGTGCCTTCTGGCTTGCACAAACCCTTGTGACGCTGCGTGCAGTGGCACATCCCCCTCTCTCCATGCAGGTCGAGGCATCGCTGGAGGAACAAAACTTCACAGAATTGTGGGGCAAGAAAGCCAAAGAGCTGTATGGCAACATCTGGAGCAATTTCAGTGACACACAGCTGAAGAAAATCATCGGCTCCATCCAGACCCTGGGGCCCTCCAACCTGCCCCTGGACAAGCGGCAGCAGGTAGGTGATATGTTGGCAAAGCCCTGGAGATGCTTGCATGCTGCTAAATCCTCTGAAAGCCATTTTTCCCTGAGCATCCAGGACCCCTCATTGTGGGGGTCATCATGGCCCTTCATTGTGTTTTGGAGGGATGATGTGGAGTGGGGAAGTGATGGAGGGGACAGATGGGATTTGTGGTTCCCCCTTGGAGATGCACGTGGCCGGTATCAGTCCCTAACATCAGCACAGAGCTACCTGTGAGGAGGAGCTGGAGATTTCCTGCTTACACTGAGGGGCTCTGGGTGTGCCCTGGATACCATCCAACATATACCCATGGTTGGAGACCAGCTGGCTCAGCTGCTCCTGAGCACAGCCCAGCACTGGGAACATCAGGATGGCCTGAGACTTCCCCTTAGTAGTCCTGAGCTTGCAAGGTCTGCAGCTTAAGTGCAAGTAAAATGCTCCAGGCTGCAATGTCTGTGCATCTCTGCTGGCTCTTGGGTTACCTCTCCACTGCAACATAGCTTGGCTTGTGAACCCACTGATACAATCCTCATAGAAGCAGCACTGGCCCTGGTTCCTTCCTGGAAACCTATCCCTGATAACAGAGAGCATCACATCTCCCCACACATCATCTGCATTTCCCCCTGCTTGCACCCTCTGCCGTCATCCAGCACTGTCCCTTCCGCCCACCCCAAGCAGAGGAATGGGGGAGAGAGAGGGACGGAATTTCCTTCCCTGGGAATGAGCTCCCTGGGCACGTTCCAGGAAACCTCCTGTCGCTATTGTTTGCTGTTGTTGAAGTTTGGAGAAATAAATACCCTTCCCTCCTCCTGCTCCTTTTTTAATTTCTTTTTTTTTTTTTTTTTTTTTTGCCCTCTCTGATAAACAGGCTGTTCTATCTGATGAAGGGCACTATAAATAGCTGTGCTGCAGGACATGGAGGCTGTGCATGGGTTGTCTGTCCCAAAGAGCCTCTGCACAACGAGTGCAGAAATGATGCTCACCTCCCCCCAAAATTGTGTTGTACAAACACACTGGGTCCTCTTCCAGACACACTCATGTGCTCTGGAGGTGGGAAGTCTTTGTAAATCCTGCCTGAACAGCCATTCCCACCCCCTTCCAGCCCCAATGCCTTTTCCCTCCCCACAGTACAACACCATCCTGAGCGACATGGACAAAATATACTCCACAGCCAAGGTGTGCCTTGACAATGGGACCTGCTGGGATCTGGAGCCAGGTACAGATCGTTCCCATCCCTGTCCCCTGCCTCCCAGTGACCACATCCAGTGTGCTCCGATTCCCAGCTCCTCAGCGGGTCGTGGTTGATAGGATCCTGGTTCGTGTTCATGGGGTTGGGGATGAAGAATGGTTTGAAGGATCTGGAGCACAAGTCTGGAGCACCATGGTGGTGATGGGTTGATGGTTGGACGAGTTGATCTTAGAGATCTTTTCCAACCTTACTGATTCTATGAGTTGGGCACAGTAGGGATGGGTTGGTGGTCGGACTTGATGACCTTTGTAGTTCTTTTCCAATCTTATGTTCTATGATTCTGTGATCTGTGTCCGACGCAATGATGGTGGCACCTCACAGACCTGCTGTGGGACGTGCCCTGCTTCTGCTCCCCCTTCCCACTGGGCTCTCATGTCCTGCTTGTCCCCTCTGTCCCAGACATCTCAGACATCATGGCCAGCTCCCGCAGCTACAAGAAGCTCCTCTACGCCTGGGAGGGTTGGCACAATGCTGCAGGCAACCCACTGCGTGCCAAGTACGAGGAGTTCGTGACACTGAGCAACGAGGCGTATCAGATGGACGGTGCGAGCAGGATGGGGGATATGGGGGGGGCCAGGGGTGGGAATCTGGCAGTGTGGTGTCCCGTTCTCCCCATCCCATATGCACAGAGCTTCCACTTCCCCCTGCCCAGGTGTTGACACCTTGAGGTAGGAGTAAAATTCCCACTGATGCTCAACAGTCCCAGCTCTTGGGGCTGGATATAGGGGCGGCCCTTTGGGGTTAAAGCCAGGGGTCATCACTGCCTCCCTGCAGGATTTGAGGACACAGGCAGCTACTGGCGCTCCTGGTACGACTCCACCACCTTCGAGGATGACCTGGAGCATCTCTACAACCAGCTGGAGCCACTCTACCTCAACCTGCACGCTTTTGTCCGAAGAAAGCTCTATGATCGCTATGGCTCCAAATACATTAACTTGAAGGGCCCCATCCCTGCTCACCTCCTCGGTAAGGGCCAGGGGTGCTGGTGGGGCTGGAGAGCTGTAACAGGACTGGGGGGGGAGGGGAGGGTCCCAACTATTGCTGTGTTTCTCTTCCTCTTGTCCCATCTCTGTCTCCACTCTTGCTGTTCTCTGCTTTCAGGCAACATGTGGGCTCAGCAGTGGAATAATATCTATGATCTAATGGTCCCCTACCCTGATAAGCCCAACCTGGATGTCACAAGCACCATGGTGAATCAGGTACAGGGCTGAGGGACTTGTTAGTGGCACCAGTTAGAAAAAAAAAAAAAGGGAAGGTATTGGCCATACCATTTAGCCTATGGGGGTGGTTACCCATATCTGCATGTTGAACAGCAGAAAAGCCATTTTGGAGGACGGTTAGGGACACAGGAATGACTCCACTTCCCCTCCAGCAATGGTCAAAGAGGCAGTGGATGAGAAAAGGGTATGGTGATGCAGTGGGACCAGTTCTGGGGTCTATATTTACACCATCCCACATGTCCTACCAGGGCTGGAATGCCACCCACATGTTCCGGGTCTCGGAGGAGTTCTTCACTTCCTTGGGGCTGCTGGAGATGCCACCTGAGTTCTGGGAGAAGTCCATGCTGGAGAAGCCAACAGATGGCCGGGAAGTGGTGTGTCATGCCTCAGCGTGGGACTTCTACAACCGTAAGGACTTCAGGTGTGTGGGTCATGCAGGGTCTGCAGAACAAGACCCTCTTCAGTCCCCCTTGATGGTTATCATTTTGGGTACCCCCAGCCTCACCTTTCCCTTTGTGAGATAAGTTTTCGAGGTACCACACTGCTCTGCTTTCCCCTTCACTGAGTTTACATTTTCCACATGGAGTTCTGCCACCCTGTTAGGGACCCTGAGGTCCTATCAAGGGGTGCATGAGCAGGGCAGGAGCCCTCACCTGGCTCAGGTAATGCTGCTTTCACCCCACAGGATCAAGCAGTGCACAACAGTGACCATGGAGCAGCTGTTCACAGTGCACCACGAGATGGGCCACGTGCAGTACTACCTGCAGTACAAGGACCAGCCTGTCTCCTTCCGTGGTGGTGCCAACCCTGGCTTCCATGAGGCCATTGGTGATGTCATGTCCCTGTCCGTCTCCACTCCCGGCCACCTTCAGAAAATTGGGCTCCTCAGCAGTGCTGTCGAGGATGAAGGTACGGCAGCTGCTCTGCAGAGGGTTGAAACACTGCGTGTGGCACCAGAAAGGGAGGGGGGTGTGCCAGGTTAGGCTGTGGTCTGGCAACACAGCCCAGATAAGGAGGAGCGCCATGCCTTTTACTCATGCTTATTTACAAGCACAGACCCTTCTTTTCTCTGTGGATCCATGCATGGATCCCTTCTTGGCTCCATAGACAGCCCCTTCTTGACTCATGACTACATGGACGTTTCCTGCTTGTCTCCATCAACAACCCCTTCTTGAGTCATCAAATCATAGAATGGCCTGGGTTGAAAAGGACCACAGTGCTCATCTGGTTCCAACCCCTTGCTATGTGCAGGTCGCCAACCACCAGACCAGGCTGCCCAGAGCAACATCCAGCCTGGCCTTGAGTGCCTGCAGGGATGGGGCATCCACAACCTCCTTGGGCAACCTGTGCCAGTGCCTCACCACCCTCTGAGTTCATCCTTTTCACCACCAAGAGCAGCAGTTCCCTTCCCCAGCAGTCCCAAACCTGACAGCAGCATCTCTATGCTTTATCAGCATCAGTCTTTCTGGTGTTTCCCCTCCCCTCATCAAGAAGCTCCCAGGAGCACCATGAGCAGCTCTGCAGAAGTAGCACTGAGCTCTCACGTGCTCAGTCACGAGGGCAGTCAGTGGATGACACGTCTGCCTGCCAGGCAGTGCAGCAGAGGAGGACTTGTCGCTGCAGGACACTGCCTAGCTTGGCAAGGATCTCCTCCCTGCAGCCACCTCTCAGCCAGCACGTCAAAGCAGATGGCAGCAGAGCAAACAGAGTGTTCACAGCCTCCTGCTGCAGGCGGCTGCTTTGCAGAGGGAGAGTCCCGGGTCCTCCCGCCTTGTCATTAAATCCACTCCATGACGGGGAAGCTGTCACAGCACACAAGAGTGCTGGGCCGGTGCTGTACAAGCATGGAGCAGATGGTCCCTGCCTCCAGGCATCGCTGTCTGACTAACGGGTCCTTGGCTGCCACGCCAGCACTGCAATGGCAGCCAGCAGCCCTTCAGAGCACTGCTGCCAACCCTCCCCGACCCCACAGCTTCAGCTGGCTCTCCAGCTGGTCCTTCTTCAACCTGCCTTTGCAGGGTTTCCCCAGGGAGCAGGGAAAAGCAGATGTCACCACCTGCTGTGCTTCCCATGGAATGGTGGTTGCTGTCCCAGTTTTGACTCCAGTTCTGGATCCAAACTGTAGCATTGTTTGTTGCGCCATATCAGCTCTGGGGAGCAAACCCCTTTCAGCCTGAAGACCTTATAGAGTGAACGTGTGCATTAAGTTACCCTCATCAGAGACCTTTTCATGCTGAGAGCCAGGCTGAGGGCAAGGGAACACTGCGTTTGTCACTTCCAAGTTGCCCCAGGCAGGAGCTGCAGCTAGAAAAAACCTCCTGTGCCCCATTGCAAGCTTCACTAGAGAGCAAAACTACAAGTTGAAATGCTGTTCCAACTGCTCATCCAGCTCTCTTCACCCTATTGGCAACAAAAAGTCTGGTGACCTTAGTGCTGTCCACCCAGGCTCATTCCCAGCCCCATCCAGGCTCTGTTCCCTGCAGAAAGCAACATCAACTACCTGCTGAAGATGGCTTTGGAGAAGATTGCCTTCCTGCCCTTTGGCTACCTCATCGACCAGTGGCGCTGGAATGTGTTCAACGGCCGCACGCCCCCGAGCCGTTACAACTACGACTGGTGGTACCTGAGGTAGGGATGGTCAGCGAGGGTGGAGGCATGCATGGAGGCTGAGGATGTGCAGGGAGGGAAAAAATGGCAGTGGAAATGGCTGGCTGGCTGGATGGATGGATGGATGGATGGATGGTTGGGTTGAGGGACGCAAGTACAGGAAAGGACACAACTGTTCAGCTCTCTTTAGCACCGTGTCTTCTTTTCCTGTTCCCTTCCTTGCTTCATCTGGCTTCCTCTTTCCAGTTTGTATCCTCATTCTCTGTTGTCTACAGAACCAAATACCAGGGTATTTGTGCTCCAGTTTCAAGGAATGAAAGCAACTTCGACCCCGGAGCAAAGTACCACATTCCTGGGAACACCCCTTACATCAGGTAGAGGAGGTGCTGGGAACGGGTGGGGGTTTGTGGGGGTGCAGGGATCCCAACTGTTCAGATAGAGGCTGGGATGCATTGCTCCTGCTCAAGACACAGAGAACATCCAATGCTTGGTAGCAAAAACAGTGGGGAGCAGACGTGTGGCAAGGTGCCTTCAGCCATGCCCTGGGACACATCTGCTTCCCTTTGTCCCCAGTGCTCACCTTCACGGGCTTCCTCGGCAGGTACTTTGTGAGTTTCATCCTCCAGTTCCAGTTTCACAAGGCGCTGTGCCAGGCGGCCAACCACACCGGTCCCCTGCACACCTGTGACATCTACATGTCCAAAGAGGCTGGAGACAAACTCAGGTGGGGACAGAGGAGGGTCGGGACAATCGCCACGGGCAGATGTGTGCGTGGAAGCTGATGGTGTGCAAGGAAGAAAGGAAGGAAAGAAGAAAGGAAGGAAGGAAAAAGTGGCCATGGAGATGGCTGGAGAATAGCTTTGCAGATGGATGGATGGATAGATGGAAATTCATGGAAGCACTGGGGTGGGGTGAGTGGTCCTCACCAGAGTCCTGCTATTATCCCCATCACTAGCTCCACCCAGACAAGAGGTCACTGAAGCATGTTTGGTTCCCATTGACTCCCTGGGTGTTAATGAATGCATGAGAATGTGATGGAGAGTTTTCAGCCCCCAAGCACAGGATAGCTGGGGGGCTTCAGTGGCAGTTTTCCAGGTTTGTGTCCCTCTCAGGAACAGTATCTTCAGCCCTTGTGGTGTTGAGATTCCACCACTGCTTTTTTCCCATCCATGCCCTGGTCTCATGCCAACTCTTACTTTCCCATTCCATTGCAGGGAGGTGTTGAAGGCTGGGTCTTCCAAGTCGTGGCAGGAAATCCTGTTCAACTTCACTGGCACGGATAAGATGGATGCTGGGGCGCTCCTGGAGTATTTCAGCCCTGTCACCGCCTGGTTGCAGGAGCAGAACAACAAGACCAACGAGGTGCTGGGCTGGCCTGAGTACGACTGGCGTCCCCCTGTCCCCGAAGACTACCCTGAAGGCATCGGTAAGGCTGGGACTGGGAGAAGCCAAAGGAAATCACTAAACCCTAGGCGAGACAAGAAGGTTTCTGCTGCAGATAAGTGGGGCCTCCATAAAAAGAGAAAAAGAGAAATACTCAGCCTAAGGGTGTTGTTTCCTGGGTGGTTTCATCTTCCATTGAAGCAGGTGCCATTCGCCTGCCCAAGTGGGTCTAGAGTGTGTTTGTCCTGATATCCCATGGGACGCTTCCATCTGCAGCCTCCTTCCAGGTTGTGGCATCCTTTAGTAGACCTGCAGCTGTGGGAAAGGTTCAACCATGGAAAGATGCTCTCGTAAACAGGACTTCCTCTCTCTTCCCTCATCTTCCTCTAGACAAAATAGTAGATGAAGAACAAGCTAAGGAGTTCTTGTCCGAGTACAACAGCACGGCTGAGGTGGTGTGGAATGCTTACACTGAGGCATCCTGGGACTACAACACCAACATCACTGACCACAACAGGGAAGTCATGGTATGGAAACAACCCTGGGATTGTATGGGGAAGAACATGTGAGAAGCCATGAGGATGGTGGCAGCTGTGGCATAGCAGGCGGTGCTTCTGGTGATGGCCTGTCTCAGGGATCTCCCTCAGGTGACTCCTCTCCTGTCTCCTGTTTTTACAGCTGGAGAAGAACCTGGCCATGTCCAAGCACACCATTGAGTATGGCATGAGAGCAAGGGAGTTCGACCCCTCGGATTTCCAGGATGAAACTGTCACCCGCATCCTCAATAAGTTGAGTGTCCTTGAGAGGGCAGCCCTGCCTGAGGATGAGCTGATGGAGGTGAGCTGCAAGGGGACAGAGCAGGGCTGGGTGTCCTTTGCCACTATTTTGTGTGAAGACAGGTTTCTCCCAGCTCTTAGGAAGTAGCAGTGGGCAGCTGCCCCTGCCATTGCAGAAAGTGGTGGTTTGGGACCTTCTACACAAAGGGAAGGTCCTTGCCTCCAGGGTTTCCCACCCAAATGTTGTCAATGCCATCCTGCAGTGGGGTCCAGCTGCTTGGATGACAGCAGCACCTTGTGTGCTGGCCCAACACTTTCTGTACTGACTCAACTTCTGGGCTCACACAACCTTCCAGGACAGAGTGAAAGGGGGCAGAAGGAAACACCCAGAGGCTGTGTTGTTCCCTAGGAGCAGGAGCAAGGATAAGAAGCTCACATAATGCGATCTCCTTTGCAGTACAACACCCTCCTCTCAGATATGGAGACCACATACAGCGTAGCCAAGGTCTGCAGGGAGGACAACACCTGCCACCCCTTGGATCCTGGTAAGAGCTGGCAGGGAATTCAGTGGTTCTTCTGCAGCAGCCTCAGGAAAGAGGGATTCTTCACAGGGGTGCAGAGAAGGGTCACCTTCCACCCTCTCTATGACGTCCCCTGAGCAGTGCATTGGGTCTAGCATCTTTGCAGCAGGCCAACCCAACCAACACCATCAGTCTGCCTTCATTGCTCTCTCTTCAGACCTCACAGACATCCTGGCTACCTCACGGGACTATAACGAGCTCCTCTTTGTCTGGAAGGGCTGGCGGGATGCTTCCGGGGCGAAAATCAAGGACAAATACAAGCGATACGTGGAACTGAGCAACAAGGCAGCTGTGCTCAATGGTCAGTGTCCTACTCCTTCAGACACCCACCATCACCTTGGAACCCTGTGAGCAGGGAATTGAGATGATCTTCCAGATCAGAGCCAACATCTTGGAGGTTCTACCAATTCTCATTGGGTCCTCTGTCTCACTGGGGAAACCTGGGGTGCAAGACTTGCCCAAGAAGGAAATTGACAGCTTCTGTTCTTACTCTACCACAGGATACACAGACAATGGAGCTTACTGGAGATCCCTGTATGAGACATCCACCTTTGAGGAAGATCTGGAGACGCTGTACCTCC